>NC_056739.1:796512945-796862945 GCF_019279795.1 Protopterus annectens | reverse complement strand
TATTATCCGCATAGGAAACAAAAAGTTGATCAGATTTTCTAAATTTTTTGTTCTGTCCAAATAATATCTAAGTTGACGGTGGACATCAAGATAATGTAGCTTTTGTTCAGCTCTATCTGAATAGTTAGGAAAAATACAGGAGATCAATGGATTGATTCAGATTGTTCTTTGACCGACCTTAGGTAAAAAGGTTGGATTAGTTCTCAAAGATACTCTGTCTTTGTGAAAAACCAAATAGGGGTCGAACCGAAAGAGCATGAAGTTCAGACACCCTCCTGGCAGATGTAATAGCCACTAGGAATAAAGTTTTCCAAGAAAGATATTTCAGGAACAAGAAACAGCTGGCTCAAGGGGAAGAATCAAGGATGTCAGCACTAAATTTAGATCCCACTGAGGAGGAGGATTCCTGATTGGAGGTTTTAGTAGGAAAATTCCTTTCAAGAAGGCCCTGCAGAGCCTATGGGACATAATATTATGATCTGCTATCCCGACATGAAAATTGGAAATAGCAGCCAATTGAACTCTGACTGTGGAAGAAGAGGAGCCTGCATGAAAAATCTCTGCTAAGAAGTCCAGGACTGCCTGAACAGGGGCAGTAAAAGGATCAATATTTTGGGCCTTAGCCCAATAAGAGAAACGTTCCATTTGCTTGTATAAATCCTCCTGGTAGAGGATTTTAGCGGTTACTATGATGTCTCTAACTGGGTTAGAGATCAGAGGAAGCCTGGCTAAGGAAGGAAGTGGAGCAACCATGCTGTGAGGTTGAGAGAAGGGATTGACCGCAGCTGACCCGATTGGTGAATCAGAAGATCTGGCACTGGGTCCAGATGCCACGGCTGCGTGATGATGGAGGAACGGAACCAAACTTGTCGAGGCCAGTAAGGGGCAATGAGAATCAATTTGGCTCTCAAAACGGTAGCTTTCTGGATCACCTGAGGGATCAGAGGAAATGGAGGGAAGGCATAAAGAAGTCCCTGGGGCCAATCCTGGGTCAGAGCGTCTCTGGGGATGGCCTGATAGAGGGAAGAGGCTGAAGAAGTCTGGACATTTGCTGTTTTGGGGAGTAGCAAAGATCGCAACTGACCCATTCCAGAAAAATCTCTTCCGCTATAGATTGCTTGAGAGACCACTGGGCATGAGGATAGCTCTGCTCAATCTGTCCGCTATAATGTTGGTTTTCCCAGGGATATGCATTGCTACCAGAAACCGATGAGAGGAGATCGCCCATTGCCATAGTCTGAGCGCTTCTGACACAAGGGGTAGGACTTGGTTCCGCCCTGTTTGTTGATATACAAAACTACAGACATGTTGTCTGTGTGGACTGCAATTGTCCCTACGGGAAGAAAGTCGTTGAGGGCTTGCAACGTTAAAAGCACTGCTCTCATCTCCAGGACATTTATGTGCAGATGGTACTCGACCGGCTGCCACGTCCCATGAACCATCCTGCCCTGATAATGACCCCACCCGATCAGGGAGGCATCCGTGGTGACAGTGGCTATCGGGGATGGGGTACAAAGTACCTGCCTTGGTGAACCTGAGACGATGTGATCCACCAAGCAAGATGCTCTTTGCATGTCTGTGTCACCAGAATCTGGTGACGCATTGAAGTTGCTGGTATGACCATTGTGTGAACAGCATCCACTGAAGAAGCGATGTAGAATCGAGCCAGGGAAGAAGAGTAATGGCCGCAGCCATGAGACCTAATACCTTTAGAACCATTCTGGCCTGTATTTTCTTGCTGGCCAGAATGATCCTGACATGAGTCTGAATGTCTGAAACTCTTTGTTCTGTAAGGGTAGCTGACATCCGAACAGTGTTTAAGTTTGCGCCTATGAAGGTAATAGACTGGCAGGGCGATAAGGATGACTTTTCAAGTTGATTGAGATGCCCAAATGAGAACAAAGGTCTATAGTGTAATCCCTGGCTTGTATAAGCTGATGCCTGGTGGTGGCTGACAGGAGCCAGTCATCGAGATGAAACACCTGGAATCCTTGACGCCTCAGGTGAGCCGTGACCACTGCCATGCATTTGGTGAACACTCTGGGGCTGTAGTGAGACCAAAGGGCAGGGCTCTGAACTGGAAATGACTGGACCCCAGCCCGGAGAAATCTCCTGGGCGTCTGTGAATTTTTGTGATAGATCCTGAAGATCTATTGAGCACATCCAGTTGTCCTTCTGTAAGAAGGGCAGAATTGACTGAAGAGTGACCATTCGAATCTTGTCTTCCTGACAGACTTGTTGAGTCTGCTGAGATCCAATATTGGTCTCCAGTCTCCCGTCTTTTGGGGACCAAAAGAACCTTGAGTAGATTCCGGCTCTGAATGGTCTATTCTAACTGGCTGAATGGCTCTTTTTTGCAGTAGTTTTGAGATTTCTGACTCTGCATTCTCCCTTAGACCGGGTGGTACATCTGGAAGGGAACTTGAGGGAAGGACTTTCCTCGAAAGGAATTATATAACCCTTGGATATGATCGACTGTACCCATCTGTCTTGAGTGAGGGGATGCCAGGCTTCTGGGTACAGTGATAATCTTCCCCCGACTGCCTCCAAGGAGGGACAGCCGGGCAACACCTCAGGGATGCTGAAAGGGCTTGTCAGAGAGAGGCTCCTGTTTCCTGGTTCTTCGACCCCTCTGCCTCTAGCCTCTGCCTCTAGTAAACTGACCACGTGAATCGGCGTGACTCCTTGGGATTTACGGAACCACATCTTCCCGCCCTTCTGTCCTTTGGGATAAGGTCTAGAAGGGGTGGAAAACGGACTCAACGGCAGAAAGAGTCTTGCCGTCCTGCTCGCACCTGGTCAAGGTTTCCTTCACCTGAGGGCCAAACAAAGCTGACTCATCAAAGGGAGAATTTGTGAAGGACGCCTTAAAGGGATCCAAAATCACATAGCCGCATCCAGGCTTGGCGCCTAAGAGCCACACCTCCATCAGCAGCATATGATATAAGCCGCATGGAGGAGTTTGCAATGGAGTTAAGGGTTCCTAGCTTTTTCTTGAGCCCCTGCAGCTGTAGGATCCTGTACTACTTCTCCCAGCTCCTTCAGGATATCCCTCTGGAGTCTGGTGAAGTGACATAGGTAATTCAGCGGCAAAGGTCGCTGAGGAAAACATCCGCTACCGTACTATCCATGGTCCTAGAGTCCTAATAAGGAGGATAGACGGCACGGAAGGATCTGCAAGTTCCTTTTGGGTGGCGCAGCCACCACCATGGCATCAGCGACACCCTTGGTAAGGAATTGTTTGTCAGACGGGCAGTTATAAATTTTGAAGGCCTCCTAGGGACTGGCTCTACAGAGTCAGGAGCTGCCCACGCGTGCAATAACCTGCATAAGGAGACACCCAGGAGGTGGAGGGCCGAGATCCAAATGCCTCTAGGTATACTGACTCATCCTCAGAGGGATTGTTGGTGGGCCAGTTTCCTCTGTTTCAGTTCTAGGATGTCTGAGAAGGAGACATCCTCAGAGGGGATCTAGGGATCCCTCTGACTCATCAAAGTCAGTATCCAGTGACAGACTGGGAGTCTACATGCTTCCAGTCCTCTTCCTAGGAGGATCTCCAAACATCAGGAGAATCGGAAATTCCCAATGGGGAAATCTGAGGCGGAGGATCTCTGGGTCCTGTAGCAAGAGAAGTGGCAGAGATGTCAACAGGTACTATAGAGGGAGGAGCTACGGGAACAGACTGCTGACTGATACCAGTGGCCAGTACACTCTTCATCACCTCCCAGGCAGGTCCGAGAGAACCCGCCCAAGAGCTAGGAACCCAGGGACCACCGAAGGGAAGTCTCCGAGGCAGATGTCGGAGCCGAGCTCACCAAGGCTCCAAGGGGAAGCGGGTTTCGGACAAGGGTCCGATGCCACTCACCCTCGGAGGAGACCATGGAAGCCCGACCACCGAATCCCTCTAAGGAAGGTCTCAAAGAGGAGATAAGAGTAGAGGCTGAAGGAACAGAAGGGGTATCCGTCCTCCAGCCGTAGCAGTAACCATTCCCCAACCCAAGCTCTGAGGTAGAGTTGAAGGAGGAACTGTAACGGGTGTGGACCAACAGTCGTCTGTTGAGACGGACTGTGTAACATTTGGGCCAGTACCTGTGACTTACGTAATCTACTGACCACTCTCTAGGTCATGATCTGACAACCTGGATGACCTTGAAGATCGGCTCCGATGGCTAAGTATCGGCTCCAAGGAAGGAGACCTCGACCTCTTCCTGGAATGAGCCATCGGAGCCGATACCATAGATCCTGTCGATAGCCATCGGTGCCAAAGGCTTTAAGCCAGAATCGGCTCCAGCGGGCAGTATCTCGGCTTAGAAACAGAAGCCTGGGCCTTGGAAGATTTAACTGATTTTGAAGAATCAGTTTATTACGCTTTCCTGCAGGACTCTCTGGCTGAAGGAATGACAAATAGCACAGGAGTCCTGCAGGTGAAGAGGCCCCAGGCGACCGTCTGTCAGAGACATCTTCTGACAGCACTCTCCTTTGACATAGTGCTTAAACACACACACACACCAGTCAAAACTTTAAATTAAAGAAAATACCAAAAGGTATTCCTAAAATAAACACACACACCCTAACAGGAGGGGATGGGATGGGTAAAGTTTGACTAAAAAATATTAAGGAGACAGGGATTTCTGTCAGGAAAACTAAATAATTAACTTATAACTAATAATAATAAGTTTTTAACAAAAGGGGCTTGAATATTAGTAAATTGAATCACTTACCAGGAGCTGGTAAAAGGAGGACCTCATAAGCGATCTGGGAACTTACAGCCTTGCATCATGGGATATGGGGCTGCCTCGAGCTGGTAAAAGTGACTACCCATCAAGCAAGAATGAAGGCGAGATTGACAACTTAACATTTATAATTTAATAGTCATAACAGTGGAGAAAAAGTCAAATCAATAGAAATTAATTTCCAAGGTAATGTATAAAATATTTACAATAAAGAAAAATATAGGAGAAAGAAGGAATGGTGGGGAGTGAAGCAGAATTTTAGTTTAGTAGTCATAACAATGAAGAAGTAGGTTCTAGTTGTCTGAACAGAAATTGAAGAGGATGGGACGAATCTGTGGTTGCAAGGTGAGGTACATGAGGTAAAGAAATTGGTTAGGATTGCATGGGAAGGCCTCTCCACTAAGCAGAGTTGATATAGAAGGGAACTCAGTAGTAGTGTAGACCTCTGTGATATCAGAAGACCTTTAGCTTTTGCTAGTGCTGTGCAATGCTGTTTTGTTTTAGAATAAGTATAAGGAGTTTACATGTGCTGCTGGAGACAGTTTGTAATGATATCTGATTATGTTTAGAGACTGAGGCTATTATGAAAAGTTCAAATTAAAGCTGGACAAGCAGTACTTCTTTACCAACTGCCATGCTGCCTGCTATGAAAAAAGGTAACAGATTTTCTTGGCCCAGAGTGAAGAGCTTTCAAGTTCTCAGTTTTTGCATTATGTTTTTTGTTTCTTCAGACGTATCCTTGGCTGCTGGAACAGAATCCTTTGAAATCCAAACACCTATTTACGTCAGCTTATCATGTCCCCATAAATAATACATTTATATGTAGGAACATAGTTTACTGCTGCAACCTTAGTTTATTTTTATATATTTTTATATCCTTAAAAAAACTGAAACTGTCTCAAAATCTTTCACAATGAAATATAATTTTCTGGATTTACCAAGTACAAAATAATATCTACAAATAAAGCCAGTTTTCTTGAGTACCACATATTAGCTTTGCAAATGGCTCTAACTATAAAGCAAATAACAAAGGGGAAAGGAAATACCTCTGCCTGGTTCCTCAAACACAGCTTATAAGGAAGGAACCCTCTGACCTGGATTCTTGCCTCTAATCCTTCATATATTTTCCTAATTAATTACAATATTCTATCAGAAAAAGCAAATGTTGTCACTGTCCTGGTCATAAAATTCCAGCTAACTATATCAAATACCTTCTTTGCATTGAGGACCACCAACAACAGTGGGGTCTTCTTGCACTATGCTTCCCTCTGGATCATTATCATTCTGTTAATGTTATCAAATGTGTGCCTCCCCTCCACAAAAAACACAGTGATTCATATATGTCAGTTTTGGGAATACCTTATCCATTCTCTTAGCAGACTTTTTAATGTTTGTGTCTTTCGGCTTTTTCCAGTTAATAGTTCAAAAATTGAAATTGGTCTTCATGAAGTTGAGTTTGAAGGAACTTTGCCCTCTTTGAGTAGTACAGCCATCACAACTTTCTTCCAAGATAATGGTACTCTTCTTTTAAAATACTATTAAACAAAACCTCTCAAACTATCAATTTCTTTCCTCATAATTTCCACCTTCTAAAGAAATAGAATCTGCTCCTGCATACTTACGTGTTAACTGATTGATTATATTGTATTGATTATACATGACTATCTTTATCTCATCCCCTCCCATCTTAGCTATTAATTTTTGAGTCTCATCTTCCTCTAACTTTGGCATATTTGTCTTCCATAAATATTTCTGCGTCTTTTCTTGCTTTTTCCATTCTTTTGCCCTATACAGACTGTCACAGAATTTACGAAATATCTCTAAAAGTTCCAGAGGGTCTGTTTGTTATTTTGTTTTTAACTCTCCAGGTTCTTTGGTTATTTTTCTAGTCTTGGACTTCCAAAATTTGTCAACACGCTTTCTATTTTCTGTTGCCTAAGTTGTTTCGTTACTAGTTTTTGCGCTCAGGGGGGTGTGACAACCAAAGGGCACTGCTATAAACTGACAGTGACTGGCTCCAAGCCAGAAACAGAAAACTTCCTGGAATATCTTGGCTATCTTTATGTGATAGTAAGCAACCTTGAGGTCCAGCAAGCACATTGAGTTATCCTTCCTCAGTAGAAGTAGACTGGACAACACTGTTTCCAACTGGAATTTGTTCTGTTTGACAAACAAATTTAGTTGGTCCATGGAGATCAGTGCTCCACCCCAGAAAACAAATACAAATAAAATAAAAATATAATAGTTGGCTTACATCTAAAATGGGCCTAAGATACTTGTTTCTCTTGTGCATCAAAAAGAATCTTGACTAGACCCTGGATCCTCTTCGGTTTGGTGGGACCATCCTGTATAACTCATTTTGCCAGCTTTTTTGTATTTTTCTGCTGCTTCCCCTTCTCTGCTGGGTGGAACGTCCTGAAGTTATTTTGTCGAACATCTGGATAAAATAAAATGGGGACGGCGTAACCTCTGGTAATGACTCTTAATACACAGGAATTTATGGTGATGGTCTCCCAAGCATAAGGGCGGAGATCCAAACACCCACCAACTGCCTCCAGAATGCATAAGATGGGCAAACCTTCAGGACTGCTGAATGAGTTTATAAAAGAAAGTCCCCTGAACCCCCAGTTTTGCAGAGTGCTCCTGCCTCTACGGCAGCATCCATTGAAAGTTTCCCTCTCTGCCCTGGGGGACACTATCATCGGGACAGCCCTGGGCAAAATGTTGTAACATCTAGTGAAAAAGAGCCACTTACTTCCTGACTGTGGGAAAAGGTTCACAGAGGTGTGCCAAAGTGAACCTCCACTGCAGATATCTTGCCCTCCTTCTCACTCCTGGTTAGTATATATTTAACTTCAGGCCCAAACAGGGTGGAACCATCAAGTGGGACATTCACAGTGGATACCTTAAAGCACTCCGCAAAGTCACAGAGATGCATAAAGGCATGGTGGTGAACTGCAATGCCTGTGCCTGCTACCCTGGCCATAACATCAGCTGCCTTAACAGCAAGTGTATGGATACATCTGAAGTCTAAAGCATGGGAGCCAAGAGAGCCTTCAAGGACTTGCATGTCTCGGCCATCATGTGCTTTTCTAAAGCCTTTGCAACCTTGCTAATCAAGTCTCTCTGTATTCTGGAAAAGTGTCCCAAATAGTTAAAGGCATGAAGGTCAAAGGTGGCTGAAGCAGATGTGTGCTTCTTGAATCTGTTCAATGCTCCAAACTCTGTATTTGTAGGACAGACAGATGCCCTCTCCTCTGAGCCTTCCTTCCTGGGGGCTGTATCTACTACAATGACATTGACCACAGGCCCCTTGCTCCAATGTACCCTAGTCTTTGGCTTGAACTAAGACCGTGATGAATGTTTCTCTGGGGATGAGCTCCATCACATCTGGTTCTCTCCATGCCCCCTAGAAACTAACTGTAGAGTGCATTGGGGGGATGATGTACACCCAGACCATGGACGGGCCCTGCACCAAAACCTCAAGAAAAGCTGACTCCTCAGGGAAAGGCGCTTTGGAGGTCCAACTTCCCCTCTGTCTCATCAATGCCAAGAGGTCACTGAAAGAGATGTTGTCAAAGAAGCTTGTAGGGAACCCTCCCTCATAAAGTTAAGAATCCTCTGTTAATGACTCTTGGAGGAAGTCAAGGTGTCTCCTGTTGCGCCAATGTTACCTGTGCTCATCTGGGGGAAGGGGAACTCTGGAGCAGATGAAGAAATCTAAGGGAAACTCCAGCTCTGGAGCTGCTTGAGACTTTGAGGTGCAAGCTGTCCCTGAACAAGATGGTGGGACACTAAAGGCAGCAGGTAAACTTGAGGATAGGGTGGATCTGACATAGTATGACTCCCCTACTCATGAATGGGATAGGATCCTCTCCACAACATCAAACGCTGGTGCTGAAGCCAGATGACTATAGAAGACATACTTCGATCCAAGGATCTACGGGGAGGTCCTGTTGCCATCTGCTGACCTGGATGGATCTAAGGCTAAAACCAGAGCTCAGCTATTCAAGATTGAGACCCCAAAGGGCAGTGATGGCGCCAAAAGCCTCAGAGTTGACCCACACCCAGTAGCCTTGGCCCTAACCTCTCATCTTCAGGATGCAGTGAGTTCCAAAATGGCCTAAGTGGAATGCATCAGGGTTTAAAAGTAGACCTGAAGGCAGCCAAGCTGTTGGTGCAGATAGTAGAACCATGTGGGAAGAAGTCAGATCCAAGGCCACCAGTTCAGCAGGGTAGACTGGCAAAGCAGCAACTAGAAAAAGGGCAGAATAGACAATTCTCTCCACCCCAAGTGTGAAGAATGGATGATCCCAAATAAATCTGCATCTACAATAAAGGTTTGCATAACCTTGTTCAAGTATACCTTCCTAACACTCAGAGGACCTTACACATTTAGAGGTCATCATTGAAGACTGCATAGTGGGCTGGTGAGGGGGTCTAAGCCCAGGTGCCTAAGAGATGGAGATTGGAGCTGGAATGGTGATGGCTCTGGGAAGAACACATGCTCCAGGGTGGCTGCTAGGGTCAGTAAACAGTACTTCATCAGATCGACAGACAAAATAGGTCTAGAAACTTTCAAGAGTTGGAACAAATGCTGATCTGATATCGATGCCAAAGAAATCAGGTATCAGGACTGAAGCTATGCTGATGCTGGATCCAAAGAAATAGCAGAGGAAACAGAAAGCCTCAGGTCTTCTGTACTGGCTTATCTGAAGCTGAAAAATCAGCAGACCTCTTTCTAGATTCTCTCTCTCACATTTTCGTCCTCATTCTTTCTTGCTTTCCTTTTCTTTACACTTGCCCTTTTCTTCTTTCTTCCTATCTCTATCCTTTTCATCACTCCAACTTTTTTTCTCTGAAGACCTTTTAATTGGAGAAGCAGCAACAGAATAAGAAGGCACTGAAACAGCAAAAGCAAGAAGAAGCCTTTTAGCGCAAATTTAGCCTGTCTATCCACCCAGGCCTCGACTCCAAAGGAAGTACAAGCCTCACAGTCCTGATATAGGTGAGTCACCCCCAGACAATACATAAAGTAGTCATATACGTCCTGCAGAGGCAACTTGTGGCTACATACTGAGCACTTCCAAACCCTGAAGCTTTCTCAGTCATTGCTGAGGAATAACAAGCATACTGTACTAAACAAGTACACCACATGTAAAAGCACACAAGAACATACACCAGCAGAATGCAGGGCAGAAAAGACTTAAACCCCAAACATACAATATCTAAAGACGACTCTGTAAAAATATCAGGAAAGAAAAAACACAAATCCTACTTTTTATAGAAAGGGATAAGAGCAGAAACTAGACAAACTATTAACTATAACAAACTCATCAAAATGCTATGAAAAATACTTATCTTGAGTGAAGCGTCAAAGACCATGTTGGTCTTCAAGCACTGCAAATGAGATTGAGTAAGTGAGGTAGTGTAGGGCATTATGGGAAAGGAGCTCAAGCTTTGAGGCCAACACTGTCAGCCATGGATCTGAATGGATCTGACGACCCATAGGTTGAGACAGATGGAACAATTAACATCTGTCATTTTACATGATTTTAGTGTACAGTTCCACCTGTATCCATAACACCAGGGGAATCATAATTATTTAATACACACCCCAGGGATCACTCCAGTGGCTCTACTCAACAGAGGCACTAGGAACTAAGGTCGGTGGCATGATGCCAGGGTAATCCTATAGGCTAGGCTTGTAAAGGCTAAAAGGCCATTAGCCTTGTACACACTTATGAACCTATGATCAGTTCTCTTCACACTGTTCCCTTTAGCAGCTCAAGATCACAACATAAACCCCTGATACAGTACAGTCAAAAAATGTACTTTCTTGCAAATGGTTGGTTGTGATCAGTGTACCACCCCGGTAAACAAATGTAAAATAAGAATAAAATAAAACTATTTTACAGCATAACATGCACCTGACTTCAAGCAAAAAGAAGTTATGTACTCACCATAACGTTCCATCTGAGTAGTTGTATTTCATTTGTCTTCAACCTGTGGGAATACGGATCTGTATCGAATCTGAGCTGGCAACTATTACTAGCATCATCTCCGAGCTCCAGACATCTCCCCTTACCCATAATACACCTCCACTGCCTTCCATCCCCAGATTGAGTTTGCTGAACTTATACGGAGAACCCGACCTGATAATATACTTGTGACCTATACTACAGCCCGTAGGCTGATCATGCACCAAGGTCTGGGGGAAGGAGAGAGGGAAAGTTTGAGACAAAGTACATCTACTTAGATGGAACGTTATGGTGAGTACATAACTTCTTTATCTGAAGTAGTTTACTTCATTTGGTCTTCAACCTGTGGGACAGAATCCCCAGCTACTAAACTCCTGGGAGGCCCTCATGGAAGGATATTCCGGAGCACCGTGGAACCAAGAGATGCTATCCTTCTGGAAGTCAAATCCAATTTGTAATGAGAAATAAATGTATGAGACGAGGACCAAGTAGCTGCAGAACTAATGTCATCCAAAGACAATCTAGACCAGAAAGCCGCAGACGTAGCCATGAACCTAGTGGAATGAGCTTTTACCTGACCTGGAGGAGACATGCCTCTGTTCTCATAGACCTGCAGGATGCATGAAGAAATCCATCTAGCTACAGTGACCTTGGAGATTGTTTCCTTCTATAAACCCTTTTTGGGGAAAGTACAGTTTTGTACCTACCATAAATGTAGATGTTAGTCCTTACACTTCCACTGTCCTCAATATCAAAGTATAAATTATTTGACTGACACATGACCATATCCTCAGTCTTTTCCCAGATGTCAGAAGACCCAAAGACAGCAAACAAACAACCAACCACCCTTGCACTTATATGTACAATATATACAATATACACAATATTTACAACCCAACCCACACAACCACCTCTAACTACAGAGGGAAGGAGGCAGCAATGTGGATCTTTGTACTATGTTCTTCATCTCACATTGCTGCAGTCCAAGATGCCCTGCAAAACAGCAGTGGCAAAACCAGCCCTGGATTTAGAGTAAAGTGGTGAAGCTGCCTCCAAAATATCTGGAATCTCCTTGCCAGGCTTGCCCTGAGAACTCACAAATAACTGCTGAGACTGCCTGTGTGCAAAATCTGGCAAATGAATAGTTTAACCCTTCTTGCAGAGGTAATGGCCTGATAAATATTTCAACTCAGTAGTAGCTGCAGGCTTGAACAAAGGATGAGAAAACAATGGTGGGTCACAGTCATAGTGACTGCAGCATGAACCTTACATCAAAATCCTTTGCTGCACTCCGTGAAGAGAGTGAAGTTTGACATTGAGCAAATTACAGCTTCCTCATATGCAGCCATCTGGGGAAAGCTATCACTGGAGCCAGCTCTGGCAGCTGAAAAGGTAGGTCATTGGGTCTGTTTGCCTCAACAGGAGAACCAGCCTGTACAGCATCAAAACCAAGTCCTGAGAATCATAGGTGACACCAACTGAAGAGGCAAGAAAAACCCTAACAATTGATCAGATTTACGGAAATTTTTTGTCCTGTGTAAATAGAATCGTAACTGTCTATAAACATCCAACGTGTAGTTTTTATTCCATCTCGTTTGTAAAATTGGGAAAGAACACAGGCAAATTTATTGTCTGATTGATATTGACTGGTGATGCCACCTTAGGAAGAAAGAATGGATTGGTTTGAAGGGAAACTCTGTCTTTATGAAAAATCATGTACAGAAGTTTGATGGGCAAGGCCTGTAATTCTGGAACCCTTCTAGCAGAGGTAATATCCACTAGAAAGGCTGTTTTCCACATTAAAAATTTTTAGATCTGCAGTTGCGGCAGGCTCAAAAGGCAGAGTGATCACAGCTTGGAGAACCATAGTAAGTTCCCACAGGAAACATGATCTTTAACCGGGGGGTGTAGCAAAAAGGTGCTTTTGATAAAAGCTTTACACAGTCTGGGAGATGCTAAGGACGCAGAATTCTCGCCCATATGAAAATGGGAAATGGCAGCCAACTGAACTTTGACAGTAGACGAACTAGCTCCGTGCTGGAAAATATCAGCTAGAAAATCAAGAATAGTGGAAATAGGAGCCATGAAAGGGTCTAAACTCCTCTCAGAGGTCCAGAAAGAAAAACGTTTCCACTTGCTGTGATAAACCTTTCTGGTCGAAGACTTATGAGCAGCTACCAAAATAGATCAAACTGAGGCGGATAGTCCAGGAGACCTAGCAATTACGGGAACTGGAACAGCCAAGCAGTGAGCTTCAGGCTGTCCAGACTCTGATGAGGCACCCCCGAAGGGTGTGAAATCAAATCCTGAATGGGATCTAGGATCCAAGGTGGAGCCAGAAGGTGAGACCAAATGAAGGGAAAACATACCTGGCGAGGTCAGAATGGGGCAATGAGGATCACCTTGCTCCCCAATCGACAAGCTTTCTGCAGAAATCTCAGAATGAGAGGTACTGGCTTGTAAGCATACAGAAGACCGGGAGGCCAAGCATGAACTAGAGCATTTCTGGGGGACTCCCCTGGCAGGGGGTTCAGAGCGAAAAGCTTGCTGCACTTTGCATTGGAAGGAGATGCAAAGAGATAGCAGCAAGTTTGACCCCACTCGGTGAAGATCTGTTCCGCTACTGACAGATTCAGAGACCACTCATAAGGCATCAGAATGGTCTGACTTAGCCTGTCCACTAGGACCATCCCGGAATGTGCATTGTGATGAGAAAGTGACCGGTGGAGATCGGCCATTCCCACACTCTCATGGCCTCGCGACAAAGGGGGTAAGATCTGATCCCTCTCTGTTTATTGATATACCAGACTACTGACATGTTGTCTGACTGAATGGCAATCATCCCCAGAGGAAGAAAGGCATGAAGGGCCTGCAATGCTAGAAGGACCACCCTCATCTCTAGGACACTTATATGCAAGCTGGTCTCTATGGGGACCACAGGCCTTGGACTGTCCTGCCTGAACAATGTCCCCCCACCCGAGTTGGGAGGCATCCGTGGTCATTGTGGTTTAGGCCAGGGCTGGAACAAAGGGTCGTCCCTCCAAAATGTCCAGAGAGCTCATCCACCATATGAGGGATGACCGACACACTCGACTTAGGTGGATAGGATAATCAATGGCAGATCCAACAGGGACCACTGAACCGCTAAAGTCCACTGAAGAATCTGCATGTGTAGGTGAGCACACGGAAGAAGAGTTATGGTTGCCGCCATCGAGCCTAGGGCCCTCAACACTGATTCCACCATTGGGAGGGAGGTGAGAATGGTAGATCAGGGAGACATGCATCCGGCATCTATCCTGGCAGCAATGTAGTCTATCACCTGTACAGGATCTAGGAGAGATTTGGATGTGTTGATTGTGATGCCCAAACTCAAGGCAAGTGTCAGAAAGTAATCCCTGATTTGGGAAAGTAGACACCTGGTGGGAGCAGTGAGGAGCCAATCATCCAGGTACGAGTAGACCTGAATCCCCTGAAGCCTCAGGTAAGCCACTACAACCACCATCACTTTGGTAAACATCCTGGGGGCTGTGGTGAGACCAAAGGGTAGGGCCCGAAATTGATAATGATTGACTCCTATCTGGAAGCGGAGGAATCTTGGAACTTCTGTGAATTTTTATATGATATTAAGCATCCTGGAGGTCTAACGAGCACATCCAGTCACTTTCTTGCATGTCTGGCATGATGGACTGTAGCGTGACCATCCGGAACTTCTCTTTGGCAACAGACAGGTGTTCAGGCCAGAGAGGTCCAGAATGGGCCGTAAGTCTCCTGTTTTCCTTGGCACCAAAAAGAACCTGGAGTAGAAGCCCGAACTGGACTGATCTGGGGGGGTGGTTTCGATCACTAGTTTTACTAGCAGCTTGGAAATTTCCTGTGCTGCTGCCTCCCTTTGCATGGGTGGAGCATCCGGGAGGTGTCTGGGGGATATGGGGGAACCCACAAAGGGGATAGAATATCCTCTGGGTATGATTTGAAGCACCCAGCGGTCCATTGTTATGGACTGTTATGGACTCCCATGCTGCTGGGTGCAAGGACAATCATCCCCCGACTGCCTCCAGAGTAGAGCAGTCGGGCAACCCCTCAGGGTTGCTGCCCGGGTCTGTCCGAGAATGGTTCTCGAGACACGAAGTTCTGCTGACCCCCTTCGCCTCTGGTCCGGCGTCCATTCTGTACCCCTCTGCCTCTGGGAGAAGAACAGCCCTGAGTGTCCCGGGAATACCGAGACTTCCGGAACCACATCTTCTTTTGCCCTCTCTGGTTCCAAGGAAAAGACCTTTGAGGGTTAGAAAAATGGATTCAGATGGTAGACGATGTCTTCCCTTCCTTCTCACTCTGGACTAGTGTCTCCTTGATGGTCTTACCGAAGAGTAGAGAGCAGTCATAAGGGACATTGGCAAAAGATGCTTTAAAGGGTTTGGAAAATTGACACAACCTGAGCCAGGCGTTACGCCTCATGGACATGCCGGACTCAACTGCCCTAGCCACTCCTTCCATAGCAAGAGAGAGGAGTCGCATGGACATATTAGATAATGCTTTTAGAGTGGCCATTCTCACGGAGAATGAAGCCTTGTCCTCTTGCGATATGGACTTGGGGGCAGACTCCTCCAGCTCCCTTACCAGGTCGTGATGGAGTCTAGTGACATGGGCCAAGTAATTCAGCGCGCTGAACGAAAAGGTAGCTGAAGCATACACCTGCTTCCCTAGGCAGTCCATCATCCGTGACTCCCGGTCAGAGGGGTGGATCGAGGAACTCTCTTGAGCAAGTTCCTTCTTAGTGGCTGCTGCTACCACCATGGCTTCCATGGGGAGCCCTTATTCCAGGATGGCCTGTCAATGGGTGGGGGGGGCTTAAATCAGGTCACTTGGGGATAGGCTCCATGGTGTCCGGTTCCTTCCATGTCCACGAGGTGACCAAATCCACTAAAGGATCCGTGGGAGGGGACACTCAGTATGTAGACGGGTCCATGCCGAAAGTCTCCAGGAACACAGATTCATAAGAAGAGAGCTTGGGGGCAGACCAACCTCCCCGCTGGTGCAGGATCTCCATGATGTCTCCAAAGAAGACATCCTCGGAAGGTGATCTTGGGGAACCCTCTCCATCATCTAAATCTGTGTCCTCGGTGAGGGACTCAGGGGAGTCCAAGTGCCTCCTCTTGCTTGCAGGGAACATTTCCGGTGGGGCTCTCCGGGGAGCTATCACAAGTCATTTGTACCTCGGGGGGAACTGTCTGGAGAACTTCTAGCATGGGCTGTCCCTCTGGTAAGACAATGGGGACGATAGACAGAGCTGAGGGGGTCTGGGAGGAGTCTGAGGGGGTGCTCAGGGGTCTCGATCTGATGTAGAGGTCACTTTTTATCACATCAAATGCCAAAGGAGAGCGGACCTCCTGGGATGCTAATAAGGAGGCCGGTCTCCTCGGGTCCCATGTGAGAATCAGGCCCGAGGTGGACAGAGCTCTGAGGGAGGGGACCTGGTCCGACAAAGTCGGAGCCGATGGAAAAGATTCCACTCCCTCGGATCTGACACCCAAGCTCCGGTTCTGCGAGCGGCACAGATCTGAGCTGGTTGGATCTGAAATGCAGCAGGCAGCTGTCAGTGTTGAGGAAACAAGTACCGTCTGCGCCGACCCCCTGATCAAGGCCAACCTCGGACCTGAGTACTCTGAAGCTGAAGGTCGGATCAGAGAAGGAGAAATGGGTTGAAAGAAAGGAAGTGAGCTCCCCCCTCCAGAGGGAGGGGGGGCTGGCAAGACCCCCATCTGGATCTGTGTATGGATAAAGCACCTCATCATCTTATACAGATCCATATTCGATAAGGAGCAGGTTTACCATGACAAGGTCACAGACTCCAACCTGGTGGGTCGGGGAACCAAGGCCCGAGAGACTGGACGTGCCTCCTCCCATTCCAGGGAGAACCTCAGAGATTGGAGCCAAGGGGAGTCATGGGTCCGGGGGGTTTTACTAGGTGAAGAGAGGTCCGGGGACCTCTTCCTCTTCTTCCTCATCTTTGACTCTCTCTCCCTTTCTCTACCTCTCTTCTGTTCCACTACCACAGGCTTAGAGGCAGGAGTTTGAGTCCCAGCCTGGGAGGGAGGAGAAGCCAGAGGAAGTTAGGAGGGAGAGGCAGTCACAGCAGCCTCAGTGACTGAAGCCAAAGACGAAGGAAGAGAGTCGGTAGGAGGAAGAAGACCTTTGAGGGCCAACTTGGCCTTCCTATCCTTTATGGCGCAGGGGTTGAACCCTGTGCAAATGTTGCAATCCACACTAAGATGGGCCACACCCAAGCACAACACACACAGAGTGTGGCCATCTCCTAGGGAGAGCTTATGGCCACACTCTGTGCAGTGCTTAAAGACAAGCTTTTCAGCCATACTAAAGGGAAAGAAAGCCTTAAAAAAGACAGGCAAATGCTTTCCTAAAATCACTCACACACAAACCCACGTACCACGCTAGACTAAAGAACAACACTGAGGGGGGAGGAGCACCACAGAACAAACTTTTTACCTAACAACACTAGCACTCGATGCCAAAGCAACTGGAGTGGAGAAGGGGTACCTAAACTAATCTAGAGACGAAAAGAGAGAATGTTTTTTACTTACAGAAAGTTAAACATCCCACTGCTAGCTGGAGCTCAGAAGGCACTATGTATAAGCAAATCGTGGCAAATGAGATCTGGGGATGGAAGGCAGTGGAGGTGTGTTATGGGTAAGGGGGAGTCAAGCTCAGAACTGATGCTAGTAATAGTTGCCAGCTCAGATCCGATACAGATCCGTATTCCCACAGGTTGAAGACAAAATGAAGTAAACTACTTCAGATCTTATTACACATATTACTAAAAAATAACTTTTTACTTATACCTTTAATTCCTTCATTATCCTTCTAAACATTAACGATAATGTGGGAATTCCACTTTAAAATCCTCCTTCCGTTTTAACACAGCCCACAAAATTCCAGTCTATTTTTTTGTCCTCCACTTCTTACAGAAACACAGTTCACATGTCCAGACTGCATCTTATGGAAATGATACTTAACAGTTCATCTATTTATTTCCAACTTTCACATTCTTGCTATTCTTCTTCTTCATCTCTAGACACACTGTAGCTTCTCAAGTTTCTTGGCTATTCTGCTCAGTGGGAAAATAAATTTAATTTGTAAATCCAAAGCATCCATGTTTTTGTCACCAATTTGTCTTGTAGTAATGGAATTCCTAGCAGACCAGTTTTCCAAGTGCAAATTATACTTCTGTACTTCCTTAAGTTATGTTTGGATATCTATAGGCATGTTCCACAAACAACACAGATATTTTGATACTACGGCTGTATCAGTAGCCACCACCATGAGGTGTTTAATCAAAACTCCTTCAAAAAAGAAGAAAGACTACCATGTGCCATGTGGCTTTCTGTAGCTAGGTGTACAGAGGGAAATGTGGTGCTGATGGAATGCTGCTCACCCCTAACATGGTTACTGCGGTGCATTTCTCAAACTCTTCTTGTTTTTAATCTGCAACAGGTGCAAGCATGAGCTGTCAGCAGATGAAGGGAAGCTCACAAATGACACATCAGTGGACTTAGAAGCACAGTGTATTTAAAGTCTGGTCTCTTAGTCCTTTAACTTCTGTTGTTCCAGCAGCAGTGGACATTTGTACAAGGACTGATTCTAGCACTGGGCACCTTCCACAGCTGCTCTGCAGGTGTCAAGGCTGAAGTATTGGCACTTATTTTAATATTTCACTTTCTTGTTCTTCCCCGAAGCAGAAGGAACTGTCACAAGTATAGGACCTTGCTTGTGATCTAGCAATTAAATGAACACTTTGAAGATTTCAGAACTTCAGGCAATGAATGTATACAAGCTGCAGATAAGAACTATTTGGCAATGGGGTGGTTGGATTCTCCCATCTTCACACATGATGTAATAGCAAGCACCAGTGGGAGGCACCATCAAGTATAAGATGGACATAGCAAAAGAGGAAATGCTGAAAGTTACTAAAGTTATTGCTGTCAAAAATTCAGTTATATGCCACTGTGACAGCAGCTGAATTACCTAAAGATCCATAACATCCATCTTCTATGTTTGCACGACGAGGAAAAATTTCCACTAAACATTGCTGTGGACAGAGAAATATGGTCAGAAATGAAGTCCAACTCCTTAAAGACTGTAATATGACTGTGGTACTGGCCTTCTCCTGGTGCTGCTATTGAAGCTTCTGCTGAACGTGCTGCTGCCGTTAGAAACTCTTCCCCAGATTGTTCCTCTTTTTACTATTCACCTTTATGGATAGCTGGCAAAGTGATCTCAAGTCCTTTCTCCCTTAAGCCAATTAGGACCTTTTTAACCTTCACGCAAAACAGGTTTGTGCTGCTTCAGGAGTTATTAATAAACTCCTGCTGTGCCTCAGCAGGCACCCCAGAGATGTGTATCATTAAGCAACTTACCAGTATCACCTGGAACACAGTTGTTGTGATATGAGACCTGGGGACATCAAACTTTGCCAGAAGAAACTTGACATACTTGAGAAACTTTTTCTACTTATTTATTTTATCTTTATTAACCTGGGTAGAGCACTGATCCACATGGACCACTTTCATACTCAGCCTGGGACAGTACACAAATGGCAGAATAGAAGAAAAGTCTGGGCAAAAAAAAAGAAGTTATGTCTTATCATAATGTTACATCTGTATTATTGATCTTCTTTCATTCATCACTGATGGGTTCGGTTCCGAGCTCTCGGAACTGAGTCAGCCTAATACCAAACTCGCGTCAGCCAAAAACTCTTGAGCTAAGCTTCTACCCATAGTGCACTTTGGGTTCCTACTGCGTTATCGAATTGCTGAAACTTCGAACCTGAAAACATCGAACACAAGTGTTCGAAGTTTCAGCAATTCGAATTACAAAGAAAAAGCTCAATAATTGTTGTAAGCAGAGGGGCAAGCAACCCTGCACCCCCCCCCCACTCTTTAAATATACCAACTCAGAGCTCGCACTACAGTGCAGTAAAGGGAATTATTCCCATTCCGCACTGTATTGCGATCTCTGAGTTGATATATTTAAAGAGCGAGGGGTGTGGTGGGTGCAGGGGGGCTTGCCTCCCTGCTTACAACAGTTACTTTCTGTCCGTTGTTTTTTTTGTGTGTGTTCGAAATTATAAAACTTCGAACATACAAGTCCGATCTTGTGGTGTTTGAAGTTTTATAGTATCGATCATGTAATAGGAACCCGTGTCCTTCTCCCTGTTACCTCAGATCGAGTTTGCCCATCTTGTAGTAGTAAAGCAGAGGCCATTTCGGCGCAAATGCCCTAAACTCACTACTTGGACCCAAAGTATCTCCAGGATCCTTTGACGGGGGAAGGAGGGTGGGAAGTGATGAATAAAAGAAGATCAACAACACAGATGGAATGTTATGGTAAGACAACTTCTTTATCTGATGCTGTTAATCTTCTTTCCATTCATCACTGATGGGACAAAATCCCCAGCTACCTTGTGTTCCTTGGGTGGCCCTTATGGAAGAAAGTTCCTGAGCACCATTGAGCCAAAGGCAGCTCTCCCTCTGGAGACCACATCCAATTTGTAATGATTGATAAAAGTCCGGGGTTTAGCCCAAGTGGCTGCTGCACAGATATCATCCATAGAAGCGCTGGAATGGAAGGCTACAGACGTTGCCATAGATCTAGTAGAATGGGCTTTAACATTATGTGGCATAGGTTTTTTGCAAGTGAATAAATGTAGCATATGCAGTCCCTTAACCATTTTGATAGTGACCTTGGAGACATAATTTCCAAATTCTAGGCCCAGAGAAGGAAATGAAAAGTTGGTCAGTTTTACGTATTGCTTTGGTCCTTTCTAAATAAAATCTCAATTGTCTGGGCACATCCAAGGAATGCAGACAGTATTCCCCTTTATTAGAAAAATTCAGGAAAAATACTGGGAAATCAATGGTCTGATTGATGGAGACGTCCGAAACAACTTTGGGGAGGAAAGATGGGTTTGTCTGGAGTGATACTCTGTCCTTGTGTAAGATTAGATAGGGCCTTTTGCTGCATAATGCCTGAAGATCAGAAATTCCTCTGGCTGATGTGATGGCGACCAGGAAAAGGGATTTCCACGAAAAGAATATGAGGTCACACTTCACTGCAGGGTCAAAAGGGGGTTGAGTTAAAAACTGAAGAACTAACGTGAAGTTCCATGGCTCTATAGGTTGTCTGAGTGGAGGCCTAATGTGAGAGACCCCTTTAAGAAAAGTTTTGCATAACCGAAACGAGATGAGGGGAGAATTATTCAAACCATTATGATAGTTGGAGAGAGCTGCTAGATGTACTTGTATGGTAGAAGCTGTGGCTCCATCTTTGAAGAATTTAGATAGGTATTGTAAAACTGCTGCGACTGGAGCCGAGTACAGATCTAGCATCTTTTTCTCTGACCAAATACAGAACCTTTTCCATTTGTCTAAATCTAGTCTTATGGTGGATGGTTTATGAGAGGCCAGAATAATGTCACGAACAGGTGAGGTAAGGTCATCCTGCCTGGCGATTAACAGAAGTGAAGAAACCAAACTGTCAGCTTCAGACTGGACAGGTTCAGGTGAATCAACCCTTGGAGATGAGAAATCAGGTCTGAAAGAGGGTCCAAAATACACAGTCGACATAACAGATGAGGCCGAAGGAAGGGAAACCAAACTTGTCAAGGCCAAAAGGGGACTATGAGGATCACTTTGTATTTCAACCGAATAGCTTTCTTTATGAATTGAGGTATCAGAGGAATGGGGGGATAGGCATAGAGTAGTCCTATGGGCCAATCGTGAATCAGAGCATCCCTCGGGGACTCCCTCTGTGGGAGGAATAGGGCAAAATAACGGCTGCATTTGTTGTTAGACGGGGAGGCGAATAGGTCACAGCAAGGCTGACCCCAACGGCTGAAAGTTTCTGCCGCTATGTCGGGATTGAGGGACCACTAGTGAGGCAGGAGAATACAACTGCTCAATTTGTCTGCAATCACATTTGAAATCCCCAGGATATACGTTGCTATCAGAAAGTGGTTGGAAGCTATTGCCCACTGCCAAATTCTCATGGCCTCTCGACACAGGGGATAGGACTTGGTTCCTCCTTGCTTGTTGATATGCCAGACTACTGACATGTTGTTTGACTGAATTGCAATCATTCCAGAAGGGAGAACAGGTTGGAATGCTTGCAATGCTAACAGCACCCCTCTCAGTTCTAGAATGCTGATGTGCAGGTTGGCCACCAACATGGACCGTGCGCCTTGGACTGTCTTTCCCTGGAAGTCGTCCCCCCCCACCCTATTAGGGAAGCATCTGTGGTTGCAATGGCTTTGGGTTGAGAGGGATGAAATGGACAGTTCCAAAGTTTTGTGTCCACCAAAGAAGGTCCTGCTTGCAAGAATTGGTTAGCTGAATTTGAAAGCATAGAGGGTGGTAATTCGGAAACCACTGAGAAAGTAGAAGCCATTGATGTATTCGCATATGCAGTTTTGCAAGAGGCACTACTGGTATGGAAGCTGTCATGGATCGTAAAATCTGAAGAACCTCTCTCGCTGAGGCTTTGTTTTGACAGAGTACCACCCAGAGCTGGAGCCTCAGTCTCTGTAGTATGTGAGCTGGGATCGACATCACACAAGAACGGGTGTCGAAGACTGCTCCAATGAATTCTAAGTTCTGGACTGGAGCAATGTTGGATTTCTCCCAGTTTATAGCTATCCTCAAAAGTTCTGCCAGGGGAAAGAGTGTATTGTAGGGCTGTTAACAGAAGATGCTTGGTGGGGGCGGTAAGGAGCCAATAGTCCAAATATGGAAACACCCAGAGAATCCTTGTAGTCTCAAATGAGCTGTAACCACTGCCATGCACTTTGCAAACACTCTGGGGGCTGTACAGAGTCCACATCCAATCGCCTTCCCTTAGAAAAGGGAGAATGGACTGAACCGTGACCATCCAGAATTTCTTTTGGGCAACAGACTTATTCAAATTGCTGCGATCCAGAATGGGTCTCCAGTCCCCTGTCTTTTTTTGGCACCAAAAAGAATCTTGAGTAAAATCCAGATCCGCACTGGTCTGGTGGGACTAATTGGATGACTCTTTTTTGATACAGCTTGTTTATTTCTGTAGCTGCTTCTTCCCTTTGACTGGGTGGAACGTCGAAAAGTTTTGCCAGAAGTTTTGGATAAGTGATGAGGTGAATGGTGTAACCTCTGGTTATGATCATCTGCACCCAACAATCGGCGGTTATTGAATGCCAGGCAGCTTAGTGCAGAGAGAAATGACCTCTAACTGCTTCCAGAGGCAAGCAATTGGGCCGCTCTTTAGGAGTGTTGATAAGGCTTCCCAGAGAAAGAAACCCTGTGTCCCTGATTACGTAGACCCCCTCTGCCTTGGTAGGAGCGTCATCCAGAATTGTTATGCCCTCTGCCCCTGGGGATATCATCACCATGTGTGGCACGGAAAGGACCCTGAGATTGTTTGTGCCACATTTTGCCGCTCCTCTGGTTCCTGGAAAAGGAACGTTGAGGATTGGAAAAAGGCAGACCTATGGCACACCTGGCCAGGGTGTCCTTCACCTTGGGACCAAAAAGGGAAGATGCTTCAATGGGAGCATTCAGGAAGGAAGACTTGAAAGGGTCCGCAAATTCACAGAGGTGCATCCAGGCGTGGCGTCTCATAACTATGCCTGAACCTGCAGCTCTAGCTGCCCCTTTGGTTGCATGCGAGAGCAACCTCATAGACGAATTGGAGATCGATTCCAGGGCTGCGAGGCAACTTTATCCCTTACTGCATCAGACACCTGTCCTGAGAGTGCTCCAGAGAATTTGGAAACCAAGTCTCTTTGGAGCCTCATAAAATGTGCCAAGTAATTCAGGGACCATATTGAAAAGGTCACTGAAGCAAAGACTTGTTTCCCTAATTTGTCCATGGCCCGGGACTCTCTGTTGGGCAAGTGAACAGTATGACACTCTTCGGCGAGATCCTTTTTCGTGGCCACCACCACCACCATAGCATCGACTGGTAAACCTCTGGACCAATGTGGGTTTTCCTTGGGGGGAGAAAGTATCTTGTCAGGTCTATGAGGGATCACCTCAACAATATCAGGGTTCTTCCAGGTGCACTGCACCATGAGTTGTACTAGCGCATCTGCAGGCGGGGTCACCCAAGAGGTAGATGGCCAGGCATGGAAAGCCTGCAGAAATACGCACTCCTCTGAAGAAGGATTAGTGGGCTTCTAATCACCCCTCTTCTTTCAACATTTCAAGGATGTCTCCAAAGGAGACATCATCGGGGGGACCCTTCACCATCATCGAAATCCGTGTCCTCTGTTAGAGACTCTTCAGGGGAGTCTACGTGCTTCCTCTTGCATGATCTCTTTCATGGGGGCTCCTCAGTGAGGGCTTCTGAGGAGGACTTGAAAGAGGGGGCACCCTGCAATGGAGGGTCCTGTGGTTTTCCTACCCAGTGTCCAGGGGAGGTGGCTTGTGACGCCTGTAGCTCCAGGGGAAAGGAGGTCTGGGGTTCTGACACTGACAGAATGCTTGCAGAAGCAAGTGCCCTCTCCACAGCTTGGAAAGCAGGTCCGCCCAAAGAGGGATGGGAGCCCGGAACCCAGGATGACAACCTCAGAACTGGGGTCACACCCCGCTCCATCAAACCCACTCGCAGAGAATGGAGCCTCAAGCAGGATCGGTGCAGATAGGACTCCCGGCACCATGGACAGATCTGTAGAAACAATTGGAACCATGCCACGAACCAAAGAGCCTGCAGCCCAATCATGGGGTTGAGGAAGGCACGATTCAGTGGGGACCAAAGGCCAAAGGGACAGTTCTGGAGCCCCAGTAAGGTCTACTACAGGCACCAAGGTTGGGGGGGGGGTTCGAAAAGGACGTCACAGCAGATGGGTTTGGAATCAGTATGGTCAAAGTAGAAGAGTAGGGTGGAGGCCGTGGAGAAGTCAACCCAAGTCCTGCAGGAAGATGGGTCCTAGAAGTGGTGGGTATCCCCCTTGGCTGTCAACAGCTGGTCCACAAGACGCACCACATTAAGTTCGGAAAGGCTCCTAGTGGGTCTAGTGGATACTCCTGACGGGGAGTCAGGTCGTTCTAGGAATGGACTGTACACTTGTCCTAGAAATGGGTTTGTAGATGGAGAGTATCAGGTCCGTGGTGTGAATATACTGGCACCAATGTCTCAAGTTTGGAGACCGGAAGCAATGGAGTCAAAATCGTAGTTATCGGGATAACTGAACCTGCAGCTCAGTCGTAATTGCAGAGATACGCATCGAAGGCGCACATTGTGCCTAAGTGGCACTCGGTGCTGAAGTCATAGTAGTCATTGTAAGGTCGATAGTCAGTGCAGGAGACAGTATCGGAGGCAAAGCTGGCACCAACATAGGAACAGCAGTAGCTGGAGCAGAAAAGGTCGGTGCCGAAGAGGCAGACATATGCTCTGAAGATAGTTTAGGCACGTTAGGCTTTACAGACTTGCTCTGGTCACCCAAAGGTGAAGAGGGAACTGAATGGGACCTTTTCCTATCCTTGATTGGAGGGGATGAGGCCTCCGTCGCAGAAAGGGCCTCTGAAAGGGTGACTTAAGTAGGCCCTTCAGAATCAACTTGTTTTTGCGCTCATTCAAAGTGCGCTGTCTGAAACTTTGACAAATCACACGGGGGGGGGGGGTTGCACCGCAAGATGGGGCACCCAAAAACAATAAACACAATCATCATGGGGATCACTATTAGGTAGTTTACCCTTACATGAAGTACAATGTTAAACCCCGATGTGCCCTTTTTATCAGACATCATGAAAATCACATACAACAAACTAGATAGAAGACTAAAGGAAAAAAAATCCAACTCTACTATATCTAAGTCTAAAATGTCTACATACACACTATATCGAAGAAAATATGTCAAAAACACACCACTAGTTAGCTAAAAGGGAAAACAGAACAAATACCAAGGATGGTATTCAAGAAGTACCACAAGGGTAGGGAGAAAAGGCTGTAAGACCAATGGTACTTAAAAAAGTTACCAAATGGGTAGAAACAGGAGTGAAAGTTCTAAATATAGCTGTAAAGTTACAGAATTACCAATATTAACAACAAGAGAAAGGAAAAAATACAAAATATCCTCAGAGATATCAAAGGTTTTCACTTAGCTGAGAGCTCAGCTGAAATGTGGCGTTACGGCTACGCGGCAAACAAGATCTGAGGTAACAGGGAGAAGGGCACTATTGGTAGAAGCTTAGCTTGAGAGTTTTTGGCTGGTGCGAGCTTGGCATTAGGCCGACTTGGTTCCAAGAACTCAGAACCGAACCCATCAGTGATGAATGGAAAGAAGATTAACATCATCAGATTAATAAATTCTGTGAATACGATTCTAAGAGATGGCAATAAATATAGCATTTAGGGACAAGGTAGTTAGCATCAGCTGTTAAGGGTACACATAAGTTCACTTTTATTCTTCTGTGAGTACCTCTAACACCTGGAAAGATGTGCATTATGGTTAGTGATTTACAGAAATACAAACAGCAAAAGTCTTCCAACTTAGAGGTCAAAGGTCAAACTAGTTGGCTCTCTTTTGATGGTCTAGGTTATTCAGGTGGTGTGGTGTTTATTGCCATTTAAGCAAAAAATGGTCACTGCGAAAGGCAGTGATGAAAGCTGGTAAAGGAATGCATATCCTTGTTGGAGAAGAATACTGCATTTCCATCATATGAGCTTTGGCTTTCATTTTAATAAGGCATTTCTTAGAAAGTCATATGGCAAACCTAACTTGTAGGAATGCAGACAGAACCTTTACAGGAGGATAATGGAGAGCTTAACATTCTGCTGTCTACCAATGACTTTTACTAACCACAGCATCCTGGAAGCCCAGAAGCCTAGCAATGTATGGAAAAAAGTCCCAGATAGAAGTCCCAGATAAAAAAAAAAGACTGCTATAGCAAAGAGCAGTGTACACATGCATTTCAGAGTTTAGCAATTTGGTTTCATTACTACAACCCTCACTATTACTCAGATGCTTGCCTTTACACTTTAGTAGGAAATATCACCTACTCAGAGGTGATCTCTGCCTAACATACCAAGCTATGTCAAACCCAGAGCTGCTGGACATTCTCCACTTAAAGAAATCCCGATCCCTCCAAGCTACACACTCTAGGAACCTAAACCTTGTCACCACAATAAACAGAATATGCCGGAGGGATAGATTCCTGTCCCAGAGACTTCCAATACTCTGGAATAAACTACCTATCTATATCAAACAAAGCTCCTCATTAACACTCTTCAAGAAAAATCTTGATGATTGGATGGGAAATAGGAAATTCACCTCAGGGATCACTTCTGTGGCTCTGCTCTACAGTGGCACAGGAAAATAATTTTCTTGGGTGGCAAAAGCCAGGGTACCTTTCTGGCTGGGCTTGAGTAGGCCCCAGGGCCGATAGCCTAGTACCTACCTATGAACCTTTGAACTTCTCCCAAGTGTCTGCCATGATGAAAGAGAAGGGACCTGCTGGAAAATCAACTTGTAACCCTTGCAAGAAACTTAATTAGCTTAAAGAATTTCACTGATGGTTTAAAGGATTCTGTCAAGAAAACTACTGCAGAAAGACTCGGCTTTGATTACAGTTTCTGAATTTCCTAATGTTGGCCAGGAACGCTCTCAGGGAATAGCACCAAGAAGAGAGTGAAAGAAGTTTTACTGCTTTTCACAGGCAAGGAAATGGGCATTGCAGGAACCTCACTCTAATACAACTTAATGGTAAAAGGGAAGGGGAGCACAAGTCATGGTGGAATCCACATCTCTATTTGACCCACAAGCCTCTGTATAAGAGTTGTTCTGTTGGTGGAGGTGTGTTCTACTGAGAAAGAATATGTCAGTGCTTTGGAAATTAACTTTGCCAATGAGCTCATCTAAGAAAAGTGACTTGATGACTTCTTTAGTGATGGGTCTCTTGTGAGGTTGCATTTGGTCTTGGGAGATGACTTTCTTCAATTGTTCTCAGAGTGGAGTAGCCTTTTTTTTCTTATGACATTGATGCCCCCCCCCCAAGGATACCCTGTGTCAAAAGAAATTCTCCTTCACTGAAGCCCTTGATAAAATGGATTCCTTGAAGCACTCAAGGGATTTGACTGAAAAACCATGTACAGTTTCACTGAATAAATAAAAAGAACAAAACAGCAATATTTATTAAGACAATTGAGCCTCAGGCAAAACGCCTAAAGCACTTGTGGTGCATTTTCTGCCCATAACATTTATGAAACAAGGCTTAACCAAAGAAAGAAAAAGTACAATATTTAAAAAAAAGCATTAAAATGTGATTTCAATGAACAATACAGATACAAATCAGAGAAAACATTTACAAAAATGAAGAACCTTTTACACAGTTGTATAAAGATTAGCGAAAAAAATCTAGACACTGTTTTTGAGCTCCAACTGGGAAAGATATGAGAAGGAATTAGGATCATCTACCTCTTCTTTTATAAGTGGCACTAAACAGAAGAGGCAGAAACATTATGTGGAATGAAAGGCAAACATGATTTTAATAAAGATTTAGCTGAAGTTTTCCTCTGCTAGCAGAAAACAACTCTGATGGAATAAATGTCCTGCAAAATGACAGTCTCCAAAGACCAACAGTTCATTCACAATAAGGCTGATACAACTCAGAATATTTTCTTTGTTAGCATTGTGGAGACTGACTTTATGAAATAACCAGAAATGTAGAGGAAAATCCCTTCAAACTAACAGCATGAGAGCAACTTGCCTCCTGCACGAATACAGTTAAAATAAAAGATGAAACCTTTCCTGACAGTGTCTTGTATGTCTCTGCAAGATTATGCGACTTTGGTCATTCATAATTCGTGTAACAGTGTTTTCAGGACTGGACTTTACAAGTCTGAACTTCTGCAGTTACGAACTGCATTTTAAATACCTTTTACATGAGCAGCCAACGTATCCTAAAAGCTATGGAAGCTGAAGGAGAAATAAAAATTGAGGAGGTCCTATCTCCTCTTAATGCCTTTCATACTTGTTCTTCCCATCCATGAACATTTTTTTTATTTTTAATTATTACATCAACACCTTTTTTCACCATTTTAATAGCCCTCATCATACTTATCCCCTATCACTCCTAAACTCTTGCTGCTACTATCTTCTCTCCCTAATTTAAGCCTAGATTGTCACTTACTCTATTACAGCACTCATGCACCTACCATACAGCAGAGGTGGGACCAGTAAAGCTTTTCTGTGAGCATGTGGTGGGGGTTCCTCCTGTTATCCTAGTCTTCTCTCCCATGAAGTGGACCAGGTAACTTCAAAAGATGCACAATTCTCAGTAATTATAGATCAAGTGTGTCTGGGCTGGCATATGTCATGGAAAGCCTACTGGAGTAGTTTGCATAATCTAGGTCTACATCCTTTACACTCCTTTCAGGGTATTAGAACAGGCAGCTGGTCACTTACCACTAGCCTTGCCCCAGCTGTTTTTTTCCAATTTCTGAGCTCACTAATCAAAACAGGGGGTGAAGATAGTATAGTTATGCCAAAAATCTCTGGAACAGGTAAGCATTATATCATTTAGCAAAACCTCTACTTGGTTACCTCCTTCAGCGACTGGGAATATGGCCCTGACCAGCACAGTACAAGAAAGCTAACTGTGAGGGATAGACACTAAGTATGCAAATATCTCCCTCAACCACAGACATTATTGTGTATGGTTGAATATAGTGTGTAACTAAGTCTAAACATTCCAAACTGCTTTTTGCTTTAATTACCGTAGCTGAGCACGGGTTCCTGCTGCCAAACCCATACTCCTACCTACAGATTCCCAACAAACAAATTCCCCTGCTTACTGTACACCTGGTTATAGACCTCTTGTACCTAAATTTGATACCTTAAAGCTGAAACTTGTGTTTAGCCTGACCTCCTTGAGTGAGATAGACTGACTGTTTTTTGGGCGATCTCACTCCATAAGGTGCTTCCCTGCTCCGTTCGCCCTCGCTACATGCAGGCTCACTTCACTTCTCTCCCACCCCCATTCCCACCCACCCCCCATATAATTTCCTTTATACCTATCCACACCATTATCCATCCCACTTAACCCCCGCCCCTTCCTGTTTCAC
Organism: Protopterus annectens; assembly: GCF_019279795.1. NCBI lineage: Eukaryota > Metazoa > Chordata > Ceratodontiformes > Protopteridae > Protopterus > Protopterus annectens. The sequence continues at coordinate 796,833,121 of NC_056739.1, read as the reverse complement.
TAACCAACCCTCTACTATTCCTTATTAACAACCCCCATACTTACATTACATTACAGCTCCCATACTTAAACCTGCAGTCCCCATCTTATACCCTTAGCCAACATTTTCACTGACAACTTTACTCCTAATTTCCTTTCGTTTAGCCCATATTTCCCTGCTCTTTCATAACTTACTCTCTAAATACACTACTCCTTTCTACTCTTATAATGTCTCCACTTACTGTATCTGTTCTCATCCTACCCCCACTTACTCTCCTTCTCCTTGTAACTTCCCATCCCTATAGACTATCCCCTAAAATAATAACTCCTACATACCCCTATGCAATCTCTCATGCTGCTCATTTTTCTATAATCATTTCTTCTTCCATCCTTCCTCTTAACACTCCTCTCCCTAAAATAAAAATTTCACCTACTTATCCTTCAACTTCCCAAAGCAAGCCCAAACTTTGTTGCTACCAAATACCATTTCGAAAGTACTACCATTTACTACCTACTTTTCTTCTATCTGGTGATGTACACCTTAACCCTGGACCTCCTCCCCCATTTCAACCACCCCTCCCCCACCTAAAAAACACATTTCCTTCTACTCTATCAGCACTCGCAGTATACTAAAAGTCTGCAAACTTCATGCCTGGATAACTGATCATAACCCTGATATTGTCTCCTTGACCAAAACCTGGTAAAAACCACATAACAAAAAAGGAGGTGGCGTAGCAATACTTTATGCCAACCATCTCACCTTCACATTGCTACATAAACCTACCCCATCCTTTTTACAAGCAGAACTGATCATGACAAATCTCAAATTAATGACCACTCCTCCATCACCACTGCTGCAGTTTATATACCCCCAGGAGATAATATCCTCATTTTAGAAAATATTCTCTCCTACTTCACACACAACTTTCACAATGAAAGCATTAGCCTTAGGGACGTGACTATCAACTGGTTATCTATCACTAATGACAACTCAAAAATTAACATTAACTTATATGGCTTGTCTCAGCTTATCACCCACCCAACCCATTCAAATAATTCTCACATTACTCATACCCTAATATACTGGATACTAGTATCCTAACCTTTGAAATACCACAACCCCAAACATTGCCAAACTGTTTAAGTGACCACTCTCCAGTAAAAGTTACCAGGTTCTCTCCCCAACTCTCTAAGCCACCCAGATAAATCACCTGCCACAGACTTTAACCCCAACACTCAACACCCTCCTCTCTAAAGTTAATTGTGACATTCTACAATATCTTCCCCTAGAGGAAGCTGCCTTTCGCTTCAACTCTATCTTTCTCAACATACTAGACTCTCTGGCTCCCATTCGTACCATACACATTAACTCTACAGTCTCACCCTGGTTGTCCAAAACTACTCTCAACCTTATGAAAAATAGAGACAAGCTTTGGAAAATCTGGTCCCAAACTAAACTTCCTAAAGATATGCAAAAATACAGAGAAGCAAGGAACTTAACAAAGAAATATATAAACAGAGACAGAAAGGACTTTTACTATAACCCTCCTACTGCACTAACATCCAACTCAAAAAAAATTCTGGCACTCAATTAACCAGATAATCCACCCAGGCAATCGCCTCCCTATTTAACTCCTACTTTATTGACTCCATATCCAAGCTATTAAAATCTAACACATCATCTACTTCAAACCCTCCTGTCACAAATCCTCCTTCGACCACATCCTTCTCCAACTCCTTCTCCCTCAAACTAGTGCCAACTTCCTTTATCAAGACTCTACTATCCAACTTAAAACTCTGCTCCCCATCTACAGATAAAATTCTTCCTTTCTCCAATTAGCATCGGAGTCCCTTGCCCTACCAGTATCTATTCTAATTAATCATTCAATCACAGAAGGAGAAGTTCCAGCCATATGGAAGCAGTTTCATACCCTTCCAATACACAAAGGCAGCAACTCGTCTGGCATCTCAAACTTCCGTTCTATTGCTATCCTGCCCCCCCTTTCCAAAGTCCTTGAAAAGTGTGTTCACAAACAGGTCATGCAATTTCTTACTAAGCATAACCTTCTAACTCCTACTCAACACAGCTTCAGACCTAAACATAGCAATACCACAGCACTCCTATTCTTTCTCCACACAGTCTCTTTTGCCAGGGATGACCACAAGCTAGTTCATGCCTATTTCTGGATATGTCCAAGGCATTTGATACTGTCTCTCATCCTCTCCTCTTAAACAAATTACAAGAACTAAACTTCTCTCCTGAAGCTGTTTCATGGTTCTTTAGCTACCTCTCCAGTCGAACCCAATCTGTTAAATGGCAGTCCGAACTCCCACCACCTCTACCAGTCAGAATGGGTGTTCCTCAAGGCTCTATTTTAGTGCCTTTACTCTTCAATATTTTCACTAACAATCTGTACTCTTCCTCCCCCTTGACTTCTCTAGTTCAATACGCTGGCGACTCAACCATTACTACTATTGCCAGCTCCCTCTCAGAACTCCATTCTGCCACCCAAACTGCTTTTAACTCAAAAGAATCTTGGCTTACTGACAATCAACTCATACTAAATCTAAAAAAAAAAAAACCAAAACTACTACTGTTCCTCCCTAAAAATCTGTCCTATATTAAATCTACTTTCTCCAGTCTATCCCTTAACAACTCCATACAAGTAGAATCCAGCACCAAACTCTTAGGAATCACCATAGATGACCAATTGAAGTTTGACATTCATATCTATAACTGTATCAAAAAGACCCATCAAAAACTCGTACTACTCTACAGATCAAAAAAATTCCTTTCCTCTGACGCCAAGATTACACTCTCCCAGTCGTACCTCCTACCCAGTCTTATGTATGGCTCCCAGACCCTTACTAATCTTGACTCTACCCTCCTCACCAAGCTTGAAACCGGCTACAATAAAATAGCTCGATTTGCAGCAAATCAAAACTATAAATCCCATCACTGCATCTCACTAAAACTAATGAACTGGTTAGAACTACCTCACCATCTTGTACTCTCTCAACTCTCCATTATTCACTCTATACTTTACTTGCCTTCATATTGTCCAACACTTGCACCACTTATTTCTTATTACTCTCCCTCCAGACAACTTTGCTCTAACCAAAACTTATTTCAAATCTATAAATCCAAAACTAAAACTGTATGTAAACTGTATAGCTATCACCCATCTATGTCCTGGAATAAACTACCTCAAGAGGTACGGTCCCTTACCAACACAAAATTATTCAAAGCAGCATTAAAAGAACACCTCAAAAATTATTGGTACTGCCACTGTACTCAGCCACCATAAAATATATTCATTTTATCCCTCTTTCTCCCTCTTCTATCTATCATACTATTCTACTTTACTTACCCACAATCCTGTAGTTCCACAGGTTTTCTACTCTCAACCTCCAGTCTCATCTCAAATCTAACTTTCCTATTCAAAATCCCTATCCATATCTAGCCCCCTCCTCCTAGCCCTTCTTCCCTCTGCTTCTTATTTCAAACCTCCCTCTTTTCTATACTAATTCCTAAACATCCTCCATTTTACCTACACTCATCTTCACATCTTACTTCTTTGCTATACTCTATAAAGCCTTGATTCAAAACTATGGTTTAATCTATTTGTTAGACTATGCTGTGTAATCTTTATACCTGACTGCTATATTTGTACTTTAATGGAGCTTTTCTCCCCGGGTCACTGCTGAAAAATGGCACCTGCCCAGCTACACTAACCTGGTCAACAAATGTAAAATAAATAAAAATAAAACAAAATATTATATATATATATATATATATATATATATATATATATATATATATATATATATATATGCTTTTATCTTAAAGATCAAGCTTTACACTCACCTTCTCCCACATTGGCGGTACTCGGGCATCATAAATGCAGCTAAATGTTTCCTCTAGACTGGTTGACATGACTACTAGACCCTGGATTCCTTTTTCGAGTTCCACTAGGGAAGATCTGAAAGTTAAAACCAGGAATGGAAATATTACTCACTTTCTAGCAATATCCTTTTATATAGAAATGCATATCATATATTTTTATGTATTTATGTAAGCATACAGTTTTTTATTTATATATACAAACAAATGTATGCATGTATGCTATCTGCTGTATGTATTTATTATTTGTTGCAGGTATGCACGTATGTATGTTACTTGTTAAAGGAATAAAAGAAATGGTCAAAAGACCCTTTGCAACAATGACCTGGGTTATCAAGCAAAAGACTGAACAAGTCAATATTTTGGCATAAGAATTAAAGAACAAGATTGGCAGACATTAAAAATTCCCTACACAGTATGCTGCCAGAAACAGTGGGTGACTAAATGGGTGAAACAAAGGAACATATTTTTTGAGCAGTGATACAGGATCTGAATAGTGTAGACATATTAAGGACTTGTTAAATTTATTTTTGACATACTGAGATTATATATATCGTTCACTATGAAGGAGGGACGGATCTCCTTGAAATTGACTGCATGTAAAGATATGCAGTACTGGAACTGCAAATATATTTGCTAACCCGATAAGATCCAAACATGAAAAGTACTAGTGTAAGATGGCATTTTTCTTAGTTTAGCAAAAGCATTTTAGAACAAAGTGGGAACAGAAATCAAATCAGATGTAGACAACAGTAGCTGAAAGTGTTAAAAAAGCAAAATAAATAATATAAACAAAAAGACCAGAAGAAAACTGGAAATTCCACAAATATAGTGGCAAGTATAGAGAACTTCTGGAACAACCTCATACTGACCAAATTTTGATGTAAGCATGGTTAAGGAAAGGTGAAATGACATAAAAAAATGGAAGGCTAATAATGGCAGCCGAAGACAGGGATACTTACATTTTCGGTTTACAAAGTCAATTGAAAAAGTGGGAGAAATAGACAAATGCAGGTTCTGTAACACAGAAAGACAAACAGTTGCACGTCTCATTACTGAGTGTGATACACTCAGACTGAGGGCCTATATACTGAAAGACATGATAATGTCTGTGTTGTACTGGGGATTGTACAAACACTATAATATAGAAGCTAAATAGCAGTGGAAACATGAATCACAAAGCCTTACTGACAATGATGAAGTTTATATCACATGGGATGATCCATAATCAAGATCTCAAAGTAGAGATGAAAGAAAAGTAGACATAGTAGTCTAGGGCAAACATAGTATCAATCACTGAAATTGCTACATCCAGTGATTATAGTATCTTACATATGGAGAGGCACAAAGTCTTAAGAGTCTTAAAATACTAGGATTTCCAAGTAGAAATGACATAGAAAAATACCCAGACAGTTTCAATACAGGAGTAAAAAAAAAAAAAAGTACAATCTTATTTACATATGCTACCAATCCATGTATAACACCATATGAAGGAACAGTCAATTCTGGGGGTGCTACAAACAGCACTTTATGCTAACATCAAAGATTGAAACAATACTGATTTTAAGAACTTTAATTATACCATGACATAGGAATAGGGTTCATTCCTTCAAGTTATGTAAAAAAACAGAACAAAGAAGATACAGATGGAAGCAGAAGATAAGAAAATACAGCTGATGTTGGGGGGTCTTCATGCAAAGAAAGCATTCGAAAGAGTAAGCTGGGATTTTATTAGTAGGGCAATGGAAGCATTCACGTTCCCCTGATGCAGTAATAAGGTTAATTAAAAGGATATATGAGGTATCAGAAGCAAAAATTGAACTGGGATGTTTCCTCTACGATAAGTTGTGCGTGAACAGAGGAAAAAGGCAGGGGTGTTTCTTCTTTCCCCTCTATTTATTTGTTTATTTATTTATTGACATGAGAATAAAGAATGTGCCTTTGGTCTAGAAGAAAATGATCTAAGGGAATATTTGTTTGACTTAATAGAGACTGATAGACATTTTAAGATCGATGAAAGGAATAGATTACATAAAACCAGTAAGACCGAAAATGTTAGAAGTTTGATAATATAGATGAACACTGTAATCAAGACTATTATCAACAATTCATATGATATAACAGAAGTGAGAACCTGGCAAAATTTCAAGCCCCTATAAACCCTGAGAGCACTTTTGCTTATGCAGAACTGTTCACAGAAACCCTGTACTAGCATGTTAATAGCTGCATAGAAGCAGCTGTACTCACCAGGAAGAAGTACAGAACTAACTCAAAAAAGAAGCCACCCTGGTGGAATCACAGAATCAATCGGATGTATAACAGGAGGAAGAAAACATGGCAAAAATTAGGAGTTGCAGCACCCGGAAGGACAAAAGCACTCTCATCAAACTAAACAAACAACTCAGAGGAAAAATAAAGTCTACCAAGGTGAAATGGGTCTATGTCATAACATCAAAGGGTCAAAACTTCAAATGTCATAACATCGAACCCGAAACCTTGAAGACTGACAATATCGAAGCCGCAGAACATTGAATTCTTTCCCAGGGAAAGAATTTGGTGGGCCGTATCCATGGCTTCACTATTTCCTCCACTGTAGTGCAATCTTGGAGTTGGTATATTTAAGTAGAGGGAGTGCGGGGGGTACAGCCCCCCACATTAGAAATAGTTTGTAGTGTTTGTGTGTTTCGTGTTTTGTACTGGAACAGCGATTTTTTTCCCAGGGAAAAAAAATAGCTGTTCTCAGTCTTTGGGGTTTTCATCTTTCGTGGTTTAGGGTTTGATATTATAACATTCAAAGTTTTGACACTTTGATGTTATGATATAGACCCGGTGAAATTTGAGGTAAGTTTGGCCTCCCAGGCAAAGGACAACCACAAAGCATTCTTTAGCTATGTCTGCAACCTCAAAGGCAATACACAATTGTGTGCAGAGCTCATGGAGCCAGAAGATGTAGCAAACCTTCTGGCTGATAAATTCAGCTCCAGCTTTACTCCTCTCTCCTCCTCAACCTTCCCTCAGGAAATATCATAAAATATAACTCCCCCTACTATCACTAGGGAACAGGTCCTTAATGCTCTCTCTAAAACCAAGAACACTGCATCAGTGGGCCCTGACAACATCCCATGATCCCTTCTAATTAGCATGAAACATGATCTTTCAGGGCCTCTGGAATTACTATTTAACTGTAGCCTCCAAACAGGCTTCATGCCTCATAAACGGAGAAAGGCAACAGTCATCTCTCTGCACAAAAGTGGGCCATCTACAGACCTTGGAAACTACAGACCCATAAGTCTCACTAGTCTTATATGTAAAGCCATGGAAATAATTATCATGGAGATGGTAAGTAGAGATGTAGTAAACCTCCAGACACTGGATCCAACCCAGTTTGGACTTATTTGAGGAGGTCATCAAAGTAAGGGATGAGGGCAAAATCATTCACACTGCCTTCCTTGATCTGGCCAAGGCATTTGACACAATACCCCACTCAGGCATTGTTGACAAACTCAAGAGGTTAGGTACAAACCCATATGTCACCCGGTGGATAGTCAACTGGCTCACAGACAGGACCCAGGAAGTTAGAATTGGGGAGTCCACCTCTACAAACAGGCCAGTCACAAGTGAAGTCCCTCAGGGATCAGTCCTTAGACCACTCCTTTTTGGGCATTTACTTCTCAGAAGTCAAGCCCAATGTCAGTGGTCTCTGGCTGACTAAATTTGCAGACAATTGCAAATTAGCAGCTGTCACTGAATCTCATATTGACACAAATGTTTTCCAGAAGGGGCTGACACACACAAATAACTGGTGTCAGAGCCATGGACTAAAACTAAATGCCAAGAAATGCATAATAGTATCCTTTGGGAAGTCATCCATCCTTGGTAACTACCACACTGACAACACACCCCTTAGAGTTGACCCAGTAGTCAGGGACTTAGGGACACACACAGATTTTAATCTAGCCTTTGATCACCATGTATCTACAGTGGTGAGGAAATCAGTCTATGTTGCGCAACATATAAACAAAAGTATGGGATCTAAGTCCAAGGAAGTAATTGTTCCACTGTATTTGGCATTCATCAGACCTGTCATTGAGTACAGTGCACCCTTTGGTATGTACCTAACCAGGCATATCCAACAACTGGAACGTCCACAGAGATTCCTCACTAAAAGAATACAGGGTGTAAGTAATATGTCCTTTGCAGAATGCCTCAAGGCCCTATCCATGTATTCTGTCTCTTACAGGCTTTTGAGGGGAGATCTATGCCTGGCATACAGGGCATTGTCAGACCCCATTCTGATGGACTTCCTGCATACCCACAAAACAAACAGTACAAGAATTATCCATTCTGAAGACTTAAACCTTGCCTGTGATATAAATAGGACCTGCTGGACAGAGAGTTATCTATCCCAGAGACTACCCTATCTCTGGAACAGGTACCTCCCTAACCCAATACAAGTGCAACTTGGGCAATTGGATGGGAAACTGGAAATTCATCCCTGGTTTGGCAGAATGAACAGGTTCTGTAAAGGGATCTATTTCTTTACCATTTGCCTGTAAAACAAACTTCTTCCAAATGCTTTTATAAAGTTTTTGAATAGATGTTTTATGAGATGATAAAATTATATACTTGAATGGAGAGGAAAGGGATGGAAACCTGGCAATTAAGAGAACTGGAGCAGTCAAGCTGTCAATTTCATGTTGTCTAGGTTGGGATTTATCATCCCTGACGGATGTGTCAGAAAGTCTGGAACTGCGTCTAGAATCCAGGATTCATCCCGGTGATGAGGCTGAAGAAAGGGAAACCAGATTTAATGAGGCTAGTAAGGGGCAATTAGGATAATGGTTGTCTCCAACAAACTCACTTTCTGTAAGAGCTCTGGAATTAGAGGAATCGGGGGAAAGGCATAAAGAGGTCCCGGGGGCCAATCATGAACAAGTGCATCCCTTGGTGACTCTCTCATTGAAGGGATCAGGGTGAAGTAGTTGCTGCATTTGGAATTGCTGGGTGATGCAAAAATGCCACAGAAAGGCTGGCCCCATTTGTGGAATATCACTTCTGCCACAATCTGATTGAGGGACAACTCATTAGGCCATAAAATGGCTCTGCTCAGCTTGTCAGCAATCATGTTGGAATTCCCCAGGATGTGCATTGCTATTAGAAATCAGTTGGAGGCTGCCAGACCCCGAGAGCTTCTCGACAAAGTGGGTAAGATCTGGTTCCCCCTTGTTTGTTGATATACTATACTACAGACATGTTGTCAGTCTGGATCACAATTGTCCCTATAGGAAGAGGGTCCCAGAATGCTTTCAATGTTAAAAGCACTGCTCTCATCTCTAGGACATTTATATGCAGGTGAGCCTTGTGGTCTTGCCAGATGCCTTGAACTGTCTTCCCAAGAAAATGCCTCCCCACCCTATCTGGGAAGCATTTGTGGCCACCGTGGCTATAGGTTGTGGAGAAATAAAGGGACGGCCTTGAAGTACTGATTGTAAATGGATCCACCATTGGACATCTCTCTTGCAGGCCTTGGTTATTACAATCTTGTGAGACATAAGAAGTTCCAAGATTGACCACTGAGCAAATAGCATCCACTGGACCACCCTCAAGTGCAGGTGGGCTAGAGAAATCAGTATGATGGAAGCAGCCATTTTCCCTAGGACCTGGAGAACTAGTTTTGCAGTGGCTTTGGACTTTTTTATGAGAATTTTGACGAGATGATGGAGGTCGTGTACTCTTTCTCATGCAAGACTTGCTAAGTGGCAGGGTTTATCTATGCTCCTGTGAACAGTAAAGTTTGCAATGGTTCTAGCACAGATTTCTCGTAATTTACGGTAATGCCCAGAGAGGAGCAGAATTAAAGAACATAATCTGTTAACTGACATAAATGATGCTTGGTCGGGGCAGTTATGAGCCAGGTATGGGAATACGCGGATTCCCTTGCATATCAGGTGAGCTGCTACTACTGCCATATATTTGGTGAACATTCTGGGGGCTGTAGTGACAGCAAAGGGCAGAACTCAAAACTGGAAGTGACTGGCTCCTAGATGGAAGTGCAAGAACCTACTGGACTGTCTGTCCATTCGAATATGGTAGTACGCATCCTTGAGGTCTATAAAGCACATCCAACTGTCTTTTTCCAGGAATGGAAGTATCAACTGCAGTGTCACCATCTGGAACTTGGTCATCTTTACTGATTTCTTTAGATTTCCGCGATCCAGAATGAGTCTTCAGTCCCCTGTTTTTTGGAACTAAAAAGAATCTTGAGTAGATTCTGGATCCTCTCTGGTCTGCGGGGACTTCTTGGATGACTGTCTTCCTTAGCAACACTTGAATTTCTATAGTTGCCTGTTCCTTCTGACTGGTTGGAACATCTGGAACAACTTTGTTTTTGCGGATAGGAAGGGAGAGGGGAATGACATATCCTCTGGATATTATGTCCTGCACTCATTTGTCATTTGTTATTTTTAGTCAGCTTTCTTGGTGCAAAGACAACTGTCTCCCAACTGCCTCCAGAGGTGAGCAATTAGGCACGCCTTCTGGAGCACTGGAATGGTCTCCCAAAGAAAGATTCCCTGGGGCCTTGGTTTTGTAGACCCCCCCACCACCTTGTCACGATAGCGGCATCTCCCGTTATTGTCCCTCCCTCTGGGGGAACTTTCGCTTTATGTGTCCTGCTAAGACCTCTGGGATTTTTGACCTTTGAGAAAGGGTCTGGTAGAAGTGGGAAAACGTACTCCAACAGCAAACACGGTCTTACCCTCTTGCTCACACCTGGTGAACATTTCCTTCACTTTTGGCTCAAATAGTGATGAGCAGTCAAAGGGGGTATTAATGAAGAAGATCTGATGAAGCGTAGTTATTCCACATGAAAGCTCTTATCTACTTGTTTTTACCATTTGGAATAAACTGGATTTTAGAGTTTTGGTGGTCCTACCTTGTTTATTTTATTTTATTCTGGGGTATTAATGAAAGAAGACTTGAAGGGTTCCACAAAATTGCAAAGACACATCCAGGCCTGTCTCCTAATAGAGATACCTGAGCCTGCTGCTCTACTTGTTCCAACCGCTGCATAAGAAATTAGTCTCATGGACGAGTTGACACATGAATTCAAGGTAGCGAGCTGAGCATGGACTTTCTCTGCTCCTGCATCAGCTACAGCTCCTTGAAGGGAGTCTGATAACACTTTAATCAGGTCTCTCTGAAGTCTTGTGAAGTGAGTTAGGTAATTCAGACACCATAAGTCAAAGGTTGCTGATACAAAGACGCGCTTCCCATATCTATCCATCGACCTGGAGTCTTTATTAGTAGGATGGATAGAGGTACTCGACTCCAACACCTTTTGTAAGAAAATCTTTCTCTTTAGGGGCAGTAATGTATTTATTTGGCCTCCTAGGAGTAGGGTCTATGGTATCTGAAGTTGACAGGCAAGACGCAAAGGCCTTCAGAAAGACAGACTCCTCAGCCAAAAGGGGGGGGGGGACTGCCAATCACCTCTCTGTTTCAATAATTCTAGGATGTCTCCAAAGCAGACATCTTCAGGAGGTGATCGTGGGGACCCTTCTGCCTCATCGAGGTCAGTATCGGATGTGATACACTCTTCTGGGGAATCCAGATGTTTCCTCTTGCATGTCCTCTTCCGAGGGACCTCTTCAGTGGGGTACTCTGGAGAGGTTACAGAAGAGGGGGCAGTACCCTGAGGTACATGCTGAAGCTTAGCATCTCTGCAGACCTGTGGAGAGGGCCCATGAGAAGACAAAGACACCTCGCCTTAAAAGGGGGGACGAACTAAGAAAGATTATGCACCAGACTGTGGAGCAGTCAAAGCCCTCCTCATTACTTGAAAAGCAGACCCTCCCCACTCTAAAGCAGTCCTTGGATTCAATAAGCAAATCATTAGAGCCGAAGGTCCCTCAAGAGCAGAAGAGAGCCGCTCCTAAGTAGAGGTAGGAGCCGAATTCACCCATGCAGAGGTCCCCAGTGATATAATCAGGTACGAAGATATCTGAGAGGTCTCTGTTGACTGACAGGGGAATGTTGGCTCCTAGAGGTCTCCTGCTCCGAAGGCACTGAGATGCATGGGTTGCCAGAACTGGGGAAGTTACTAGTCCTGGACCCGGCACCAACACAACCTGGATGTCAGAATCTTTCTGCTCTGAAGCAGGAGGCTGGATTGGAGGAGGAATCTTTCTGCTCTGAAGCAGGAGGCTGGATTGGAGGAGGAAGTATAGAAGGAGAGGGGTTTTTTTTGTCTGAACTGAATCCTTTGGGCTCAGATCCATGAGAATTTTGGCCAAAGCAGCTGTCTTTAAGAGTCTCTCCATGACCCTATCCACTTCTTCATCTGACAGACTCCTAGTAGATCTAGTGGCTAGGGTAGGTGATCTTGAAGTAGCCAAAACTAGGGAAGGGAGACTGGAAGTAATCTTCTCCATGGAAGGAGATTGGCTGCTGTGTCTATAAGAAGAAACAGTCGGTGCTAGTGGAGATTCCCACTCAGAGGAAGTGCTGGAGCCAGGAGGAGGTGTCAGTTCTGATAGAGCCTTCAGATCCGTCAATTTTGTAGCCTTCTCTTTCAGCTCCAACAAGGATCTCGGCTCTGATAGAGGTCTCTTAGTTCGCTTGTCTGACGTATCGGTGGATATAGCCTCAGAGAAAGGCATTTTCAAAAGGCCTTTCAAAATGAATTTATTTTTGCATTCCATTAAAGCCCGCTGATTGAAGCTGTGGCAAATGGAACAAGACTGTTGTAGGTGTAAAGCCCCTAGACAATATACACACAAGCTGTGTGAATCACTAAGGGGCATTTTCTTACTGCACTTTTCACAGTTCTTGAAGCCTAAAGGCTTGCTCTCCTATTTTTGAGACACGATAAACATAAGAAAGAGAAAAGAAAGATAGAACAACCATTCTCACGTTTAGAAAACTTAAGTCCTTTAATTTAAATGGACTTAACTCACAGTCACAAGCAGAAACAAAAGTTACCGAAAAGGGGTTATATTTTTGTTATCATAAAATTTTTTACAAACCAGACAGGAAAGGGAGTACCAGAAAAGTGAGGAACGTCCTCTAACTAAAACGCCCTCTAATTTAAACAGACATAAAGAACAAAGTAAAGAAGTTAAATTAAATTATATATTAGAAGTTGTTAAATATAAGAAATACAGAAAGGTATGTAGAAAGATAATAATCAAAAGGTGTACTTAGCCCAGAGCTATAACTGATGAAACCTCTTAGCTGCATGGCAAACGAAATCTGCGGTAACCAGGGAAAGGAATTACGGGTAAAGAATGTAGACCAAGACTGTTGAATACCTCGAGCTGGAAAATTGGCCGAGACTGATCAGACACATTGGATCCGACCCACAAGTGAGAATAAAGGTGAGATTGACAAAATCACATGAGAAAATTATAAAGCAATTTAGATGGAAAGTGTCACTGCTAGCGGAGTATAGAAGAGAGAAGAGATCAACAAAACTACTTAGAGAGACAGACATAACAAAATAAATGTGCAGTATCAGAACAGACCAGGATCTATCATACACTATTCTAAATAATAAACTAAAGATATCAGCACAGGCAGAAAACCTTAGAAGATAGATAGATATAAAGGAAAAATACAAAATAAGCAATTCATTGACGACCCAAAAAAGTTTTATATAGAATTGGGAAACAAAGCAAAAGGAATCGAAACAACGTCAAAAAAGAAAATACACATTTTGAGAAATATCTATGAAGATCCTGTGGAACATAAATGCTGAATGGATACAGGCAGTAAAAGAAAGAAAGAGTAAGAAGTTAAAATGTACAGGATATGAAATGGGATGAAGCAACGGCCAGAGAAACTGAAACAAAATGAAGAAAAACTCTTAAATGGAAAACTCAAGCCCAGATGCAGCACCTAACTTCTGGCTAAAAGTACTAACATCTGTACAGACACCAACCTGATTAACAACAGGAAACATGATAATCCTCCTTAAAAGTGAGCCTGAAACCTATCCTAAAAACTATAGACCAACAACTTGTTTCTGACGATGTATAAAATATATAGTGGAACTGATGTTAACAGAGTTTACAGTCATATAGAAGAAAACTCAATTGTCACAATAGAACAAAAGGGTAACAAAAGAAAGTCATACTGAACAAAGAATCATTTGTGGTTAAAGCCATGATGGACAATTGTAAAAAGGAGAGTAAGCCAAGTATAGGATAGATAGATTAGAAAAAAAAACATTTAACAGCATTCCACATTCACAGATAAGAGTGCTTAAAGATATATAAGATGCATCCTACATTGATCAATTACCTTACAGGGAACAAAAAACAGTGGCAAACCACTTTGCAGCTAAGACATGATAAAGGTCACATAATTATCCCAACGATAAAAATTAAAAGGGGGATATTCCAGGTTGACTCTTTGTCATTGCTGCTCTTTTAACTTTCCCTTAACCTATTTGTGGATGATTTAAAACTGTATAGTTTATCAGGTCAGGAGCTGAAAGCACAAATGCAAGTTGTTTAAACTTTCTCAGATGATATAAAAATGTCATTTTGTCTTATAAATGTGCAAAAGCAACAGATAAAGCAGGGAAGCTTTATCACCAAGAAAACAGAAGTCTGGGACAAGAATGTGATATACAGGAACTTCAGCAGGAGGGAGTGCATAAATATTGGAGAACTGAAGGATCGACATTAAAACATGAGCAAATACAAACAAAACATAGTAAGGAATATTTTAGATGACTAAAAGTAATACTGAAGACAGCCCTGACATACAGGAGCAAAGTCCAAGCTATGAACCAATGCTCTTCATATTCTAACTTACAGTTTTGGAGTGATTGACTGGCCCCAAAAGGTATTGGATCAGTTGGACAATAAAACCAGGCAAATGCTTCATGCTTATCAAATGATATACAAGTGTATACCAAGATATTCTTCGTTCTGAAGGAGATATGGGCCTCCTCAAAATTGATTACATGTATATATCTGCAATTGCGGGATTGTATACATATTTGCTAACTTCACCAAATCTAAACATAGTGAAAGTTTTAAAACATGAAGAGAGAACAAGTCTAAGATGACTTCCCTGTTAAGTTTAACAGAAGCATATTAGTATCAAGCAGGAATGAAAATCAAACCAGTCTGCAACTGAATGTGCCAAAAAAATAAAAGAAAGAATATAAGGCGAAGGATCAGATGAGAAGGCAAGAAATGTAGAAAAGGCATAAATACAGTTGCAAGTACAGGAAGCTCCTGGAACAACTTCATGTTGATCAGGATCTGATGCAGGAAAGGCAAATTTAAATCAAAATATGAAAAGTTAATATTGGTGGCTCAGGATAGTTGATTAAGTACACAATGGTTTCAAAGTCCATTGAACAAGTGGAAGAAGCAAACAAACTGCAGGCTTTGTAAAACAAAACTGGAAACAGATGAACATCTTTTTGCTGAGTGTGATACACTAATGGCAGGGGGGCTGTATAATGAAAGGCATAACAACATGGAAGAACTGTTGCACTGGGTATTGTGCAAACATTACAATCTTGAATTAGCTAAGAAGCATTGGAAACATGAGCCACAAAGCACTGCAGAGAATATTGAACTTTACATTACATGGGATCACCCATTACCAACAGTTCAAAAAACAGATGCGAAAAAAACAGATATAGTAGTCCATGAAATGAAGACAAAAGTAGCATTACTCTCTGAAATTGCTACACCCAGTGATTACAGTGTCTTACAGAGAGAGACACAAAGTCATAAAATGCCAGTATTTTCAGGTAGAAATGAGGGCAATGTGGAAGAAAAATACCCAGACAGTTCCAATAGTAGAAGGAGTAACGCATTTCATAAAAAAGAATCTAGTCACATTTAAATAAGCTACCAATGCATGTAACTTCATATGAATTGCAGGAGGAATCAATTCTGTGCACATTGCAGATGTTGCAAAGAGCATTTTTGGCTAACTTCAAAGATTGAAACAATACTATTTTCACAAACTTTAATCACACTGTGACTTAGGAATGGGGTCCATTCCTACCATGGTATTATAAACCCAAGAGACTTAGAGAAACAAAACAAGCAAAATATCCTGAGTTTTTGCCACTATAGTTTAGTCATCCAGTCTAGGGAACTATTTAACTTCTGTTTGCTTATGGATGCAAACATTTAAGCTAAATTCTCTGGTAAAGTGCTTGAATACAAAGACCTGCATGTTTGAGAGCATATTTTTGTAGTGTTGAAGGTACTGGCAGAGAAAAAAATCAGCTGAGGCCCTTAGAAGGTGTTTTTTAAGCACCTTTATTGAATTATCATTTGTGACATAGGCACATTTACATTTATATAAAAGTAATCAAACTGTATTAACAAATTAATAAAAAAAAAAACAAAGAAACACACCAAGCCAGCAGGACAGGTCTGATGAAGTTTGCTTATGAAGTAAATGAAAGCGCTATCCTGCTGGCCTGGTGTGTTTCTTTGTTTTTTTTTTTGTTTTTGTTTTTTATTAGTTTGTGTTCTTCTTTGGCTTATTAGTTTGTATTAACAAATTAAAATTAACAAACATTATGTATCACATATACTGCTATATATCATATAACCTAAGCAACATTACAAAAATTATTAAATTACTTCCCCTTTTTTTAAACAAGAAACATCTTTATTAAACCATCACTTATAGCATAAGCAATCATACATTTATATAAATGAAAACAAACCACACCAACACAATCCTAGCTGCAAGTATTTTACATCACAAACCATACTGACGCACTCCCAGTTGCAAATATACATAATTTATAATCACCTCAATCATTTTCTGTGAAACATTACATAGCTCACTTAAGTCCTGCCTTCTTTTAAACCTCATTCCTCCCTTGTATGTATTATTCCCACAATTCCCATTTTTTCCTATGTAGTTTGTTCCTACCTTTTTCTAAAGATCTCAGTTGCAGTTGTTTTCTCTCTGTTACTATATACACTACTTCAAATATAGTTGGTTTAGATTTTGATTTCCATTTTCTAGTAATTTTTTTTTTTTGGCAGCCGCCATAATTAGAGACAGTAAGGCCTTACCATGTCTAGGCAATTCTGATTCAGTATCACAGCTCAGAAAAATCACCTCCTTCGTCACACTAATGTGCTTACCCAGCACGTCTGACAGTGCATCCCGCAGGGAATCCTTAAAGTCCACCAACTCACTGCACTCCTAAAAAATATGTTCCCAGTTACCTCTTTCTTCCCCATCACACCTCCAACATTTGCTATCTACCTAAGAAAAAAATCTCTGGGGTATAAAAATATCTATGTAAACATTTCCAAGCAAAAATCCTAAATCTTCTAGATTTTGTTGCATATTTAGGAGACATGCATACATCCTCTCATTGTTTCTTTGTGGATTCTTTATCCAATCTCCTTTCCCAATCCTTTCTAACTTTCTCTTATAGTTATCATGCAATATTTTATATGCTCTACTAATTATACCTTTTTTAATGGTAGCTTCTGCTCTACATTATACTAAAAACTGTATCACTGCTGGTCTTTTGTTTAGGACCCTACTTTTCTGTTTGCCTATACTTTGATATCAATCCTTAATAGGGAAGGCAATTTCTAAACTCCAGTCCAAATAAATTCTTGGCATCTTCCCATTCTATCATCTTTCCCTCTCCAGTTATTTGCTCCCAATACCTTGGTTCCTTTGTCAGTTTTCTCCAATAAATTCCAGACCCCTCTTGCCTATTGTCTATATCCCTAATTGGAGTCATGCCTATCGGCAGAATATTCTTTCTTCATTCCTGTGTTGGCTTAGTTCTTAGAATACTTTCTGCTATTTTATGGATCTAATATTCTATATGATTATTGTTATTCTCCTTAAAGGTCTGCATCCAAAATCCCAGTCTCTCTTTGTTTAACTGAGCTTCCCCCCTGTTTCAACATCACCCCTTTCCACTTTGAATTATAGTTTTCTGCTTGTGTAATGTATATGGGCCTTAACTGTGTAGCTCTGAAATAACACCTTCAAATTGATTAATCCCAATCCGCCTTGTCCTACTGGAAGAATCAGCTTATCCTACTTGACTCTTGCCATCTTCCCCTCTCAGAGAAAGTCCTTCAGCTCTTTATTAATTGCTATCCACAACTTCTCCTCTGGTTGATAAAAATATGCCTGACCTGTGTATAAGACTTAAAAACATTTTGACTGCTTGTATCTTACTATCCATATCCATATCCATATAATAAAGCATTCATTTTCTCACTTTTTGTATTATCTTTTGTTTAGACTCTTCCATATAGCCTTAGCTGCCACATCAGAATTATTTTAATCCATACTACTAAATACTTCATTTTCGCACTTTTCACATTGGGACCATGCACATGTTACAGTCATCAGTAACAATAGTACAGGACAGGAACCTAACAGTTATAGAAAAAATGGCAAGAACAGATGCAGCTTCACTGATAAGTAATCTAAATATTCTAACTTAAAGCTACTGAGACCTTAATCCAAATGGTATAATTTAAAGTTATACAGACCCTCCTTGAAGAAATATCTCAATATAACATAGTCAATAAATGAATGAGACCTCTATGTCACACCTATCAAAGGGAAGACAGGATGGCAGAGGCAGAAGAGGGGAGCAGGTGTTTAAGCAGTAGATAGAAGGTAAAAAGATGGAAATACATTGAAGGAACAAACAACGGTGATTTGGATTGTGGCTAGGTAGTGTTATCTATAATGCAAGGAATATGGCTAGGAAGAAGAGGGTGGGGTTGCTAGCACTGATACAGGAGGGGAAGGTGTATACTACTGGCATCAGAGAAACATGGGCCAAGGGGGTTGGGCACAGGGTGCTCAGGAATGACATGGAAGGTAGAGACTGGGCTGGACTAGCAATCTAGAAAGATTAGGGCACAGAAAAGGAAGAACATCAAACCAGGGATGGGACAAAAGAACAACTAGAATTAAAAGCCAGGTTAACTATTATGGTGACTAAGGTAGACGAAATGGAGGACAATTGGTGGACTGATACAGTGCATCACCCAGAGTCACAAGAGGAGTCTGAGAGACTGTATGACAGAATACAGGAGTGTGGGTAACAGAGTGTAATACAAAGGATTTGAATCTTCCAGAAGAAGACTGGGAATTATGAGTTATACCATAAAAAGGGAATGGGAGTTGATTAAGGTATTGGAGCATGAGGAATTTGCTAACTGCAGCAGGACTATTCCAGAAAGGAAAGAATTCTAGATGTGGTCCAAACCTAAGGACAGGGTGTCAGGCATGTCCAAGTTATGGCAAAGCTGCTGTTGCTTTCTAGTTGTTAACTATATTGTAACTCTTTGTGACCTCAAGGGCTTTAGCATACTAAGACTGTCAACAATTGCTTTTTAAGTCAGGTCTGACCATAAGCTAATCACCCTTAACATCCACATCCCACCCCCACCCCCCAGTAAGGAATCCTCCATAAAAAAATTCTCCAAAGCCAACTTCATGCTACTCAAGTCAGAAGTGAAAAACTTCATGGCACCCCTGCAGACGGGAACTGAAAGTTCAACTGCTAAATCCTACACTAAGGCACTGCACGAGCACATCCACTCATGCATGAATCATGCCATCCCAAATAGAACCAAGATGCTCTCATCCAAAAAAGGAAGCCAATCTGGTGGTCCCCTGCCATAAACAAACTTTACAACAAAAGGAAGAAACTGTTGTAGAAAAGAGGAAAATCCCAGGATGCAAAAAACTCCCTTACCAGCCTCAGTAAGAAACTGAGATCCCTCATAAAATCCTCCAAAGCTAGTTACGAAAATAAAATTGCCAAAGATTCCAAAGACAACCACAACGCATTCTATAACTATGTCAAGAATCTAAATGGCAATGCACAGATCTGCTATGAGCTAAAACAGAATGGCATTAAATATACTGATCCCAAGGATATTGCCAATATCCTGGCAGATCGATTCAGTGACAACAGACTCACCCCCTAAATGGCCCATCTCAATACCAGAAGATTGCCAAATTCCAGTAATAATGGCCACACAGGTACAAAACGCACTCTCCAAAGCTAAGAATACAGCATCCATGGGACCAGATGACATCCCGGGCTGTGTACTACATGAACTATAATATGAACTGGCACCTCACCTAAGTGTCATGTTTAATCATAGCCTCACCTCAGGTTTAATGCCCACTGAGTGACGCAGAGCTACAGTTATCCCACTCCACAAAGGGGGATCCATCTTGGATCCCGGAAACTACCGTCTCATCAGTCTGACAAGCCTTATCTGCAAGGCCATGGAGCGTATTATCATGGAACTTATAAACAAAGACATTGGCAACCTTCAAACACTGGACCCCATCCAGTTTGGGTTCGTGAAGGGCCGATCTTGTCTCCTGAACCAGATTGACTTCTTCTAATCAGTCTCCAGAGCCATGGACAAGGGAAAGGTGGTCCACACAGCCTATCTAGACCTTGCCAAGGCCTTTGACACCATCCTCCACTCTGGAATCATAGATAAACTTACTAAGCTGGGCGTTAATCCCTATGTCACCCAATGGGTTGCTAACTGGCTTACTGATAGAACACACACTGTAAAAGTAGCCGACTCCAAATCCAGCTCCAGACAAGTGACAAGTGGAGTACCTCAGGGTTCAGTCCTGGTACCGCTCTTGCTTGGCATCTACTTCTCTGAAGTACAGGCCAACACTAAGGAACTCTGGCTAACAAAGTTTGCAGATGACTGCAAACTGGGAGCCATTATTGAATCCCCAAATGATGTGGATACTCTACAAAAAGGCCTTACAGAAACAGATGCTTGGTGGCAGAGCCATGGGCTCAAGTTCAATGCCAAGAAATGTATAGTTATCCCCTTTGGGAAAAACATGTATCTGTGAATTACCATATAGGAGGCAGTACACTAAACGCCGAAAGTGTGATAAGAGACTTAGGGACACAGGTGGACAGTGGTCTCACCTTCGGTAACCACATCACCACAACAGTCAGGAAATCCTTCTATGTGGCACACCTCATCACCAAGGGCTTTTCATCCAGAAAAAAGGAGGTCATTGTCCCACTGTACTCATCCCTCATTAAACCAATTGTAGAATACAACGCCCCATTTGATATGTACCTCTCAAGACATCTGCAACAACTGGAAAGGAAGCAGAAATACCTCACTAAAAGAATCACAGGCCTAAAGCAGATGCCCTACGCTGACCGCCTTAAAAAACTCCAGCTATACTCTGTCGCATATTGTCTACTCAGAGGCAATGTCTGCTTAACATACAAGGCCATGTCAAACCCAGAGCTGTTGGACATGCTACACTTAAAGAAATCCCAATCCCTCAGAGCCACACACTCCAGGGATCTAAACCTTGTCATCACAATAAACAAAACATGCTGTAGGGATAGGTTCCTGACCCAGAGACTCCCCAGACTCTGGAATAGATTGCTCATACATGTCAAGCAGAGTGCCTCTTTGGCCCTCTTCAAAAGGAACCTTGACGATTGGATGGGAGAAAGGAAATTCACCCTGGGGATCGGGATCACGTCAGTCGCCCTACTAGACAGGGGTCCAGGGAAGTAAGTAGTGTGAGAAGAAATAGCCAGGTAATTGTTATGGCTGGGCTTGTATAGGCCTTAGGGCTGATAGCCTAGTACCAACCTATGAAGTACTTTTAAATTCATATTCATTATTTCATAAATGATGTCTATATCCATACTAGCAACTACTGCCTCATTCCTCTTTTGCCTATGATCCTTCCCAACATCAGTATCTTTTCTAGTAAATCCTGTCTTCACAATATGTGGAAAATATATATATGAGTTTTAGTTTTAGTATCAGACCTTCTAGTGAACAGTCTGGGTTTATTGCCTTAAGTATCAACTGATTTGATCTTCTTGCAGTCCATGGAAATCTCAAACGTTTTTACCAACACTACAGCTCAAAAGCATCAAGTTTTTGGTGTTCAATGTTACTTATAATCCAACTCTTATAGCCATATGCTATTATTGGGAAAACTTTAGATTTGACTATATGGTCATTTGCTGAGAATATGATGTCTTTTCCCCTTAGCATCTTATCCAGATTTGCGATAACTCTCCTCCCAAGAAGCAAGCATATTTTAATTACATGACATAAATCACCATATCAGCATATCTCTCAACTGTCCAGATTTTTGCAGAATGTCTAGATTTTTAACTCATATTTTTGGTCTGTTCCTCAAAAATTTGTGTTTTTCTGGCAAATCATTGAGAACTGAAGTCCCTAAATAATGACAGACATTTGAGTTTCAGACTTCATATCCACTGGAAAATGCATGCTAACACATTTTTTTTTATTCCAGCAACTTTATAAGTTGATAAGAGCAATATTTAAAAAAAATGTCCCTACTTTTGGGCCTTTGTTCCCCATTATTTTGTTTTTTTCCAGATTTCTTGTACTTAGAGTTTGAGAGGTATGATGCAGTGATCCTTGAGTCCAGGAGAACAATATCTATCACTGTCTCCACTTCTTCCCTGTCTATCTGCAAAGAATAAATTTAGCTGGATTACATACTCTGTTTTTGGTTGGTCTTAGTCATATGTATACTCCTGCTATCTCTTTTTAATATCTTCTGCTGGGTTCATCCTATCTTTGTTTTATCATGCCCATTTTTACCAGGAAGTCTTACTATCTCCTTGACAACCTCTCTTGTTTTTCCATTCTATTATCTTCTTCAAGTTCTTTGCTCTGCTAATTTAAACATGACTCTGTTCTCTGAAACTCAGCATTCAGTCTGACATTTTTTTACCTAACTCACTGACTTTTGCTCTTACTGTTTTCTTGGTCACTTCTAGAACCTTCACAGACTATCATTTTGCCCTCTTGATCATCTATTTGGAGCATTTCTTGGTACCTCCTAGACAGTACTACAAACTTCTGTCCATAGTTTTTCAGGTACTTTAACAGGTGTAATCCCTTATATCTGTTTTCACCTCCACGTCATTTTCATATGGGATATTGTTTAGCTAATATCAAATTGGCCTGGTGGCTTTTTTTCTTTTCTTTGACATGATTTTATACTTTGAAATAAGAAGCCGATGGTCTGAGCTGTAGTCAACCCAGGTCTTTTTTTTCCTGCTGACTGTATAAGAGCTCCTCCATCAATAAATGGCAAAATATCAATCTTATTATGATACTAAATCAATAAACACTAGATCATATCTGCATAATCCTGAAGAAAAAAATTATGTTTGACACAGAAGTCCACAGTAGAAGAGCTGATGGCTACCTGCTGTAAAATACTCTATTTGAGTCTGTTTTACTTCACTAACTACAGAGATGTTGACATTTATTCTTATCACCTTATCTGCAACCACATCAAGTTTACCTTGCTGTTTTTTTTTTTTTCTATTAACCAGGTAACCCATTTGAGCAAGTGTCCCTTTTCAGAGTCAGTCTGGGAGCACTGTATGGTTAAGTTAGAAGGAATTAAACCATGTGCCCTTGACTACATGGAAGCATTTCATTAACACCTCAGAGCTTCAGCTCTCTGAGCTAACTGGTTCATAGTTTTTATGCTTCAAATTTCACTACTGTAGAGCTTCTCGCAGCACCAGACTCTCCTTGTCTGTTGTCTCAGCAAATGACATCCAGTTGGCTATAATCTATTCACATCATAACCTCAGGTTCTACTCATAATAGTATGGGTTAAGCACAGACCTGAGAATTAAGGCTCTGAGCTATTAATGAGCTCCATCTGTAGTCTGTAGTCAAGAGATGGAGTAGTCAGGTCTAAGGACAAGGCTGTGAAGGACAGTTGAAAACAGAAAGTCATGATTTCTGCACAGAACTGTGAGCATACCAATTAGACCAAAAGACAGGGCCTATAAGAAGTGAAACGGAAGGAGTAGGGAAGGGGAGGAGGCACAATACAAGCGGCTAGCAAAAGGCAAAAACGATGGTGATGACAACAGGGTGGCCCTATAAAAGGTGAAAAGAAGGAAGTTGGAGGTGACTGAGGCAGAGTATAAGGAGGAGATCAAAAAAGCTAATTAAGATGGAAAAGACAACAAAAGCGAAAGCAGAAAGTGAGTTAGTAAAGGGGATCATGAAGGGAGGCACTTTTTTTGTTTTTGTTAATAGACACACATCAGAAGGAATGAAGTGTGGGTTAGTACAGGCCAGGCTGAGCAAATATGGGAAGGAGATCACAAAAGACTGGTATAACACAGAAGTAGTCAATGAATGTTTTGCTTATGGTGCAAGTGAGGCAGGGAAGAATGGTTAAGAACAGTGGACAGACACCAGGAGACACTGGGAGGAAATTCAGAGAGAATTGTCTGTTCTTAGGGAGGATAAAGCACAGAGACCACACAAACTCCTCTGTGAATTCCCAGAAATCTGATCAGTGTCTTGGCATACCCTCTCAATGAGATTTTTACAGCTCATTGCCTAGTGAAGAAGTGCCTGAGGAATGAAAGTCCACAGTTGTTGTTATACCTTTGTACAAGCAGGACAGCTAAAAAATCCAGGAAGCTACAGGCCTCCTAACTTAACAAAAGTGATAGGGAAAGATGAAAATGTTTTTGTCTCTCTTAAAATCATTCTACCGTCCCGCTTCCCCAGTGCCCCAGGCACATGATGGGTCTACCAGACAATCTCCTGCCCCCCAGACTTACTCCGGTATTGTTGCATTTGTGGATCCATAAGGTGTCATGGAGAGCTCAAGTCATCTTTGCATTCATCTGGGTTTTTCTTTTTTTTTTTTATATGCCCTACCCACTTTACTCCCTGCCTTCCACTTTCATCAACTGCATCTGAGGGCAACTCAACTCTTTGGACCACACATCCCCTTGGGGAGTGTCACTAAAGAATGTCTTTCCACCCAAGATCGGCAAACAAATCCCTCCCTAACACTCTGTTAGTTACTCAAGGCACTAATCGAATCTAGGTTGCCTGGGCTGAAGTCAGGGCTTTATCACTTAACTCCACCAGAGTGGCTGACATGAAGTAAATCTGGAGGGGAATGTTGGCAGCATTTCCAGAGAGATAAGCTTGAGAGGAATGCTGTGTTTCTGTTAAAAATGAACCCTTGCTTCTCACTAGAAGCTGTACATGAAAGTATTTTGTTCCCTTTAAAAAGTTCTTTAACCAGTAGAAGCTTTAGAAAGTTTCATAACAATTTGCCTTTTCTCAGTTTTCTTCAAAGAAAGTTTATTTGGATTACAATGTTTATCTTATAGACCTCATAAGATCCAGCTTTATGGCTACATATACATGAAGACATGATTCCAAACCATAGTCAATCAATAAGAAGAGCCGGGAGAGATACAACATTTTCCCTAAACTAGACACATACAGTCCCAGGTTAGCACTGTTCAGTCAGTTAGAAAGTGCATCCAGAGATGAGCAACAGCTACTATAAAATAGAAACAAAAACTCCCAGCACCATTTAGACAAGGGGAACAGTTTGGTACTGCAACTGTTGTTCTGATGAAGAGGAGAGGTCTCTCCACTATGATAACCACCCATCCCTCATTCAGCAGTTGTCTTGCAAAAAAAAATAAATAAATAAATAAATAACCGAAAATAGCAAGATCATAGTTGCATATAACACTTATTTTGTATCTAAAACACCATAACATGATATGAGACAATATAAACAATTCAAATTCTGTAAGACTGACATTTTATTTTGGCAACAATGTGAGGAATAGTCCTTTCCATTGGTTGTGGATATGTTCTGGCCCACAGAACTCCACATTTCCATAAAAATGTCCCACTTTGTGCATCTGAAAACATAGAAATCCAACTCTCCATGCTGTAAAATAGGCGTAATTAAAGACAGATAATATGAGGAAAAGGAAGGGATAAAAGTATTACCAGCATTCTTAAGTTATTTAGTCTAGAACCAAGTACAGCTGGATGGTGGGGAAAGTTTGGAAAACAAAGATAAAAGTTCCCACCATTAATGCTTATACCAAAACAGATGTGTGCTGAGAGAGACATTTTGCTATGAGGAATAGAGGGGTTAGTCGCATCACTAAGCAGCAGGTTAATTAGTACTGATGAACGTGGAAAGAAAAACAGTAATGCTGTAAGTCACAGTATTCCTTATCTGGTCAATGAGTACTGCTGAGTGCCATCTCATGGATGGGGGGGGTCACATTGTTATTCATTTAATCAGTAAGTAGTAGCTAGGTGCTTGGAATAAAAATTATGTGAAGATGGGCATTATTCAGTCAGACATTAGTGTTAACTGGTAGGAAAGGCTTCCCCTGCAGATAAAGGGGAAGTTTCCAGGACTATTTAGTCAATCCGTAAGTATAACTGGGTGATAGAATACTGCTTGTGAAGAGCAGGTTTAGGTTTCCAGCATTAAAGTCAATCACAGTACCAAATGGAAACCATCAGGAGCAACAATGGAATAGGTATGCAGAGAGGTAACAGTTTTTCCTGAATACAGATGACTTTGAAAAATATCACTACAAACTAGTCACAAATGTAAAGAATTGACATTCATAGGGAATAACTGCCAAAGAAATGAAGAAAAGACTGACCTGATGGTCTGCAGCAGTGCATTATAACGCTGAATTTCCTGCAGCAACACTACATTAAGTGGTGATGGATCATCTGCCAGGACTTTTCTTGTTCCTTCATAGTCAATCTCATCAGGAATCTTCTCTAGGACATCTGCAGACAGTTCCAAAACCTAAAATGTAAAATAATAAGACACTTTGGTCACACACATCATCATCTCCATTATGACTCCTCTCATACTTGGTATTTGTCAGGTGAAAAAGTCAGAAAAATGCACTTTTATGAACACAATCCTTTTTGCATTTAGTCAGTGGGATGTATCTTTATAAGTTAAAGACCTACCTACGCTTTGTTAAATGTTTGTTATCTATATGGCTGGACATTTGCTTGCTGATATATTTATGCTCTTCTTGTCTCTGATGAACCTTGGTTGATTAATTACTTATTTTTTATACACTGCAAACTTAAAAGGAAGGGATGGAATAAAATGACTTATTTGTTCCACAAAAAATGTTTTTTGTGTTACTTTAGATTGTTTTTGAGCAAAGCTCCTAACTAGATATTGCTCTCGAGTCAACCCTGTAAACAATCATTAAGCCATGTCAGTCTAGCTGGTTAACAAATGAATAAAAGAAAGTGTAGTGGGGTTTAGTCTGGCATAGTGATTACGGTTTTACCTCTAAGACACAAGGTAAAGCATTTGATTCTTAACTTTGAAAGGGAAATTGGTTGGGCTTAAAATGGCCCACAAGGGCAGCTAACATAGTATTTAGCTATAAAGCTTATCAGTCTATACATCTCAACAGCCTTTCACAATAAAGTCTTTCTGTACAATTTGTGGGTATAGGTGATAGTAAAAAAATAACAATATTTAACAAACAGTTCTGCAGATAGCGTGCCAGTACACAGCCTACTCTGTCTCTATTTACTTGTATAAAGTACAGTTGTGTAAATTCTTGCCATAACGGTAGATGTCCTTCTCTTCACTGTTGCAGTATTCATTACAACAGGGATCCCCTGCCAAGGGTGGCCTGATGTTTGACCAGAATACCAAAGCCTTTACGTTGCTTTAAGGTACGCTGTACATCACATGTATGCTCCTTGTGTGGCAAAGGGCAAAAAGGTGATGTCTGGATGTACCATCCTCAGAACTAGAAACTCCAGTAGGAATGACAGTCCAAGAAATAGAGAGATAATCAGTATATCCAGAGCAGAAATTGACCAGGAGCAAAGGGAGGGAGTAAATACTGCAGAAGTGAAGAAAAGGACATCTACCGTTATGGGAAGATTTTACAATATGTCCTTCCATTTCAGTGTTAGAGTATTCATTACAATAGGTAGGAAGAGTGCCAAAGCTCAGGAAGAAGAGAGGGAGGAAGAAGGACCAGCACAGCTCTCTAAGAAGCCATGAAGGATGGCCCTAGCAAAACCAGCTCTAGTTCTGGAAATTCCATCCAACTTGTAGTGCTTAGTAAAGGTATGCATAGAAGTCCAGGTAGCTGCCTCAAGAACAGAGTTAGTATCCAAACGCTTGCAAAAAGCACCAGAGGAACCCACAGCTCTAGTAGAATGAACCTTAACAGAAGAAGGAGGACTCTTACCATGAACAGAATAACAAAAAGAAATAGCTTTAGAAATCCAAGAAGAAATAGTTTGCTTGGATACACCCAATCGTAAAGGCCTAGGATGAAAGGAAACAAAGAACTGATCAGATTTTCGAAAAGTCCTAGTCTTATCCAAATAAAATCTGAATTGTCTATCACATTAAATGCGTGCTGCACCTTCTGACTGGCAGACTGCAGAGAATGGAAAAAAGAGGGCAAATGAATAAACTGATTAAGAGACAACTCATTCACCACCTTGGGCATAAAAGAAGGATTAGTATGAAGTGACACCCTGTCTTTATGAAGCACCGAAAAAGGAGGACAAGCCATAAGGGCTTGAAGCTCAGACTCCCGTCTGGCAGAAGTAAGGGCTACAAAAGTAGTTTTCCAAGAGCAAAGTTGCAAGGAAGCTGAGGCTGCAGGTTCAAAAGGAGCCTGTGTCAGTTTTTTTAAAACAAAATTAAGACCCCAGGGAGGAAGAACAGGCTTCCTGTGAGGCTTAATATGAAGGATGCCTTTAAGGAATTGTTTAGCTTCAAATCTAGAAGCTAAAGGAGGTATTAAAAGCAGACAATACTCATAATGATCATGCCTGTTAAACTTGTTTGACTTCTTTGAAATAGTCACCAAAGCCATGGACAAACGGAAGATGGTGCACACTGCCTATCTTGATCTAGCCAAAACCTTCGACACTATTCCCCACTCAGGCAAAACAGATAAAACTCTCCCAGATAGGCATCAACCTGCATGTTACCAGATGAGTAGCTAACTGGTTCACTGACAGAACTCACTCAGTCAAAATAGGAGAAGCCGCCTTTAGTAGTACACCTGTAATGAGAGGCATACCCCAAGGATCGGTCTTGAGGCCTCTACCATTAGGGATGTACTTTTCTGAGGTGCAAGCCAAAACCAGTGGTCTGTGGCTGAAAAAGTTTGCAGAGGAGTGCAAGCTGGGTGATGTCTTAAATTTTCCTAGCAATGTGAACATCCTCCAAGAGGGACTTACCCAAACTAATCACTGGTGCAAGAAGTATGGTCTCAGGCTGAATGCATAGAAATGCATCATTATCCCCTTTGGGGAAAATGGCATCCCCACTAATTATAACATTAATAACAATGTACTAATCATGCAATCAGTCATGAGGGACTTGGGTACCTAGGTTGATAGCAACCTGACTTTTGACCACCACGTTTGCCTCTGTTGTACAGAAGGCTTTCTACATGGCCCACATCATAAGTAAGGGTATTTCATTCAGGAACAAGGAGGTCATAACATCCCTGTACAACTCCCCCATTATCAGATCCATTATAGAGTACAATATTCTAAACACCTATCCTATATACACAGGCAAAAAGCCCTGTCCCTCTACTCAGTCTTGTACAGACTGCTCAGAGGTGACCTGTGTCTGGTATACAAGGCCATCTCAGACTCAGCCTTGATGGAGTTGCTGCATATCAGTAAGTCAAACTCCACTCGTGCAACCCACATGCAAGGCCTCAACCTGGTCTGTGACATTAACAGAATTTGTTGGCAGGATATGTATACCAAAGACTCCCCCATCTGTGGTACAGACTCCCTCTCCATGTCAAACAGAGCACCTCACTAGCCCTCTTTAACAAGAACCTGGATGACTGGATGGGAAACAGAAAACACACCCCTGGGATTCCACCTGTGTTCCTGCTGGACAGGGGAACCAGGTGGTGACTTTGTGTGAACATGGGCAAAATTCTTGGCTAGGCTTATAACGGCCTCTTGGCCAATAGCCTAGTATCGTCCTATGAACCTATGAAGTGGTCCTTAACAGAAGATTACGCCAACCCAGCACTGAGCAATTCACAAAGGAACATCCACGGAAAGTGGATCCAGGTTACAAGAAAGACACCAAACAGAAAACCTCTTCTATTTGGATAGGTAGGATTTCCTAGTAGTGGGTTTTCTGGCATCCTGCACGACCCTAAGCCCATCCCCAGAAAAAAAGGTGTCTATGTGGAAACATAATCCAATCACCCACAATGTCAGCTGAAGGGTGGACAGGTGGGGATAGATGTGAGATCCCTTATCTTGTGTGAGTAGGTCCACCCTGTGAGGTAACTTGTGATGACTGCCCTTAGCTAAATGCAGATGAAGAGAGAACCAATGCTGTCTCGGCCAAAAGGGAGTCATCAACAAGATTTTGGGATAATCCTGTTGTATTCTGAACAGGACTTCTGGAATGAGAGGAAGGGGAGGGAAAACATAAAGAAACATCTCCTTCTAAGAAAAAGAGAGGCATCCACCTTCCAAACTAGAAGACCTAGGACTCTGGCACAAAACAGAGGAAGTTGTCTGTTCAGACGGGAGACAAAAAGATCCATGTGAGGAGTACTCCACTGGTGGACAATGTCCAGAAACACTTCCCTGTGAAGCATCCCTTCATGGGATTGAGTTATGAACCTGCCAGGGAGTCTGCCACAATGTTTAGACATGAAGGAATGGACACTGCCTAAAGAGTCATTTGGAACCAGATAGCTAGTTCCCACACTAGGAGTGCCAACCGGCAAAAGAACATAAGACCTTGTCCCTTAAGACCCCCCCCGCCCCCTGTTTACTGACATACCACATCACTGCGGTGTGATGTGATCTTTCTGATGATGAGGCGACCATGACTCTCTGCACCATTAGGGAGACAAAAGTTGCCTGCTGAATCCACTACTGTAGTTCCTACTTGAGACATGGAAGAGGAGGATCTAAAAAATAGAAGGGATGAGAATGCTGAAGCCAAACTGACTTTAGAAACTACTGAAGTTTTCTCATGTGGTGTTTGGCAAAAGGGAGCATAGGAATAGTGGAATCCATGAACCCCAGAGCTCTCAGAAATTCCCTTGCTGTTACTGAGGTCAGAGGAAGAAGGGACTGAAAAAAAGGAAACGAGAGGGCCTTGGGAGGTGGCAGGGATGCCAGCACAGGAACAGGCTGGATCCTGCACCCCAGAAAAACATGATCCTGACAAGCAGTCAGAAAGGACTTTTTGAAATTTATAGTAAACCCCAGGATCTGCAGAAGGCAGATTGCAAAATGAAGATTTTGCAATAAAGTTTCTGGACAGGATGCCTGAAACAGGAGGTCGTCCATGTAGGGAAAGACTTGGAACCCTCTTTAGCAAAACTCAGTCACAGGAGCGAGGCATTTGGTGAACAACCAAGGCCAAAGGGCAAAACAGGTAACTGAAATATGCCAAAAAGCAACAGAGAAATGTAAAAAAAACTTCCTGAAAAGGGGATGAATTAGGACATGGAGATAAGCATCCTTGAGATCCAGAGACACCATGTGAGCCCGAGGAAGCAAAAGTGGGAACAAAGTCTGAAGAAACAACATTCAAAAAGAGGGCACCTTCACAAATGTATTTAGATGAGACATGTATACAATTGGTCTCAAAGTACCCTCTTTCTTGGGTACTAGGAACATTCTGGAGTAAAAGCTCCTCTCCCCTTGGGACACTGGAACTTTTTGAATAGTACCCTGAGCCAAGAGATCCCGAAGCACTCCTGGAAAGAAAGACATCTGTTCCTGAGGGGGCTGAGGAATTCCCATAAAAGGGGGAAGAAATTTCCAGACCATGAAATACACTTGGCAGATAATGGACAGAACCCAGGAGCCATGAGTAATCTTTAACCAAACAAGGAGAGGCAGAGAAAGAGGAAAGTGGCTGGGAAAAATCCGATAGTCAGACAGCACCTGGTTTATCAGGTCAAAGAAGACTTCTGGGGCATAGAAGTCTGAGTAGCTTTAACAGCAGGAGCTTTCTTACCCTTGGGGTGAGGTTGAGATTGCCAATGAACACAGGCTGGTTTATTGGAGTAATTTCTCTGAAACTTAGAGATAGGACAAACAAAAACATGTTTAAGTTCCTATAAAGTCTTGCCCTTATCCTGAAGGGATTTAAACAAAGCATTAGCAGGTTCACCAAAAAAGAAGTTATGTACTTACCATAATGTTCCATGTTTGTTGTCCTCTCTTGCCCTTCTTTCTTACTGGATGAGTTTGGAGCTGATACTTGGCTCCGACTCAGCCAATACACTAGCTCGAAGTCTCTAACATGGCTGGTGGCTGAATACCTATCCCACAATGCACTGAAATAACCCCCAGATCTTGTTTGGTGCTAGCCATAAATGGAAGTATATTCCTATTTACATACTACAAAAATAAAAAAAATCTTTATATATATATATATATATATATATATATATATATATATATATATATATATATATATATATATATATATATATATATATATATATATATATATATATATATATATATATATATATATATATATATATATATATATATATATATATATATATATATATATATATATATACATACATATATAGATATATGTGAGGAAAGACAAGCAATTTTAGAGGAACTGTGTCAGTAGAAGGACAGAACAAGACTCTCATCTCAGCCGTCTAGGAGCCTTGGCTGGGGGAAGGAGGGAGGGACATAAGAAAGAAGGGCAAGACAGGACAAAAAATATGGAATGTTATGGTAAGTACATAACTTCTTTATGTTATATTGTCCCTCTCGCCTTCTTTCTTACTGGATGGGACAGCGTCCCTAGCACCATTTTTCTGGGTGGCTCATGGGAGTACACCTTTGAGCACTGTGGACCCAAAAGAAGCGCTGTCCCTGGAGGCCAAATCTACCTTGTAATGAGTAATAAAAGTATGGGGTCTGGCCCATGTAGCAGCTGCACAAATGCTGTCCATAGACAGTCTAGCATAGTAAGCAGAGGATGTTGCTAGAGCTCTAGTTGAGTGGCCTTTGATTTTGAAAGGTAGACTTCTACTGTGTGAATTGTATATAAAGGTAATACAACTGGTAAGTCAATTTGAACGTGTAACTTTTGAGACTGGTTTGCCTCGCTTTGCTTCAGAAAAGGAAACAAATAGCTGGACTGTTTTCCTGAAATCTTTGGTTTTATGTAAATAAAATCTCAGTTGCCTATGTACATCCAACTGATGTAGTTTGTATTCTGCTTTGTTGGAATGATTAGGAAAGAAAACTGGAAGTTCAATAGACTGGTTCAGATTGGATTGAGAGCAGATTTTTGGCACAAAAGATGGATTAGTTCTCAAGGATACTCTATCCTTATGAAAGATTAGGTATAGTGGCTTAATAGATAGAGCTTGTAACTCTGAGACTCTGTGCAGATGTAATGGCCACTAACAAGATGGTCTTCAAAGAGAGAAACTTTAAATCGCATGAAGAAGCAGGCTCAAAAGGGGGTAAAGTCAGATAAGTAAGGATGAAATTTAGGTCCCAAGGTGATAGAGGTTCTTTAATGGGAGGTCTCAACAAACAAGTTCCTTTTAAAAATGCTTTCCACAGCCTGTGTAGCATAACATTAGGAGTGTATTCACCGATGTGATAATTGGAAATTGCAGCTAATTGGACTTTAATTGTAGCTGCAGCCAAGCTGAAAAAGTTCCCTCTAGGAATTTTAAAATTGAACTAATAGAGGCATAGAAGAGATCTGTGTCTCTTGCTCTTGCCTGTAGGAGAATCTATTCCATTTGCTAGAATACAATTTCATGGTGGAAGCCTTATGAGAAGAGACCAAAATGTGTTTGATCACTGGAGTAAAATTTAGAAGCCTGACTATGTTTGGAAGTGGAGCAGCCAAGCTGTCAAATTGAGGGTCTGGAGAGAAGGATGAAGTGCACCTGACATATGAGTCAGAAGGTCTGGAACTAGGTCCAGAGCCCATGGCTTCTCCTGAAGATGAGGTCAGAGGAAGGGAAACCAAATCTGACAAGGCCAATATGGAGCAATGAGAATTAGCCTGCTTCCCAAGACCTTGGCTTACTGAATGACTTTGAGAACTAGCGGAAAGGGAGGGAAGGCATATAGTAGTCCCGAGGGCCAATCATGGATGAATGCATCTCTCGGTGTCTCCCCCACTGGAGGGATTAGGGTAAAGTAACTGCTGCATCTGGTATTCAGGGGGATTGCAAATAGGTCACAGCAAGGCTGGCCCCAAGTTCGGAAAATCTTGTCCGCTATGCTCTGTTTCAGAGACCACTTGTGAGGCATTAAAATCACCCTGCTGAGCTTGTCGGCTATCATGTTGAATTTCCCCGGGATATGCATTGCTACTAGAAAATGTTAGGAAGAGACTGCCCATTGCCATACCCTTAGTGCCTCTCAACAAAGGGGTATGATTTGGTTCCTCCTTGCTTGTTTATGTACCAGACTACGGACATGTTGTCTGTCTGGATTGCAGTTGTGCCTAGTGGGAGAGAGTCCTGAAGTGCTTGCAATGCCAGAAGCACTGCTCTCATCTCTAGAACACTGATGTGCAACTGAGCTTTGTGTTCTTGCCATGTGCCTTAGACTGTTCTTCCCAGATAATGTCTTCCGCCCCTATCTGAGAAGAGTCTGTGGTCACCGTAGCAACAGGTTGTTGTGGAGCAAAGGGTCTTCCGATGTTCACACGATCGGACTGAAGCCACCATTGGAGATCTCTCTAGCATGAATCCATTATCGTTATCGGATGTGACATAGGAAGTTCATGAACAGACCATTGAGCAAACAGAAGCAGCTGAAGGATTCTCATGTGCATCCTGGCAAGAGGGACAAGAGTTATGGTTGACACCATGGTTCCAAGATGTTTTAGGACTACCTTTGCTTTTACCTTGCTCCTGGGAAGAATGCCGACTATTTGCTGTCTGAGGACAGAGATTCTGTCTGGAGGAAGGTGAGCCATCATGGAAATAGTGTCCAGATCTGCATCAATAAATATAATACATTGACAAGGCAACAAGGCAGATTTTTGAAATTTCACTGTTATACCTAACTGAGCACAAAGATCCAGTGTAGTGTCCCTGGCCTGTAGAAGTAGATGCTTGTTTGGTGGCAGTTAGGAGCTAGTCATCCAGGTATGGAAAAACTTGGAATCCCAGGCGTCTTATGTGAGCCATTACTACTATCATGCATTTGGTGAACACTCTGGGGGCTGTAGTGAGACCAAAGGGTAGAGCCCAAAACTGATCATGACTGGCTCCCAGCGGGAAGCATAGATGACTCCTTGATGCTCTGTCCATTTTTATGTGGCAGTACGCATTTTGGAGGTCTACTGAGCACATCCAAACACGTCTTTCTCTACAAAGAGAAGAAGAGACTGCAGTGTTACCATTCGGAACTTGGACTTCTTTACAGATTCGTTCAACTTGCTGAGATCCAAAATGGGTTTCCAGTTCCCTGTTCTTTTTGTTATTAAAAGCATCTTGAGTAATTTCCAAATCTTATTTGGTCTGCGGGAACTTCCTGGATGACTCTCTTGTTTAGCAACTCTTGAACTGCTATGGTTGCTTGTTCCCTCTGACTGGGTGGAACATCCGGGATTCTTTTGATCTGCAGAATGGGCTGGCAAAACAGAATGGAATATCCTCCTGATATTATACTTTGTACCCACGTCTGTTGTGATACTTCACCAGACTTCTAAGTACAAAGTTAATCGTTCCCAGACTGCTTCCAGAGAAGAGCAGGAGGACCTCCTTTCAGGAGCACTGATGGGGTTGGCCACGAAAAGAATCGTGGTAACCCTGGTTTTGCAGGTCCCCCCTGCCACGTGGCGATGTCTACCATTATTGCCTCCCCCTCTGCCCCGGGGAAGGATTCACTTTGTGCGTCTTGAAAAACTCCCTGGGATATTTTGAACCACATCTTTCCACTCTTCTGTCCTTTTGGATAAGGTCTTGAAGGGACAGAAAAATGTACTCCAACGGCAGAGAGAGTTTTCCCTTACTGCTCACATCTGGTGACTATGTCCTTGACTTTTGGTCCAAAAAGATATGAACCATTGAAAGGGGCGTTGGTAAAGGAAGACTTGAAAGGCTCTGCAAAGTTGCACAAGCGCATCCAGGAGTGCCTCCTCAGGGTAACTCCGGAACCTGCTGCCTTGCTCACTCCATCTGCAGCATAGGATATTAGCCTCATGGAGGAGTTCACTATGGAATTTAAGGTGGATATCTGTGCGGTCACTTTTTCTGAGACCCCTGCAGCTAATGAACCTTGTAGAGTATCTCCTAACTCCTTCAGGAGGTCTCTTTGAAGTCTTGTAAAGTGTGTGAGGTAGTTCAGCGATCTGAGGGTGAAAGTCGCGGACAAGAAAACACACTTCCGGTATCTGTCCATCGTTCCAGAATCCTTATTTGGTGGATGGACAGATGAGGACATCTCAGAGAGTTCCTTTTTGGTGGCTGCCACCACCACCACCACAGCATCTACAGGTACACCTTTTGAGAAAAAATTCCTTATGCAAGAACTTATTTGGCCTCCTAGGGACTGGCTCCATAGTGTCTGGTGACTCCCACGCCTTTCGACTAACCAAATCCATAAGCTCATTGAAAGGCAGAGAAACCCAGGAGGCTGAAGGTTGAGATCTGAAGGCCTTCGGGTACACTGACTCCTCATCAGAAGGGCTGATGGGCTTCTAGCCCCCTCTCTGTTTTAGGATCTCCAGGATGTCTGAGAAAGAGATATCTTCAGAGGATGACCGTGGGGACCCTTCTGCTTCCTCGAGGTCAGTGTCAGAAGTGAAGGACATATCAGGGGAGTCTACATGCTTCCTCTTGCATGTCTTCTTCCTAGGTGGTTCCTCAGATGGGTAGTCTGAGGAGGTGTCGGAAGAGTGGGGCTTGCCATATGGGGCTTCCTGAGGCCCTGAATCTCTGCTGTCCTGTGGATAGGATGGTGCCGAAGTAGACGCCGGTGTTGAGGGGGAAGAATGCCAGTATCCCTGAGTAGAGCTGCAGAAGGAGACAGCACACTCCTCATCACCTTGAAAGCCGATCTCCCAGGCTCCAAGGACACCCCCAGTTCCGAGGAAGTGGAGGAAATCCCCAGCACCAAAGAGATTGGCTCCAAGGCCAATGTAGGAACTGAGCTCACCAAAGCCGAGGGGCAGACTCAGAACAGAGGAGACTCTGGTCTGAGACTCCCCCCGGAGTCGACCAGAGTACTACAGCTCCTAGACACTCTGGACGGCATCAAAAGTGTCGAAGCTGGTAACGGTTCCGAAGAATCCCGAAGGGGTCTCAGAACCAAGGGGTCTACCACAGGAGGTATCTGCCATTCCGGCTCCGAAGATCCAGCTTGGCTCGGAGGAGGAACAGTGGATGTAGTCATCTAGGGAGGCTCCGAGACTGATGGGGTCGGAGCCGAGAACAATTCTGCCAGTGCTGGCAACTTCAAAAGCCTGCGCACCACCTTGTCCACATAGTCATCTGATAAGCTCCTAGCGGACATGGATGAAAGAGTGGGGGATCGAGATCTTTGAAGAACAGGGGATCTCAAAGCCGGAGATACTGGTTCTAATTCAATGGACCGACTCCGAGAAGTAGTTTCTATCTGTTCTGAAGATTTTGGAACCGAAGAGCTAGATCTGTCTGCACAGATTATCTCCCTCGATTTCGAAGGCAGTGGAGCCAAGGAGATAGATTTCTCAGTCAATTTAGGCAATTTGTTTGGAGGCTCTGAATGAGCCGAGGAAGATCTCTTGGACTTGTCACTAGTAGCTGGAGAAGATTACAAAGCTTCATCAAAAAGAAGGCTTTATTAAACCTCGTAAAATCAGTTTGTTTTTCCTCTCATGTAACACTCAAGAGTTGAAGGAGTGACAAAAACTGCAGGATTCCTGCAAGTGAATAGCACCTAAGCAGTACACAAAGACACTGTGCCCATCAGTTACAGACATTTTGTGGGAGCATTGTTGGCATTTCTTGAACCCAGAGACTTTGGGTCCTTTATCTTTGGACTCTTTAGACATGTTGAAACTGCAAAACAATTATACCAAAAATAAGCTAAGCTAAACACGCAGGCAAAAAAACAGTACAGGGAACTAACAGCTCTACCCTCTAAGTTAAACGGGCACTAGGCCCTCTAACTTAAATGGACCTAGCCGAGCTGATGAGGAACGGACAACTCAAACCCTCTAATAAAAAACGGGTAACCTATAGCCCTTTAACTTAAACGAGCTAAAAGGGAAATACACAATTACCACAAGACTGACAAGGACAGGATAGGCCTAGAGAAAAAAAAAAAAAAAAAAGACAGCAGCCAGTAAGCAACAACACAACAGGCGATAAACGATTTATGCCAAAAACCTATAGAAAGGATAGATTGTCTAAACTACAAACTACAATAACTCTAATATCACGAAAATTGTCAAAGAAACAGCTATTAGCAATGTAATAAAAAATCACTTAGCCACAGCCAAGAAGAGAGCATTCAAACTCGTCAAGCAGCAAATGAGATCTGGGGGTTACTCCAATACATTGTGAGATAGGTATTCAGCCATGAGTCAGGTCAGAGACTTCAAGCTAGTGTATTGGCTGAGTCGGAGCTGAACCCATCCAGTAAGAAAGACGGCGAGAGGGACAACATAACATCAAGTGTTTATTATCCAGAGGAGCATCCATCAACTTAGCCTTAATATCATCAGGCAAAAGTTGAAGCCGAAGCCAAGAATATGTCCACATTACAGACCCAAAAGCAGCAGCCCTAGAGGAAGCATATGCTGCATCATAACTACACTTGATGGAATGACGAACCACCTGGAAGTCCATAACAGGGAAAGAGCAGAAGCATTCCTTTCAGAGTCAGAAAGATCAGAAAATACCTGACAGGCCTGGGAAAGAAGAGCCAACATGTACCTGGACATATGGGTCTGACAACTGACTACCCTAAAAGCTAAAGTAGCAGAGGTATAAACCTTTGTCCCCAACCTTTCCATGGTTCTGCTATCTTTATCAGATGGCAGTAACTTAGGAGAAGGTAGCAACTGGCATGGCTTGTCATAAGCCACAGACACCACCGAGGGGTCAGCAGAAGGGCACTTGTAAAGAAAATTATAGTCCTCAGGCACCCTATAAAACCTATCAGGTTTCTTAGGGCAGGGGGCTGGGAGTCAGGAGCTTTAGAAGCATTAGAAAAGACATCCAAATAAGCCAGTTAAAACAGGAGGGACAGCAGAAGGTCTGGGAGAATCCATCTGCAGCAGCTCATAATACCTTTCGTGTACTTCAGAAACCTGAGGACAATCCCATTTAAAAAAACTCCACCGTTCTAGAGATTGCGTCTCCAAAAAAAATTTCCTCAAAAAGAGTATCAGGATTAGTAGATTCCTCTTCCCCAATCCACTATCTAAAGGAGAAGGAATTTGAGAGGAGTAAGCAAGGGATTCCTTATTTGAATCCACCTCCTCCTCCTCCTCCTCCGAGGAACCCTGTTCTCTAGGTCTTTTAAGGGGAGTGAAGGACCAAGGATGAGCTGGGAGAGACTCTCCCTGAGGAGGTTTCAAAGTCCTCAAAGCATTAAACAACCCATGAGTGAAATTTTGCCATTCACTCTGCGGGACCTTAGGAGCTGCAGTAATGTTTAGTTTTCTGCTTTCTCATTACATCCGAGTGATGCCTCTAGGTGCATTCGCAGTTAACTCCTACTGACACCTCAAGGAGTCACATATTTCTTGCTCATATTTGCATCAATAATTCCAAAACCATACTATGTACAATGTTTTAAAAGTTTTCATCTTAAAACTTACACGATGGCAAACTCAACTGCATTAATATTTGACCTCTGTCTAGTACAGGTAGAGAGATATGAACTGTTTTTATGATATTACCTTATATAGATATAATTTTCATATTTTTTAAATATCTCAACAACCATGTAACATAGACAGAATTCCTTAGCCTCATATGAAAGTTCTCAGCTAGATGAATAAAATGTTGCTGATAGTATGTGTGTAACTTGCGTGGTTGCTGAGATATTGTAAGTTATTTACAAAATACTACAAACAGCAGTTACTGTGACTTATAAAATTCAGTTTAAGACCTAGAACCTAAAGAATACTACCACTATAAAAATAGTTTGTGCTGAAGAGTTTGCTATTTATACTTCTTTCATAACCCCTATGGTTCCAGAGATATGAACATTTGTTTGAAATGTGAGGACATAATTTTATTCTGTCAAAAGGTGTAGGCTCCGCCCATTGGAAGTTACAATGCAAACTTCTTGTGCAGCGTTGGAATGAATGAGTTAAGAGGATGTCTGCCTTATGAAATGTAGAAAGCTCCAACCCCAGATGGCATTCAATGACTGTACTAGGAACTTCTTCTCTGACCAAAATTTGAGGACACCCCTAGACCCCTCAGAGATAATCAGCCGTGGTTCCCCCTGAATGTCTGATGTGGACATCTGAAAGGCTTCCAAGGACATGCCTAAGGTTGGATCCCCACCGGCCTCTAAAACAGTCACAGCCAAAGAATCCAACAATGGAGCCGGGTGAACCTTCTGGCTTTCACTTGCCTCGGTTGAGACGTTCAGCGGAGGCTGTACAGCAGACAAATAGTACAGTTGTGCACACTTACCATAAATGTAGATGTACATAGGTTCATAGGTTGGTACTAGGCTATCAACCCTAGGGCCTATACAAGCCTAGCCATAACAATTCCCTGGCTATTTCTTTCCACACTATTTACTTCCCTGGACCCCTGTCTAGCAGGGTGACTGACGTGATCCCCGGGGTGAATTTCCTTTCTCCCATCCAATCGCTAAGGTTCCTTTTGAAGAGGGCCACACAAGCACTCTGCTTGACATGTATGGGCAATCTGTTCCAGAGTATGGGGAGTCTCTGGGTCAGGAACCTATCCCTCCAGCATGTTTTGTTTATTGTGATGACAAGGTTTAGATCCTTGGAGCATGTGGCTCTGAGGAATTGGGATTTCTTTAAGTGTAGCATGTCCAACAGCTCTGGGTTTGACAGGGTCTTGTATGTTAAGCAGAGATCGCCTCTGAATAGACGATATGTGACAGAGTATAGATTGAGTTTTTTAAGGCGGTCAGCGTAGGGCATGTGCTTTAGGCCTGTGATTCTTTTAGTGAGGTATTTCTGCGGCCTTTCCAGTTGTTGCAGATGTCTTGAGAGGTACATACCAAACGGGGCGTTGTATTCTATAATGGGTCTAATGAGGGATGAGTACAGTGGGACAATGACCTCCTTTTTTCCTGGATGAAAAGCCCTTAGTGATGAGGTGTGCCACACAGAAGGATTTCCTGACTGTTGTGGCAATGTGGTTATCGAAGGTGAGTCCACTGTCCACCTGCGTCCCTAATTCTCTTATCACACTTTCAGTGTTTAGTGTACTGCCACCTATATGGTAACTCACGGGTACATGTTTTTCCCAAAGGGGATAACTATACATATCTTGGCATTGAGCTTGAGCCCATGGCTCTGGCACCAAGCATCTGTTTCTGTAAGGCCCTTTTGTAGAGTATCCACATCATTTGGGGATTCAATAATGGCTCCCAGTTTGCAGTCATCTGCGAACTTTGTTAGCCAGAGTCCCTTAGTGTTGGCCTGTACTTCAGAGAAGTAGATGCCAAACAAGAGCGGTCCCAGGACTGAACCCTGAGGTACTCCACTTGTCACTTGTCTGGAGCTGGATTTGGAGTCGGCTACTTTTACAGTGTGTGTTCTATCAGTAAGCCAGTTAGCAACCCATTGGGTGACATAGGGATTAATGCCCAGGTTAGTAAGTTTATCTATGATTCCAGAGTGGGGATGGTGTCAAAGGCCTTGGCAAGGTCTAGATAGGTTGTGTGGACCACCTTTCCCTTGTCCATGGCTCTGGAGACTGATTCAAAGAAGTCAATCAGGTTCAGGAGACAAGATCGGCCCTTCACGAACCCAAACTGGGTGGGGTCCAGTGTTTGAAGGTTGCCAATGTCTTTGTTTATAAGTTCCATGATAATGTTTGAGTGAATTCACTATTGCAGTCATTACATTTGGGTAATCTGCTAGCAGGTTGCCCTCAGTCAGCCTGAATAACAAAGTCTTGGGTCCTGCATCAGTTGCTGTCTCCTCTTCCATGACGTCAGGTCATCAGGGGTATAAAACATGCAGCCGACACCATTTTATTCAGTTTTTCTTGCCCCAGATGTCAGGTACCCCCCAAATGGGGAAGCAAAAATATATATAAATAAAAATAAACAGCAAAATATATATATAAATGCACTTTAGCAACATAAACTTTACCTTCATCTAAAAGCAAATACACCACAAAGGCTTTAGAATATAGTGAAGGAAAGAGAAGTTATAGAAGAGGGGGATGGCGGGTGGGTAACCCAGACTACAACAGTGAATACACTCAAACATCTACATTTATGGGAAGTGTACACAACTGTACTATGTTCCTCGTGTTTCACTGTTGCAGTCATTACATTTGGGTAGAATCCCAAAGCTATGGATGGGAGGATGGAACTACATAGCATTAGGGGCGGCTATAAGACCCTGTAGAACTGCAGTGGCAAAGCCTGTCCTGGATTTGGAGAAGAGAAGCAAATGATAATGCTTTGTGAAGGTATGCACAGAGCTCCAAGTAGCAGCTTCTAGAATGTCTTTGGTTGGAACTCCTCTGAGAAAGGCTGCTGAGGTAGAGGCAGCCCAGTTGGAATGTGACCTAATTCCCTTGGGCACAGGTTTACCATGGTGCAAGTAGCAGAAACAAATTCAGTGGCTTACCCACTTAGAAATAGTCTGCTTTGATATAGCCTTACCCTCTGATCCTGAAGCAAATGCCACCAGTAGTTGCTCAGACCTTCTTAGAGATTTGGTCCTGTTTAAATAGAATCTTAGTTGTCTGTGCACATCCAATG
The DNA here is from genome assembly GCF_019279795.1 of Protopterus annectens. NCBI lineage: Eukaryota > Metazoa > Chordata > Ceratodontiformes > Protopteridae > Protopterus > Protopterus annectens. The sequence goes on along the minus strand of NC_056739.1, from coordinate 796,790,405 downwards.
AATGCAGAATCTGCTCCCCCTTATTCTGCGGATTTAGGTAAAAAGTTGGCAGATGAATAGTCTGGTTAAGAGCCACACTGGATACCACCTTAGGCATAAAGGAAGGATTGGTCTCACCACCCAGTGTGACCCTAGTGTGCACATCCCACCCCAAGCCCCTGGGGGCGTGTTTGGCCTAATCACTTCTCTTAAAAATCAGCATTGTATTTTTTTCCCTATATTTTTAAACAACTAAGATTAGGGAAATTTCTAAACTAACTGCAAATACTTCCCTTCTGCTGCATTTGCAATTGACACCCATACCTCATTATGGTGTCGTGACTTTGTTTGGAGCTGCCTTAATTAATAACAGGTCACATTTGAAAGGACAGAATGTGACAGCATAATGACAATAAACATTTTGTCTGGAATACATGGCTCTGACAATACTGACTACGTTTGCCACTTGTAAAGCATATTGCCATATTTCTGACTTACACATTACTGAGGAGCACCATACAAAGGCATGATCATACACTGAAAAATGTACTGACCCATCCCTGAACTGTGCATCACAAAAAAGATATTAATAGCTCCATATAAATCTTTATTATATAATAATGAAGATCTGCAATATTACTGTACTTATACTGATGAAGAAATTCAAGTGACTTACAAACTATTGTATGGTATCAAATGAAATCTTAGATAATACTGTAGGAAACTGCCAAAGTACTTGCACTGTAAGATGCACAACAGATGAGGTAATTAATTTGCTCATTCTGTTAATTATGCAAATATGCATCATTTCTATATTTCTGTAAACATTTTAAATAAACAACCTTCCAGACAGGAGCTGTCATCACTGGAAAATGTCAAGTCTGGCTAAACAAAACTGCTGGTGATATATGGCTAACTAGAAAGGACTGAAGATATGAAAGTTGTTTGTGAAACTATTATGAAAAATAAAAATATGGATTTTTTTCATGATAATATAATACTGACATAAAGACTTTAAATGTACTATCATGATTACAATGATAATGTTCTTGTTTAACAATACTGCTGTTTCTACTTCCATACAATTATTCTAGTTCACAAGAAATTTATATTTGGTTGATATAAGCTTTGAAAACAGGGAAGAGGTACAAGGTCCCTTTACAGCCATGGCGAGACCAAAGGGACAAGTATAATTAATATAGAGGATTGCCGAACTGTTCATTCATTCTCTGATTACCCAGGTAATCCAGTTCAGGGTAACAGAGGGACCATAGTGTATCTCAGCCCATCAGAGGATGCAGACACACACACACACACACACACACACACACACACACACACACACACACAGATCTATGGCATACCTTTGGAATGTGGGAGAAAAACATAACACCTGGAAAAACCCAAGTGAATAAAAACACAATGTGCAGATTTCACATAACTAAAAACTAAACTGGAGAGGCAACTTGCTTACCAACATGCCACTGTGATACTTAACTACAAAATGAGCCATACATAATTAACTATATATTAAAATGCATTCTACTGAACCAATATTTACTAGAATTTACACATAAAGGTAAAATCACACCAAAGAAAATATACATAAAGGTTAAACAACAAACAAAGACCATGCAAAGGAAAATATGTTATATGTAGATAAGCTGGACAGAGTTGAGTCTAGCAATCAGATAAATTATAGTTATGTACTTAACATAACTCTGCATCTGTGTTGTCTGTTTTCATCCTTCCTCAACTGATGGGTCTCGGATCTGACCTCAGATCTGTCCTTAGGCTCCATATTTCTAGCTCCTCCTCTTACCCTTAATCCCATCAACAACTCGGGAGATATCTCAGATTGAGTTTGCCCTCTATTTAGTTAATCACAATGTAAAAGTGTAGAATCAACAGTAATCCATGAGTTAATGGATACAGAAGGTGAAAAGGTGGACAAGTAGAGGGGAGAACCAGATGAGACATCTGTAGTCCACAAAGCAGACACTAATCAGGAATATGTCTGAGATCATACCAGGAACCAAAAAGAAAGGGGGAATGGTGGGTGGGGAATTAAGGAAGGACAAAAACAGACAACACAGATGCGAGTTATGGTGAATATGTTACTATTATATCTGATGTTGTCTTTTTTGCTGTTCCACAACTGATGGAACAGAGACCGCAGCTAAAGTAATCTTGGATGGTCTTCAAGGAAGGATATTCCAGAGTACAACTGAGCCAAAGGCTACCCTATTTCTCAATATAATGTCTAACTTGTAATGAGTTATAAAGGTATGGGCGTCGGACCATGTAACAGCTGCACAGATGTCATTTATAGATGCTTTAGACCAAAAAGAAGAGGATGTGGCTATAGACGTGGTGGAGTGTGCTTTAGGATGTCTGGATAATGACAGGCCTTTGCTCCAGTAAATAAAGGTAATACAGTCAGTTAGCCATCTGGCTAGAGTCACTTTTGTTGCTGCTGTGCCTAATTTAATTTAAAGGGATACAAACAGCTGCTTTGATTTCCTTAAATCTTTAGTTCTGTGAATGCAAAATCTGACCTGTCTATGAACATCCAGTTGTGGTCCTAGCAGCAGGGAACTCAGAAAAGCGACTACCTTCTGGATTTAAGTATCTTTGCTTTTTTTTCACTTGAAATAGCTTCTGTAGCTTATCTTGAACTAGCCTGAACTGTTTTTTAACTGATTGCTGCATTATTTTAAAATCTGCACTTAGAGTTACATTTTAGTCGAATTTGATCGAAAGTTTGCTTGTTTGTTTGTTTAATTTAACTGTGGAGGCTGCCCACTAAAGTGTGCTAGCCTGTGTAACTAATTTATCACTGTTTCTGCATTTTCTGTGTGTTTCTACCAAAAAAACAAAAAAATAATCCTCGTTTTCCCACCTTCCTCGACTAGTTTAGACCGGTTTACAGGCATTGCTGTATTCTGGGCTGTGGTGTAGTTACTGTGTTGTCCATTACCTTACTTGGATAGAAGGAAGTTTCTTAGCTCACCATTGGGAGTGGGAAGCCTTGAGCAGCCTACCTGTCCTTGGGGGAAGTGACCTCAGCACAAGAAGCTGTAGTAATTGGTTGTTTGGGACCATTTCTAGCTCTTTTGTAGTTCACTGTTTAAAATCCTCCTCTGGGCGTTTTTTTTCTGGCTATACTGCTCAGACAAGCTCCACGTGGGTTTACAGAGTGGTCCTAGCAGCAGGGAACTCAGAAAAGCGACTACCTTCTGGATTTAAGTACCTTTGCTTTTTTCACTTGAAATAGCTTCTGTAGCTTACCTTGAACTAGCCTGAACTGTTTTTTAACTGATTGCTGCATTATTTTAAAATCTGCACTTAAAGTTACATTTTAGTCGAATTTGATTGAAAGTTTGTTGTTTGTTTGTTTAATTTAACTGTGGAGGCTGCCCACTAAAGTGTGCTAGCCTTTGTAACTAATTTATCACTGTTTCTGCATTTTCTGTGTGTTTCTACCAAAAAAACAAAAAATAATCCCTGTTTTCCCACCTTCCTTGACTAGTTTAGACCAGTTTACAGGCATTGCTGTATTCTGGGCTGTGGTGTAGTTCCTGTGTTGTCCATTACCTTACTTGGATAGAAGGAAGTTTCTTTGCTCACCAGTGGGAGTGGGGAGCCTTGAGCAGCCTACCTGTCCCTGTAGGAAGTGATCTCAGCACAAGAAGCTGTAGTAATTGGTTGTTTTGGACCATTTCTAGCTCTTTTGTAGTTCACTGTTTAAAATCTGCATTTACATGGCTTTGCGCAGTTGTGCGCAGCGCCGGTTAAACTTTTTCTGGCTCCGCCAAGTCTGCTCTTCAAATTTTCCCTTAAGGAAGCTCTACTCTTAGTATAACCAGACTACTCACTGTATTATAAGTCTAGCACTTGTTCTCAATACTTCTCTACTAAGTAAGCAATATCGTACTAAGTAAAGCACTACATCTACTTACCACCCCTGTGAATATCCACTTCCCTTAAAGGTATACCACTCCCTTATACTTTTCTAGTATGTCGAGTGGTAGATTACTGGCATCGTCTCCAGTTCAGCTGGTCAATCTGGGTATCTTGAGACAATGCTACAATTGTCTCATGTACACAGACAACCCTCTCCTCCTCCCAACAAACACAAATACATGTGAGAGATCCAACTATATAGCCAAACTGGAGGCTGAACTCTCTCAACTCAGGGCTGGCATGACCAGACAGGAGGAGATGGCAACCACACACACAACAATCCCAGTCCCACATAGACCTACCACAACTGCAAACCAAACACATAAAAACACAAAGACATACTCAGAGGCTCTAATAAAAAACTTACCAAAACAACAGAGGCTCCCAAAGCAGACATCCAAAAATCCACCACCTCAAAACAAAACACATGCAACACATACTTCAATAAATCAGTGTGTCGACCAATCGCAGCCCTTAAGGCCAAACACCTTGCCTGATACACTAGTAATAGGTGACTCATAGTCAGACACACTGATGTCCCACTGACCAGGCTGAACAAGGAGAAGGTGACTGTGAGCTGTCTATCGGGAGCTAGGATCCGCCACATAACACACGCACTCAGTTCACTCCAAAGCAAGTACAAATATGACTCCATCATTGTCCATGCTGGTGTGAATGACCTGAGACATACCTCCCTGGACTACATGAAAAGAGACATAGAGGAGCTCTCCGATTATGTAGCCCAGGCTGGTATGACCCTGACCCTGAGCAGCATCTTGCCCTCACCAAGAATGATACCACAATACAAAGACAAGATGATCAGCTTTAACAATTGGCTCAAGTACTGGTGTCATTCTAAGGGGATCCAATGTCTGGCTGCCTGGGATGATATGTTGGACATGCCACGCTGCTTCGCAAGGGATGGCTTACACCTGTCACCACTGGGCTTCCGGATATTGGCTAAGGCTCTTGCCACCCCATAGTGCCTTTTTAGGCAAGGCTCAAAAGACAAACCCACCTCCTTAGAAAACAAAATGGAAAAAACTAAGGGTAATGCTGCTCAACGCCAGAAGTCTAAATCTCAAGATGCAGGCACTTGATGCACTCCTCAGCATGGAGAACATCGACGCCTGTGCAGTAACTGAAACCTGGTTCAAGGCTCCTGAGAGCACCCCAGCGCTACCAGGCTATACCTCAGATCATGCTTTTCGCCCCAAAACCGGCCGAACCACAAAGGGAGGGGGAGTGTCCATATTCATAAAGGACACCCACACCTCCAGGTTAGTAGCAACACATGAAGCATCAGAGACCATACAGGTGCAACTAACCATAGGCAAAACTGCTATACAACTGGTAGCATGTTACAGACCACCCTCCCAATCTCAAGAACCCCACTCAGCCTTCCTGAAGACATTGGAGGATATGAATGTATCACAAAATACCATCATACTGGGAGACTTCAACTACCCAAACATAGATTGGGTACATTATTCTAGCCCTAATACCCTAGCCCAAAGGTTCCTGGAATTCATAAATTCAAATGCACTGGAACAACTAGTCACCTCTCCCACTAGGGAGATAATATACTAGACCTGATCATCACAAACATGGGGACAAAATGCTCCACACCGAAGTATACCCTCACTAGTGAGATCTGACCACAAACTAATCACCCTGGATATACATATCCCACCTCCATCCCCAGCACAAAAGACCACAGTGAAAAACTTCTCAAAAGCAGACTTCACTCCTCTTAAGACTGAGATGGTATCCTTTAAGCCCACTGTGCCAGTGGATACCACATCCCACAATGCCGAATCCTTCACAAATGCTTTCTATGGACATCTCCAAGAATGCATGGATCATGCAATCCCAAACAAATCCAAGTCCCTCTCCACCAAATGTAAGCGTCCTGTCTGGTGGACCTCAGCCATAAACAAATTGTATAACAAAAGAAGGAAGCTACTGCACGTCAGAGCGAAATCCCATGAAGGGAAGACATCTCTGATCAACATTAGCAGAAAACTACGTTCTCTCATAAAACATCCAAGGCAAACTTTGAGAGAAAAATCGCTAAGGACACTAAAGATAACCACAAAGCCTTCTTCAGCTATGTTAGAAACCCATGGGCGGAAACCCTCAGATATGCTCAGAGTTGGTTCACAACAACAAAAATACACTGAACCCACAGATATTGCTAACATTCTGGCTGACAGGTTCAGTGCAAATTTCTCCCTCCTTCACCCCCAAAAGAAGAAATACTTATCCCAGCTGAATGTAATCTCCCTGTCATCTCAGATGTCCAAATGAGAACCGCCCTAAACAAAGCAAAAACACAGCATCAATGGGACCTGACGGTATCCCGGGTGCGTGTTACGTGAACTCCAAGAGGAGCTAAACCCACACATAAAAATGCTATTTAACCTTAGCCTTACTTCGGGATATGTACCTGAACACTGGCGTACAGCAACAGTGGTCCCACTTCACAAGGGGGGTGCCTCTACAGACCCTGGAAACTGCCGCCCCATAAGCTTAACTAGCCTGGTCTGCAAAGCTATGGAAAGAATCATTATGGAACTCATAAACAGAGACATAGGGGACCTACAGACACTTGACCCCACCCAGTTCGGCTTTGTAAAGGGCAGATCCTGCCTTTTAAACCTGGTTGACTTTTTCAAAACAGTCACTAGAGCCATTGATGAGGGCAAAGCAGTCCATACAGCATACCTGGACTTGGCTAAGGCCTTTGACACAATACCCCACTCAGGCATCATAGATAAGCTAAACAGCCTAAAAGTAAACCCTTATGTCACTAGATGGGTTGCAAACTGGCTAAAGGACAGAACCCATAAAGTTAAAATCGCTGGAGCAATGTCAGACTCAAAGCCAGTCACAAGTGGTGTCCCACAGGGATCTGTCCTGGGACCCCTCTTGTTCGGCATTTATTTCTCAGATGTTAAAGCAAACATGGGAGGGCTGTGGCTGACAAAGTTCACAGATGACTGCAAACTAGGCGCCATAGTCGATACACCAGCAGACACACACATCCTACAAAAAGGCCTCACTGAAACGGACAACTGGTGCCGTAGTCACGGCCTTAAACTAAATGCCAAAAAATGTATAGTCATCCCTTTTGGAAAAAACAAAGTACCCACAAATTATCACATAGACAGCAACCCACTGAGTACAGAAAACGTAATCAGAGACCTAGGGACCCAAGTCGACAGCGACCTCTCATTTGACACCCACATTGCCAAAGTGGTTAGAAAAACATTCTACCTTGCACACCTCATCATGAAGGGATTCACATCCAGATCCAAGGATGTCATTGTACCCCTATATTCTTCCCTCATCAGACCCATGATCGAGTACAATGCCAAATTTGGTATGTACCTCACCCGGCATTTGCAACAGCTGGAGAGACCACAAAAGTACCTCACCAAAAGGATCAAGGGTCTCCAACATATGTCTTATTCTGCCAGACTAAAGAAACTTCAGCTCTATTCAGTAGCATACCGCCTGCTCAGAGGTGATCTCTGCCTGACGTACAAGGCCATGTCTAATCAGGATCTGATGGACATGCTCCACCTCAAAAAATCCAAATCCATCAGGACCACGAGAGCTAAAGACTTAAACCTCGGCACAAGTATGAATAGGACATGCTGGAGGGATAGATTCATAACCCAGAGGCTTCCCATGCTTTGGAACAGGATCCTAGTTCATATTAGGCAGAGCCCCTCACTGACTCTCTTCAAGAGAAATCTTGATGAGTGGATGGGAGATCGTAAGTTTACCCCAGGGGTCACATCTGTGTCACTGCTAGACAGGGGCACAGTAAACTAATTCTATTATATAAGGGGACCTTCATTGTGTCACTACTAGACAGAGGCACAGTATTCTAGATTTATTCTGTACATTTTTGTACCATTTCATGGGGTGGCAAAAGCCACATCACTATGGCTAGGCTTACAAATGCCCCAGGGCAGATAGCCTAGTACTATACTATGAAACTATGAAACTATGAAGCATGAATTTTCCCTTACTTGAAAATTTTGGAAAGAAGACTGGTAGACTGACTGACTGAGAACAGCTTCTGATACTACCTTAGGTGGAGAAGAAGAGTTAGTCCAAAGTGAAACTCTGTCCTTGTGAAAAATTAGGTACGTTGGTTAAGAAGAAAGTGCTTGGAGTTCAAATACCCATCTAGCAGAGGTAAATGCAACTAGAAAAAGAGTATTCTAAGACAAAAATTTCAACTCTATCTTTGATGAGGGTTCAAACAGGTGCTGAGTGGGGCCTGAAGAACTTGAGTAAGGTCCCATGGAATACAAATTCACCCTTAAGAAAGGCTTTGCAGAATTTTAGGGAAGCTAAGGATGAATGATCTACACCCAGGTGAAAACTTGTTATGGCAGTCATTTGCACCTTAATAGCTGAATAACTAGTGGCCTCGTTGAAAATGGAGGCTACAAAATCAAGAATAGCTGAAACTGGCGCAGAAAAAGGGACTAAGTGTCCCTGCAAAGCACAAACAGAGAATATTTTCCATTTACTTTTGTAAAGTTTCCTGGAAGAGGCTTTCTGGGATGACATAAGAATGTGGTGAACAGGGGAGAACAGCCTTGAATGCCTAGCCATCACTGGAAGTCGAGAAACTATGCTTTCACTTTGAGGGAGAGCTCAGGCAGATGAGGCAGAAGATCCTGAACAAGATCTAACTGCCAGGGAGGGTGAAGAAGATGAGGCCAAAAAAGCTATAATTGGTGAGGCCAGAATGTGGCAATGCGGATCATCTTGCTCTTCCACTGGAAAGCTTACTGAATAAGCTTGGGGATAAAAAGAGTGGGAGGAAAAACATATAATAGACCAAAGGGTCAGTCATGAACTACAGCACTGGTTGGTTGCTCCCCCACTAGGGGGATCAGGTCAAAGTACCTGCTGCACTTGATACTGAGGGGGGAGGCATACAGATCACAGCATGGTTGATTCCATTGGTGAAAAATCATGTCTGCCACTGACTGGTTGTGAGACCACTTGTGATGGAGTAAACAGGACCTGCACAGTCTGTCTGCTAGCACGCTGGTTTCCTCCAGAAAATGCTCAGTCAACAGAAAGCTGTCAGAAGAGACTGCACATTGCAAAACTCTCATTTCCTCCCCATAAAATGGGTAAGATCTGGTTCCTCCTTGTTTGTTGATGTACCAGAACACTGACATGTTGTACATCTGAATTGTAACCATCCTTACAGGGAGAATATCTTGAAAAGCCTGCAGCGCATACAGAACTGCTCTCATTTCTAGGATACTAATGTGAAGACTAGCCACTGTCTGGGACCATGTGCTTTAGACTGTCCCTCCCAAGTAATGCCTCCTCACCCTAGTTGGGAGGTGTCCATAGTCACTGTGGCCTTGGGGAAAAAGAAGAATCAAAGGGAAGCCCTGGGAAACTTCCCCTACATTAATCCACCATGCTGTGTGTCATCTACAAACACTTGTGAAGTAAATGGGAGTCGTTATTTGCTGATGTCTTATTGATCACACTACCACTAGGGTCCACTAAGTATTCTCATGAGGACACTCACCAAAGAGACTAGAACTATGGAGGCTGCCCTTGAGCCTAATAGTTGGAGCATGCCCTGTGGACTTAAGAACCAAAAGATGTCACTAAACACAGTAGTTCCCAAAAGGATATTTTATTGAACGCTTTCATCTCGTATATAACAAAAAACTTCATCAGAATAAAATAGGATAGTAAAACCATGCTATATAAAACACCACAAATTAATTACATGATATAAGTCTACCAATGACAATGTAAAATTAATTAAACAATTAAAAATACAAACAGCAACTTTAAATTGGCACTTGATCTAGGTATTAAGTACTAAATACAATAAGAACATAGCCTAAGAAGGCTACTTATACTAAAGGTGTCGTTCAGTCCTGGAAAAATATGTGCATTTAACCTAATTTGCCAAAGAAGCTCTTGAAGTTCTACCATATCAGCCCAATGTCCTCCCCTAGGATCTTTTCTAACCCATTCAATAACAAAAAAATGAAACTGATGGTTAGGGTAATGGTCAATATGTCTATACGGGGTATTATTTATGTTCTTATTACGTATATCCCCAACACATTCGCAAATTCTCTCGCTTAATTTACGGACAGTTTTCCCAATGTAAAAACCTCTACATTGGGAACAGGTAGCCACATAGACAATCCCACAGGAGTTACAACTGAATGTATCTTTAGGTTTAATGGTCAAATGGTTAATCCTCACCTGATCAGACTCAGTTATATATGTACATTGTGTACAAAGACCACATTTTCTAGTATAATGAAAAAGCACTAGTCAACTGTAAAGGAATGGCTCAAAGTAAAATAAAGTCCAAAAAAGAAGCAAACTGAGCCAGACCACCATGGTTGCAAACGCATTTTCTGCATTTTTAGTAGTCTGATGAAGCGGTTGTTGGAACCGTGAAAGCGCTTACTTCTCTGTTGACAATAAAGTGTTTTTGTATATGTTTGGATTGATATTCCTTGCAGCCGTGGTGGTCTGGTTCAGTTTGCTTCTTTTTTGGACCACATTTTCTAGTACCTGTTTTCCCTTTTCCTGGCCAAACCTGATCATCTCTTTCTAACAAATTTTTGATGGTAAACCCTCTCTTATACACAATCGAGAGTTTTATACCAAATTGTTCTAGCAACCCCTTATGTCCTAAAGCTAGCTGCCAATTCCTTGTAAGAATGTGGAAAACACTGTCAAGATCAACTGTGTATCTAGTCAAAAAGCAACAAAAATATTCTTTCTGTTGAATATTCTGATTGACTCTAGTGTTATTAACTACAATGTTGTCTCTAGGTTTTAACAAAGGTATAAACAACCCATGGTTCCTTTTATATATCACTTCAGTCCTAACCCCTTCAATGAACGTCGCTGGGTATCCCCTAGAGAGAAACATCTTACTCAAAATATCACACTGCTTGACAAAATCAGTTTCACAAGTAGTCATATGTGCAATTCTCACATTGTCCTTTGACTACACCTTTTTTAACATGATGTGGGTGACAGCTAATGTAGTGAAGCAAACTATTACTGTAAGTAGGTTTCCTATAAACATCACTAATATACTGTTGATACTCAAAGTCCTTGTGGATCTCAACATCCAAGTAGTTGATCTTCATATAATCATATGTGTATGTAAATTTTAAAAAACTGGTGGTGTTGTTAATGTGGGTAATAAACTAATGGAGGCTAGTTTCATTTCCCTCCCATACAAAAAACAAACTTCCAGTTAACGTAAATATAAACCCCATGTTCCTTGAATATGGATGAAAATAAACACCTCCTTTCCCACATCAGCATAATAATGTTGGCAAAAATGGAGGCACAAACTGCCCCCATAGCCACCCCAGTTTTTTGAAAAAATATTGTCCCTCAAAATATACAAAATTATTGCAAAGAATGATTTCCATAAAGTTCACCATAATATAAACTTGGTCATTAGAGAAAAATTTTGTATCAAATAAAAATTCTTCAAACCACTCTAAACCAAGGGTGTGGGGTATAACATTAAATAAACAGAACTTGCTGGAGAGACAGATTTGTCTCACAGAGGTTGCCTCACCTTTGGAACAAGCTTCCTATTCATGTTAAACAAAGCCTCTCATTGGCAAAGTGCAATCTGGATGATTGGATGGGTAACTGGAAATTCACCCCAGGGGTTCCACTTGTGTCCCTCCTGGACAGGGGCAATAGATGCTGATTTTAGTGTTTGCTTGAACAAGGCACCCTTGGGAACAGGGGTTGAACTTGGCTAGACTTGTAAGGGCCTTGGGGCCATTAGTCTAGTAACCTCTGATGATCCTATGATCCTATAATTCTCTGTGATGTCAATACTGACTGTCAAATGCTTAGATCAGACCATCCCTCTACTAGTATCAACCTTGATGGCTTTACAGAACTAATAACCACCCACACTTGCTTTAATAAAGCCACAAAACCTGGTTTTCCATTCCTTTCTTTCCATTCCATTCTTGAATGGTTCTTATCTTCCAGTCCATATTGCTACTGTTCCTCTTTAAACCTCCCAGACTTCCTCAGTGACCATCATGCCATATGTACTATAATCTTATCCTGTGAAATCCCCCACCATACCTAATATTACTTATATATGGAAAGTTGTAACCTTACAAGTATCAACCCTGGTATCTTCAATAACATACTAAAATGTTTTAACTGGCCCATCCTCTATTCTTTACCACTAAAATATGCTATTCTTTAACGTAATACTAATAATAAATTAAATAAATTAATATTAATAAAAAACAAGAAAACTTGGACAATTGCAACAAACACCAATAAGAATATTTATTGTAAGGTTACAGGAAAAATTAGCACTTTTGTTCTTTTACACAAAAAGCTTCTTCAGGTGAATGAAAAGCCACATCAAGCACAAATTTAAAACATCAGAACTCAAGTGATTTCATGAAGTTGGATAATTAAAAAGACAGCAACCATTAAATCTAAATACACGTACTGTCCTAACCTAAATGCAGCAACCCAGCATCCACAACATTAAGGCATTAACCTACACCCAATATGGAAAAAAAAAAAATATATATATATATATATGAATTATAGATATACAAATTCCTCAAACTAACAACCAAGTTACTGGAGATCAAATATACAATCCTACCAATGCAAACACGCAATTGCATAATTTAAAGACATAAATAAAATAAACAATATATGAGTGCAAGTAAAATGGAAATCATTCTAAATAAATAGTAAAGAATAATATTACAAGATCATCTTTTCAAAGCTTTTAGCTTAAGTATGAGGGCTATAGTAATGTGATCATTCAGACCTGGCCAGCTATAAGAGTTAAGGCGCATCTGCCAAAATAATTCCCTCCTCTCCAATACAGCCGACCAAGTTCCTCCTTGTATGTTCGGAATAACCTTCTCCAATACAAAAAAATCTAAAATGATGATCCTCAAAATTAATTATATACCTAGTGAAGACATTAGTTTCCTTTTTATGGATATCATATATATGTTCATATATCCAATCCTTAAGTTTCCACTCCATCTTTCCCACATAAAAACTGACAAAGCTGGCATTGTGCCAAATATATCAGCCCTGTATTCTCACGTTTACATTTGTTTAAAACAAAAATAACTCTCTACAAAATTACAATCTGGGTACCTTCCAAAATATAATGACAATAATTACATCTCTCACATTTTTTACCTCCACTCCACCATGGCATATTGCGATTCCTTCCATGATGGCCTTCAAGTTGACATCCCATTTAAAAACCACCAATGGTCTGGTTCTCAGCTCCCCCTGATGTTGGCATCCTCCTTTATTATATTCCATTTTTTTTGCAACATATTACATAAGAGTTAACTATCAGACCTAAATACCGTAATAAAGGCATTATCACAGAAAAATGTACTATGTTCTAATCTCATACTAGTTACTGAATTATTATAACCTTCGTTCCCAGTAATTCCAGATTCGTTATGTAACAAGGGAACAAAGTGCCCAATTTTCCTTCTAAATTAAGTTAATCTGTTAAAGCAGATGGATACCCCCTTTTAGAAAAATACCTTCACATTCATTAACAAAGTCAACGTCACTGGCAGTTGTGTGTGGCCCGTATTAACTGTCCTTTTATGACATATCTTTTCTGTGAAAAAGGACTGGAGCTGTAAAAATGCAAGAAGGTGTTAGAATAGGTGGGCGTACTGTAAATCTTTGAGACAAAAGCATTAATAGCCAAATCCTTAGTCATCAAAACATCCAGATAAGCAATATTTGCATGACATATTGAATGAGTAAGTCTACGGAAGTCAGTAGTTATATTTATATAATCCATACATGTGGAAATACTAGACTTATCACCTTCCATAAAATAAAAATATAATCCAAATAACATAAGTAGAACTTAAAATTAAGGGAATACTGACTAGAAAAAACAAATTGAGATTCCCATTCAAGCATAACAATGATGGCAAAGAGTGAGCCACATGGAGATCACATGGCTATACCCCTTCCCTTTGTAAATAAATAGTACCATTATACATAATAAAATTATTCTGTAACATAATTTCCAAGAAATTCACATATGTATAAATCTTATCCTGTGAAATCCCCCTCCTAAAAAAATATCTGAAAACCAATGTAACCCAACCTGATGTGGGATGATCGTAAAAAGATTCTGGACAGTTATAGTGAGAAAAATATCATTCATCTCAAATACCAGTCTGTTAGTTTTCTCCAAAAATTAGAAAACCGGAAAAAAAAAAAAAAGGTGGATAGTGTGCCCAAGATACACGACCAGTAAACCATAGAATAAGCACACTTGGAGGAACAGCCAAGAGTGTCCAAACACAGTTTATTAGATAAATAAGAACACTGAACACCTAACGTTGTCACCGTGTTTTCGTCTTACAAGGAAACTTCATCAGATAAGAGCATATCCAATTAACAGACTTTATTTATATACTTGAAACACCTCAATAAATCAATTAATCAATTTGTACAAGACCAGTCTTAAAATAACTAAAAACATAATACAAACTTTTAAAAAACACTTGTAAAAATTGCTGTTAAAATGTCTTATACCTCTGCATATCAAAAAACATACACTTATAAAAGTACATATTTAGAAAACGTAATAAAAAAACTTTATAAAAGTTAAACTATTCAAATGATCATTCTGTTACTGCTCCTAAATATTATCCTTTACTGCCATTTAGTGGCCATATAATATAAGTATTAAAGTTTAGCTGCCCTTAACTTCAAAACTGGTGCCAAGGAGACCATATCATTCAATCCAGGGAACCTACTGGCTTCAAAAATAATCTGCTAGTAAAGTTCCCTGTATTCGAACCTGGTCTCCCAAGGTCCACCTCTAATGTCCAGGTCTACTACTTCAACAACAAAAAAGATAAAATCTGCCCCCTCACATGCCAAAGTATGTTTATATAGTGCCTTAGTTAAATTCTTTTTCTTGATATAATATTTATATTCATAAATCCTTGACTTGAATTTACTCTCCATTTTCCCTAACTAGAATGCCTGACATGCACTACATAGAGCAATGTAAACCACCCCGCTTGTGATACAATTAGCATAACTTGAACTTCTTATATACTTGTCCCTAACACTTAAATACATCATATCTCCTTCCTTAATATTTGGATATTGTGGATAGCAGCCACACTTATAGGTGACCTTTCTATCGTCGCCAATGACATTTTTGTTCTCTAAAACATTCTTAATATTCATACTCTTCCAGTATGTCCACTTTAACGGCTTTTCAAAAATAACATTCAGGTCAAAGATATTGGAAAATGTTATCCATTCCCTTTATATTAAATCCTTAACCACTCTTGAATCACCATCATAGGTAATAACTAAAGCTCCTTCATGTGTGTTGCCATTCACCACTCTGTTACTGTTTTGCTGAACCATATTTCATAGGTTCATAGGTAGGTACTAGGCTACTGGCCCTAGGGCCTATATAAGCCTAGCCAAAAAAGTACCCTGGCGTTCGCCACCCAAGAAAATTATTTTCCTGGGCCCCTCGAGCAGAGCCACAGAAGTGATCCCTGGGGTGAATTTCCTATTTCCCATCCTATCATCAAGATTTTTACTGAAGAGTGCTAATTAGGAGCTTTGTTTGATGTAGATAAAGAAGTTATGTACTCACCATAACGTTCCATCTGAGTAGGTAACTTCGTTTGTCAGCAACCTGTGGGTATCGGATCCAACCTGGATCCGAGCTGGCAGCTTTCCAAGCTAAAGATCCGAGCTCCAAGCTCCTCCCCCTTACCCATAATACCCTGCTACCTCTTCCAGTCCTCAGATCGCATTTGCCCATTATACAATTTCACCAAGACAAAACAACAACCTAAAAAACATCCTAACCTAGCGAATACCAACAGGCTGAATCATTGTAGGATTCAGATAACCAAAGGACCAGGTTAGGGGGAAGGAGGGGGGGGTCGGTTGCTGACAAATTAAGTTACCTACTCAGAAGGAACATTATGATGAGTACATAGCTTCTTTATCTGAAGTAGTTAACTTCATTTGATCAGCAACCGGTGGGACAGAGTCCCCAACTACCAAACACTTGGGAGGTCCTTAAGGAAGGATATTCCGGAGCACTGCAGAGCCAAAAGCTGCCCTTCCTCTGGATATTAAATCCAATTTATAATGAGAGATAAAGGTATGAGAGGAAGCCCAAGTAGCTGCAGAACAAATGTCATCCAAGGGCACTCTTGACCAGAACGCAGCAGAAGTAGCCATAGGACGGGTAGAATGAGCATGAACCCCTAAGGGCTCTGGCCGACCAGATATCTTGTATGTGAGAAAAATGCACTGAGAAATCCATCTAGCTAAAGTCACCTTCGACACTGGCTTACCCAAGAAGGGATTTGCAAATGAAACAAAGAGCTGCTCTGACTTGTGAAAGGTAGCTGTTCTGTGCAGGTAAAAATGCAATTGTCTATGAACATCTAACAAATGAAGTTTGTATTCCCCTTTATTCTGGTAATTAGGGAAGAAAACAGGTAGATTAATGGACTGATTGATGTTTGCCTCAGAAGCCACTTTAGGTAAGAAGGAAGGGTTAGGAAAACAAGCTATGGGGGTTTAGTACAAAGGGCCTGTAGCTCTAACACCCTTCTAGCTGAGGTAATAGCTATTAGGAAAGCAGTTTTTCAAGATAAGAATTTTAAATCAACAGAAGCAGCGGGTCCAGTTAGAGCCTGAAGGACCAAGGTTAGGTCCCATGGGTGAACAGTGTTCCTAGTAGGAGGTCTCAAAAGGAAGGTGCCTTTTAAGAAGGTCTTACAAATCTTAGTAGAAGCTAAAGGACTAAGATTGTCTCCAATGTGAAAATGGGAAATGGCAGCCATTTGAACCTTTACAGTAGAAGAGCTGGCCCCTTGCTGAAAAATATGTTCATAGGTTCATAGGTTCATACTAGGCTATCTGCCCTAGGGCATTTAAAAGCCTAGCCAGAGTGTGTGTGGCTTTCACCACCCCTTAGGATGAGAATACTATACCCATTAGTTTGCTGTGCCTCTGTCCAGCAGTGATACAGAGATGATTCCCGGGGTAAACCTACGATCTCCCATCCACTCGTCAAGATTTCTCTTGAACAGAGTCAGTGAGGGGCTCTGCCTCACATGGACTGGGATTCTGTTCCATAGTGTAGGGAGTCTCTGGGTGATGAATCTGTCCCTCCAGCACGTCCTATTTATATCCGTGTTGAGGTTTAAGTCTCTTGCTCTCGTGGCTCTGGTGGATTTGGATTTTTGAGGTGGAGCATGTCCATTAATTCCGGGTTGGACATGGCCTTGTATGTCAGGCACAGATCACCTCTGAGCAGATGGTATGCGACTGAATAGAGCTGGAGTTTCTTCAGTCGGGCATCGTATGACATATGTTTGAGCCCCTTTATCCTTTTGGTGAGGAACTTTTGGGGTCTTTCCAACTGCTGCAGGTGTCGGGTAAGGTACATTCCGAATGGGGCGTTGTACTCAATCATTGGTCTGATAAGTGAAGAGTACAGGGGTACAATGACCTCTCCTGATCTGGATGTGAATCCCTTTATGATCAGGTGGGCAATGTAGAAGGTCTTCCTAACCACTTTGGCAATGTGAGTGTCAAAAGAGAGGTTACTGTCAACTTGGGTCCCCAGGTCCCTGATAACTTCTTCCGTGTTTAATGGATTACCACCTATGTGGTAATTAGGGGTTACCTTGTTTTTCCCAAAGGGTATGACTATACATTTTTTGGCATTTAGCTTAAGGCCATGGCTCTGGCACCAGTTATACATTTCTATGAGACCTTTCTGGAGGATGTCTGTGTCTGATGGAGTGTCAATTATGGTGCCCAGTTTGCAGTCATCTGCAAATTATGTCAGCCACAATCCCCCTATGTTTGCCTGCACTTCAGAAAAATAAATGCCGAACAAGAGGGGGCCCAGGACTGAGCCCTGTGGGACACCGCTCGTGACCAGCTTAGAGTCTGACATGGCACCAGCAACTCTAACCCTGTGTGTTCTGTCCTTGAGCCAGTTTGCAACCCATCTTGTGACATATGGGTTCACATCTAAGCTGGTGAACTTTTCTATGATGCCCGAGTGGGGTATTGTGTCTAACGCTTTTGCTAGGTCAAGGTAGGCTGTGTGAACTGCCTTACCCTCATCAATGGCCTTAGTGACTGTTTCGAAAAAGTCGACCAAGTTCAAGAGGCAGGATCTGCCCTTGACAAAGCCAAATTGGGTAGGATCCGGTGTCTGTAGGTCCCCAATGTCTTTATTTATGAGTTCCATTATGATCCTCTCCATAGCTTTGCAGACAAGGCTCGTCAAGCTTATGGGCGGTAATTTCAGGATCCGTAGAAGCACCGCCTTTGTGGAGTGGGACCACAGTTGCCATACGCCATTCTTTGGGTGCGATCCTGTAGTAAGGCTAAGATTAAACAGCAGCCTTATGTGTGGGTTTAGTTCCTCATTGAGTTCGTGTAGCACACAGCCGGGGACACCGTCCGGTCCCATTGATGCTGTGTTTTTGCTTTAGAGAGAGCAGCTCTCACCTGGGCATCTGAGATGTTTGGGAGGCTAGACTCTGGTGGCATAGATATTTCTCCTTTTGGGGGGGGAGGGAGGAATTTGCACTGAACCTGTCTGCCAGTATGTTGGCAATGTCTGTGGGTTCAGTGATTTTTTTATCATTTTGGACTAATTCTGAGCATATCTGGGAGTTTCTACCCAGGTTTCTAACATAGCTAAAGAAGGCTTTATGATTGTCTTTTGTGTCATTAGCGATTTTTCTCTCAAAGTTGGCCTTGGATGATTTTATGAGTGATCGTAGTTTTTTGCTAGTATTGATCAGAGATGCTTTCCCATTTAGGAATTTCCACCAAAGGCAGGCGCCCGATCTGGTGGACTCCAGCCATAAACAAACTCTACAACAAGAGGAGAAAGCTAAAGCTACTACATATGTGATAGGAAATCAAGCACTGCTGGAATGGGAGCAGTGAAAGGATCTAAATTCCTATGTGAGGCCCAAATGGAAAACCGTTTCCATTTGCTGTTGTAAACCTTTCTGGTAGAAGGCTTATGCGCCGCTACCAGGATGGATCTAACTGCAAACGAGATACAGGGAGTCCTGGCAACTAATGGAACTGGATCAACCAAGCTGAGAGCTTGAGGTCGCCCAGATTCAGAGTTTCCAATCCCAAAGGATGAGCAATCAGATCCGGGATGGGATCTAAGATCCAAAGAGGAGCTACAAGATGAGACCGTAGGTACGGAAACCAGGTTTGATGAGGCCAGAATGGGGCTATGAGGATAATCTTGTTCCCCAACCGACGAGCTTTCTGTAAAAATTTTGTCATTAACGGAAGAGGAGGATAAGCATAAAGAAGACCGGATGGCCAAGCATGGACTAGAGCATCTCTGAGGGTTCCCCTCGAGGGGGGGATTAGAGTGAAATACTCGCTGCACTTCGCGTTTGAAGGTGATGCGAAGAGATCGCAGCAAGGCTGACCCCACTTGCGGAAGATCTGTTCCGCTACTAAGGGGTTCAGAGACCACTCGTAAGGCGAGAGGATAGTTCGACTCAGCTTGTCCGCTAGGATGTTGGACTGACCGGGAATGTGAGTTGCTAACAGAAAACATTTGGTGGATATCACCCAATCCCAAACTCTCATGGCCTCTCAGCAAAGAGGGTAAGACCTAGTCCCCCCCTGTTTGTTGATGTACCAGACCACTGACATGTTGTCTGTCTGAATTGCAATAGTCCCTGGAGGGAGAAAGTATGAAGAGCTTGCAATGCTAGAAGCACTGCTCTCATCTCCAGAACACTGATATGCAGAATGGTCTCTGTCTGAGTCCACGTACCTTGGACAGTTCTGCCCATGCAATGCCCCCCCTCAAGGCGAGAAGTGTCCGTGGTTACCGTGGCTTGGGTTGTGGCTTTATGAATGGTCGTCCTTCCCGAAGCTCTCGAGATTGGAGCCACCATATGAGGGAAATTCTGCAAACTCTGCTGAGGGGGACTGGAGAGTCCAAAGGGTGTTGAAGGATGGACTACAGGACCTGCAAGGTCCACTGGAGAACCCACATGTGCAAACGAAAGGGCGAAAGGTTGATTGCTGCTGCCATGGACCCTAAGGCTCTCAGGACTAACTCCGCTGATGGGGCTGGAGATTGAAGAAGTGCTAGAATGTGAAGGGTTAAGCTGAGAAGTCTGTCCGATGTCAAGAAGGCCTTGGTCTGAAGTGTATCTATTCTGGTCCCTTTGAAGTACAGGACTTGGACTGGATGAAGGGACAATTTCTTGTGATTTATAGTGATCCCGAACATGGAGGCTAAAAGCAGGAAGCAATCCCTGGCTGAGCAGAGTAGATGCCTGGTGGAGGCGACAAGGAGCCAGTCATCCAGGTAAGGAAAAACCTGTATTCCCTGAAGTCTCAGGTGGGCCGCTACAACTGCCATGACTTTGGTGAACACCTTGAGGGCTGTGGTGAGGCCGAATGGTAGGACCCTGAACTGGTAATGACTGGCCCCCAACCAAAAGTGGAGAAACCTCCTGGATTGCCTGTCCATGAGAATGTGGTAGTACGCATCCTTGAGGTCTATGGAGCACATCCAGTCATTCTCCTGCAACAGGGGGAGAATGGATTGAACAGTGACCATCTGGAATTTCTCCTTGGCAATGAAGAGGTTCATTGTAGAAAGGTTGAGAATTGGTCTCAAGTCCCCCATCTTTTTTGGCACCAAAAAGAACGTGGAGTAGTTGCCTATCCTGGACTGGTCTGGGGGGACGTGCTGGATAGCTCTTTTTTCTAGAAGCTTCTTTATTTCTAAAGCTGCAGCCTCCCTCTGACTGGGTGGAACATCGGGGAGGTGCCTCGATTGAGGAGGAAGATTTATGAAGGAGATAGAGTAGGCTCTGGATATTATTCGAAGCACCCAGTGATCTTACGTGATGGACTCCCATTATGCCAGGTGCTTCGAAAAACGCCCCCCGACTGCCTCCAGAGAGGAGCAGTCGGGCAACTCTCAGGGCTGCTGCATGGGTCAATCGAAAAAGGGTTCCCGCAACCCAAAATTCTTCAGCTCCCCTCTGCCACTCGGCTGGCGTCCACCTTGTCCCCCTCTGCCTCTGAAGGACGAAAGGTCCAGAGCATAACAGGACTGCTGAGACTTCCGGAACCATATCTTCTTTTGTCCTTGCTGGTTCCTGGAAAAGGCCCTTTGAGGAGTTGAGAAGCGGATTCTGATGGCAGACAGCGTCTTCCCGTCTTTCTCGCTCTGGACCAATGTATCGCTGACAGTCTTGCCAAACAGGGTAGAAGCGTCGAAGGGAGCATTCACGAAGGATGCCTTGAAGGGTTCCGCAAAATCGCAAAGGCGATGCCTGATCCGCTGGCTCTAGCGGTCCCCTCCGTGGCATGGGAGCATAGCCGCATAGACGAGTTTGATACTGATTTTAGAGTGGTCATGCGAGTCGAGAAGGTCCATTTGTCCTCAGCCGACATGGACTCAAGGGGAGACTCAGCGTATTCCTTCACCAGATCCCGCTGAAGCCTAATCACATGGGCCAAGTAATTCAGCGCCCTTATGGAAAAGGTAGCCGAAGCAAACATCCGCTTTCTGATACGATCCATCATCCAAGACTCCTTATCAGGAGGATGGACCGAGAAACTACCCTGTGCCAGTTCCTTCTTGGTGGCAGCTGCCACCACCATGGCATCTACCGGGGAACCTTTACTCCATGCTGTCTTATCCACAGGGGGGCTAAGGATCTTATCTGGTCTCCTGGGGATTGGCTCTACAGTGTCCGGCTCCTACCACACCCTGGTTGTAATGAGGTCTACCAGGGAGTCGGCCGGAGGGGACACCAAAGAGGTGGATGGGCCTACGTTAAATGCCTCCAGAAACACCGACTCATCCAAGGAAGGCTTTTGGACTGACCACCCCCCCCTTTAGGTGTAGCATTTCCATAATGTCTCCAAACGAGACATCCTCAGGGGGTGACCTGGGGGAACCTTCCTCTTCCTCTAAATCGGTGTCATCCGTGAGGGACTCGGGAGAGTCCAAGTGCCTCCTCTTACACTTGCGTTTGTGAGGGACCTCCTCGGTGGGACTGTCCGAGGAGGGCTCACCAACAGGGTCATGTTCCTCCAGTGGAACTGGGTGGGGCGTCGATGCAGGCTGTCCCTGGGGCCGGATGATGGAAGACAAACCCATCTGTGAAAGAGCATTGGCTGGATCTCAAGAGGACCCTCTCGTGAGCCGCTCTCGGTTCCATGAGCAACACCCTTGGATCCGAAGCGGGGATCGGCGTCAGAGCCAAAATGATTGGACCAGAAAGGGAAGTGTGTTCCGACCGCAACGGAGCTGAAGACACACTTACTCCCTCGGTTCCAATGCATGGCTCTCGGCTCCGAGAGCTCGGATCCAAAAAGGGATCGGACAAACTTGAGGGCATGGCCAGCGTCGAAGTAGCAACTATTGGCGCCGACTCCCTGGCTCCGAGACTGCTTGGATCCGATGGCTCCGAAACCCGATAATGGATCAGAAAAGGAGCTATGGGGGCGAAAAAAGGGGCTGAGCTCCCCCCCTCCACTGGGGGGGGGGGAGGCAGGAGCACTCCCATCTGCATCTGGGCTTGGAGAAAGCGACGCATCATCCAGTCCATGTCAGCGCTTGAAAGGCTTCTCGTCGACCTAGAAGCCGCCAAAGCTGGCCGGGAAGGCCGCCGCGATGACCTCAAAGATGGCCGGGGCTCCTCCTCCGACTCCGGCGAGAAACGTGGATAACGGAGCCGAGAGGGGGAGGACCAGGGTATCTTCAGGGGAGAAGAGAGCTGCTTAGCCGGCGGGGCCGAGGGGGCTGAGTCGGCCCGCCGCTTGTGGCTCCTATGCTTCTCTGTATCCCTCTCTCTCTCTTTCTTTCTCCCTCTCTCTCTCTCTCTCTCCTGTCTTTCCCTCCCTGGGAAATGGTGGGAGGTTGAGTCCCAGCCAGGGGAGAATGCACTGCTGGCTGAACAGCTGCAGCCACGGCTGGAGCCACTGAGGGAGAGGAGGAAGAAGCAGAATCGGCGGGTATAAGACCCGCCAGGATCAGCTTGTTCCTTCTATCCCTCAGAGCCCATGGGTTAAAGGCTGCACAAACATGGCAGCCCGATGAAAAAGAATGCACTGTGGCCATCGGCTGGGGAGAGCTTATGGCCACACTCAGAGCACTTAGAGAAAATGGCCTTAGGGCCTTCGGCCATACCCACTACAAAAACACACACACTTGCACAGACGAATAAGGGGAAGGGAGTATACTAAAACTAAGCTAGGCTAATGGGTTTAACAATCACAAACACACACCTCTCAAACTTTGCAAAAAATATCTAAACTTTTACACAATACTCTCTACCTAACGCCAGGATCTCGTAAATCATGCTTGTTAAAGCCACGGCAAACGAGATCTGGGGGCTGGAAGGAGGTAGCAGGGTGTTATGGATAAGGGGGAGGAGCTTGGAGCTTGGATCTTTAGCTTGGAAAGCTGCCGGCTCGGATCCAGGTCGGATCCGATACCCACAGGTTGCTGATCAAATGAAGTTAACTACTTCAGATAGGTAGTTTGTTCCAGAGTATGGAAAGTCTCTGGGACAGGAATCTATGCCTCCAGCATGTTCTGTTTATTGTGGTGACAAGGTTTAGGTCCCTAAAGCATGTATCTCGGAGGGATTGGGATTTCTTTAATTGGAGCATGCCCAACAGCTCTGGGTTTGACATAGCTTTGTATGTTAGGCAGAGAGTGCCTCTGAGTAGGCGATATGCAATGGAGTAAAGCTCGAGTTTTTTGAGACGGTCTGCGTAGGGCATCTGTTTGAGGCCAGTAATCCTCTTTGTGAGGTATTTCTGCGGACTTTCCAGTTGTTGTAGATTTCTTGTGAGGTACATACCAAAAGGGGCATTGTACTCTATAATGGGTCTGAGTGATGAGTAGAGGGGAACAATGACCTCTTTTTTCCTGGATGAGAAACCTTTTGTGATGAGGTGTGCCATGTAGAAGGATTTCCTGACTACTGTCCACCTGTGTCCCAAGGTCTCATCATACTTTCGGTGTTAAGTAGACTACCGCCTATATGGTAGCTCATGGATACAGAGTTTTTACCAAAGGAGATGACAATGCACTTTTTGGCATAGAGCTTGAGGCCATGGGCTTTGACACCAGGCATCTATCTCAGTGAGGTCCTTTTGTAGGATGTCCACATCATTAGGAGTTTCGATTAACTTCGTTAGCCAAAGACCTACTGTGTCAGCCTGTACTTCAGAGAAGTAGATACCAAACAGGAGAGGACCCAGGACTGAACCCTGTGATACTCCACTTGTCACTGGTCTGAAGTTGGATTTGGATTCTGCTACTTTCACAGTGTGGGTTCTGTCAGTGATCCAGTTGGCAATCCATCTTGTGACATAGGGATTTATACCTAGTTTAGTGAGTTTATCTATAATTTCAGAGTGGGGGATGGTGTCGAAAGCCTTGGCTAGATCTAGATAGGCTGTGTGAACCACCTTACTCTCGTCTATGACTTTGGTAACTGCTTCAAAGAAGTCTATCAGGTATAGGAGACATGATCTGCTTTTTACAAACCCGAACTGGGTGGGGTCCAGAGTTTGGAGATTACCAATGTCTTTGTTTATAAGTTCCATGATGATACATTCCATGGCCTTGCAGACCACGCTCATCAGGCTAATGGGGCAGTAGTTCCCAAGGTCCGTGGTGGCTCCATCTTTGTGGAGTGGGATAACCATCGCTGTGCGTCATTCAGTGGGCACAAAGCATTTTGTGAGGCTATGACTGAACATGATACTTAGGTGGGGTGCCAGTTTGTTCTGTAGTTCATGTAGAACGCAGCCTGGGATATTGTCAGGTCTCATGGATGCTGTGTTCTTGACTTTGGAGAGTGTGTTTTTTACCTGTGCAGCCGTGATTACAGGAACTTTGCATTCTTCCGGTATAGAGATGGGCCCTTTAGGGGGTGAGAGGGGGGTAAAGTTAGCACTGAACCTATCTGCCAGGATGTTGGCAATATCAGTTGGTTCTATTTAGTGCCATTGTGCTGTAACTCAGAGCAGATCTGAGTGTTGCCATTGAGATTCTTGACATAGCTATAGAATGCTTTGTGGTTGACTTTAGAATCAGTGGTGATTTTGTTTTCGTAACTAGCTTTGGAGGATTTTATGAGGGATCTCAGCTTCTTACTGAGGCTGACCAGGGAGTTCCTCCAATCATGGGATTTTACTCTTTTTTGCAACAGTTTCTTTCTTCTGTTGTAGAGTTTGTTTATGGCAGGGGACCACCAGAGTGGCTTCCTTTTTTTGGATGACAGCATCTTCATTCTGTTAGGTATAGCATGATCCATGCACTTGTGTAAGTGCTTACAAAGTGCATTTGTGTAGGATTCAACAGTTGTACCTCTATTGTCCATCTGCATGGGTGTTATGAAGTTTGCCACTTCTGACTTGAGAAGTGGCAAGTTGGCTTTGGAGAAAATTTTTACGGTGGTTTCCCTAATGGGGGGTGGGGAGGGATGTGGATGTCTAGGGTGATTAGCTTGTGGTCGGATCTGACCAACGAGGAAATTGCCTCTGGTGTGGAACACTGGTCGCCCATGTTGGTAATGACCAGGTCTAGGATACTGCTGCCCCTGGTGGGGGTGTGGATAAGCTGATCCATGGTATTGGATTCCCCCATCAGTTCCTAAAATAGGTGAAAATTTGCTGGTTTTGCCTTCTAAAACCTCATCATATACTTGCTTTAATAAAATCTTGTGGTAACCTCTTGCCTTAAACATATCAGTTAGTCTCTGACACTCACTAATATAATCATCATTGGAAATCATTCTGTTCATACAAATTGTCCCTTCACCAAACCCCTTTTCTGAAAATGTTGGTGGGCACTATTGTAATTAAGATTCAAAAAAGTATTTTTTCTAAATACCCTGGACTTAAATCCACCATTATCCTCTGAAATATTTATGTCCAAATAGTTTTCTTCATTGTGTTTTACCTCATATTTGAATTTTAAAAAAGTAGTAGTACTGGATATGTAATCAAAAAACTAATAAAACTTCTCCTCAGTATCTGTCCAAAATATGCAGATGTCGTCCAAAAAATGTCTATAAAGGTTCCAACATCCCCTCTAATTCAAATTAAATATATATTTTTGCTCCCACTATGACAAAATATTAGCGTACGTAGGAGCACAGTTAGCTCCCATAGCAACTCTCCTACGCTGTTGAAAAAAGTCACCTTCGAAAAAAATAAAGTTATTTTTGAGTACTAAATCCATTAAAACCAAACAAGTATGGAACTCATTAAAGCTTAAAGTGTCACAGCCACTCAAAGCTTCCTCACATCAAAGCAGTCCCTCTTCATGGGGTATAGAAGAAAATAAATCTACATCTATAATAATAAAAATGAGTCTTTACTCATATAAATTACTTTTCACACTTTTTAATAGATCCCATGAATCTTTTAAACAATCCTTAGCTGCCATGGAAAATGTCTTAAGTTTCACATCTATGTATTTCACTATTGGGGCAAATAACCGAACCCTCAGCAGACACTATAGGTCTTATTGGTGGATTTGTGGTATCCTTATGTACCTTCTGTATATCAAAAATAGAAGGCACCCTAGATTTTAGTGCATGTAAAAAGTTATAGGTGTCCATGTCAATAAGTCCTTCCAATAGAAGGTCATTTAAACATAAAAAAATTTTTCTATAAGCAACATTAATTTCATTTATGGAGAACCTCCTATATTTTGTAGAACATTTAATATATCTATCATCTTACCTTCATAAATAATTTTGTCTATATAAACCACACCACCATCTTTGTCTGGCTTCATCACCCTAAGTGATGCACCATTCTTTAGGTCCTGTAGTACGTTCAATTCCTCCTTAGTTAAATTAGAATAAACATTATTGTCCTTAACCACTTTCCTCAACTCATTTTCAACCATTAACTCAAAATTTCTCAACTGTGGATGTAACTGGGGGTTGTATGTACTTTTTCTGGTCAATGACCTTTGTAACCTACTTGTTCCATCTGTATTATTAAACACTAGTTGTAGAATCTTTATTCTAATAAAAAGTTTAAAATCCAGGATCACCTTAGTGACATTTGCTTTTCTTCTTGGTATAAATTTAAAACCTTTGGACAATAAATTGAAAAGGCCTTCCTTGAAATCCACATTACTATAATTTGGCTGTCTCCAAGTGTGTTTATTCTTTGGTTTTCTCCAAAAATTGTCAAGACTCACTGCAAATGTGTGGTTCATCTGCAACCAAATGTTTCACGTTACTGTCCAAAAATTGGCACAGGCACTGGTAACTGAATCATGACCATCAACAGTGGGCCGGAGAGGAGGATTAGAGATGCTCTTATGGATCTTCGAGATCCCAAATATAATGGGTACCAGGGAGAAAGAGATGTTTAAAAGAATTAAATTCTTTGATTGAAATTCTCCCTTTGATGAATAAATTCTTATGTTGAACCATGATTTTATTATAGGCCATATTCAACTGATTTTTATTGGCCACCTCACTATCCTTGTTTAAGAGTGCAAACATTCATTGCTTGTAATCATCCACAGACATAATCACCAAGCCCCTACCCTTATCAGGGATTATTAGTCTGAGATTCTGAAGATGACTACGGTGGTGGTGCTGCGGTAGCGTTGTCGCCTCACAGTAAGACATTGTCCTGTTCAATTCTCAGCTAGAGCATCTTCTGTGTGGAGACATGCATGAATGGGCGTCCCTTCATTGAAGGTTGTGCGTCAGGGCCGGCAACTTGGCATGTAAAAATCTACTGCCAATCATTAGCAGACCGGAGTTCCGTTGTGGCGACCCCTAACCGGGAAAAGCCGAAAGACACAAATAAAATTAATTTCAAAAGATCATGTTCATCCTTAGACATAGTTGAAACTTTATTTCTAAATCTTTGTCCCAGCGTATTGTGAAATCCAGTTCACTTACTTTTTCAAACAATGTCAAGGTAGAGTGCAGGGGGGTTACAGGTGCTGAATACCCAAGAAGGTTGTGACACTGACTCAACCTCATTAAACAAGACAGCCAGATTTAATTTACGTAAATATAATTTTAAATCAATCAGGGCTTCTGCCACACATTCTGTGTGATGGATCAAAGGTAGCTCCCTTAGAAAAAAGGTTGGCAATTGACTTATCAAAGGGAATGTTAGAATAATTGCATACATGAAAATCCTCAGCATCATTTTTAATAATACAAACACCATGTAAAATTGTTCTGTTGCATTAAGGTGTCTTAGTTCTGGTTTAAGTGCTTGGGCTTCAGGACAGTTATTTTACATTAAGAAAGTTTGTGATCTACACTCCTGTGGGAGGAGAGAGTAGCCTCCGCCCTTCTGAGCTGGGAATTGCTGGCTGAAGGCTTATTGTGCCTGCTTTTCTAAGAGTCTTTGTTCTGGTTAAGCACTTGGGTTCCAAACCAGGTATTTTACATTTGATGATTTGTGGTCTAAACTCTTGGGGCAGGAGAGGATAGTCTACATCCTTCTAAGCTGGGAACTGCTGGTTGAAGGCTTACTGTGTCTGTTATTCTAAAAGTGTCTTAGTTCTGGTTTAAGCACTTGGGCTCCAAACCAGTTATTTTACATTAAGAAGGGCTGTGGTCTAGATTCTTGTGGCAGGAGAGTGTAGCCTACACACTTCTAAGATGGGAATTGCTGGTGAAGGCTTAGTGTGTCTGTTACTCTTAATTGTCTTTGTTCTGGTTTAAGCACATGGGTTCCAGACCAGTTATTTCACACTAGGAAGGTTTGTGGTCTACACTCTTGTGTGAATTTGTGCTTTAAACTGTTATTTATTTATTTTTTTTGCTGTTGTGACTGCAATTTTACTAACTTTAAATTTCTAGTTCTTCTGTATTTTGTAGCATAGGTTACATTCAGGCTTGCTGAATCTAGACTGTTATCATTTGAGCACTAAAAACAGCCATCTTACATTAAAAAGCCCCCACTGCACCCTTTGGCAGAAGTGTGTAGCCAAGGACCCATCTGAGTTTGGGATTATTGGAATAAAGCTTAGTCTTGGGCTTTCCCTTTGGTTAGTTTAAAATCATTTAACTTCGCTTGTATTTAAGCATTGTGTTTGCATGGGTTTAAGCTTAGTTTACTGGAGCTGCTCAGAGATTGCTCGGCTGCCCTGCGAGCAACTCAATTATGCATTGTGAAGCACTGACACAATTGTCTACCTCTAGCCCTCCACAGAATAGCCACTTTTGTTAGTCTTACAGCAAAACCTGGTCCATCTAGACCACTCCCTACTAGTTACTAAGGTATATACCTGCCATAATGGAAGGACAGTTTCGCACCATTTCCCCAGCCAGCCTGAATGACATGGACATCCTGAGGCACTGTAGCAATTGCCACATATATACTAGCAATCAGCTACTTCTAAAACAAATACAACATCTGAGAGATATAGCTATAGCATGAATTTGTGATCAATTCTCTCACATAACAACAAGCCAGATCTCAAACAGTCTGTCAGCACACACACTTCACCTCTTGCACATAAACTCACAACACATAAACCCAAATATGCAGAGGTACTCACTAGAAGCCTACCTAAAGATAAGAGACCTCCCAAGCGCAAACCTACCAAACATATTGCAGCCCCCAACAGAATCCACTGCACATAATAATACACACAACAGTGTCTCAGCCTATAAGCCTCTAAGGCAAAACACCTCAAAACCAAATGTCTTGGTCACAGGTGAAGCCATAGTGAGACACACAGGTATCCCCCTCACCAGGATGGACAAGGAGAAAGTCACAGTCAGCTGCCTGTCAGGTGCCAGGATCCATCGGATCACGCACACACTCAAGTCTCTCAACAAGTACCATTATAACTTTGTCATAGTCCATGTTGGAGTGAATGACTTGAGATGTACCTCACTGGACTATATGAAGGCAGACATGACTGATCTCTCAGATTGTGTGTCACAGGCATATAATGTCCTTAGGCCTAAGCAGCATTTTACTTTCACCCAGGATGATGCCTCAGTATAAACAAAAAATTATTGACTTCAACAATTGGCTTAGCTTCCGGTGTCAGTCCAGGGGGTTCCAGTATCTGTCAGCCTGGGAAGATATGATCAACAGACCACACTGCCTTGCCAGAGATGGTCTTCACCTGTCGTGTCTTGGCTTTCAGTTACTGGCAAAGGTACTTGCCTCCCCCATAGTGCTTTTTTAGGCAATGTCATAACAAAATTCCCAAAGTAAAAAAATCAACTAGAGACAAACTCAATGTTATGTTGCTTAATGCTAAGAGTGTAAATCAGAAATTGCACTCACTGGAAGCATTCCTCACCTTGAAAGATGCTGATGTCTATGCAGTCACAGAGTCATGGTTCAAGGCTGCAGACAGTACCCCAGCCATGCAAGGCTACAATGCCTTCCACATGCTCAGACCTCAAAATAAAAGAACCAAAGGTGGAGGTGTATCTATCTTCATTAAAGACAAATACACCACAAGACTGGTCAAACAGTATGACTCCCTAGAGCTACTCCAAATCCAACTTCTTCTTCTTTCGGCTGCTCCCATTAGGGGTCGCCACAGCGGATCATCTATTTCCATTTCTTCCTGTCCTCTGCATCTTGCTCTGTCACACCAACTACCTGCATGTTCTCTCTCACCACGTCTATAAACCTTATGTTAGGCCTTCCTCTTTTCCTGTTACCTGGCAGCTTCATCCTTAGCATCTTTTTCCCAATATACTCTGCATCCCTCCTCAGCACATGTCCAAACCAATGTAATCTTGTCTCTCTAGCTTTGTCTCCAAACCTTCCAACCTGGGCTGACCCTCTAATATACTTATTCCTAATCCTGTCCACCCTCGTCACACCCAGTGCAAATCTTAACATCTTTAACTCTGCCATGTGAAGCTCTGATTCCTGCCTTTTTGTCAATGCCACTGTCTCCAACCCATATAACATAGCTGGTCTCACTACCCTCTTGTAGACCTTCCCTTTCACTCTTACTGGTACTTGGCTATCACAAATCACTCCTGACACTCCTCTCCACCCACTCCATCCTGCCTGTACTCTCTTCTTCACCTCTCCAAGTCCAATTAACTGTAGGTAAAACACCCTTCCATATCACTGTTAGCTATAAGTCCACCAGCATGAACCACAAGAACCACTCTGCCTACCTGGACCTAATTGAGTCACTCACTATACAGCCAAACATCCTGATCATGGATGATTTTTAACCGTCCTTCCATCGTTGGAAGTCATATATGAGCATAAACATGTTTGCCCTAAGGTTCCTGGACTTTAATACAAATGCTCTAGAACAGATAGTCTGCACCCCCACCCCAACAAGTGGCTTGCTTGAATGTCCTAGACTTAGTATTCACCAACTCAGGGGGTCTCTGCACTACCCCCTGTGTGTTGCCCTCCCTTGTAAGGTCTGATCACAAATCAGTCTCATTCGAAGTAACAATCATACCTGACCCCCCTCCAAGAGCAAAAAATATAATACATTTCTCCAAAGTAAACTACAGCCTCCTAAGTGATGGCATAAATAGTTTCAAACTCCCTGCTACCACTGTCAACAATGACTCCTATACAGAGGTGTGCACAAATGCCATGTATAAACATCTATACAAATGTATAGACTTGGCTGTACCTGAACAGATCAAAACAAGTTCCTCACAAAAAAACAAGCCACCCTGATG
This sequence comes from Protopterus annectens, assembly GCF_019279795.1. NCBI lineage: Eukaryota > Metazoa > Chordata > Ceratodontiformes > Protopteridae > Protopterus > Protopterus annectens. The sequence goes on along the minus strand of NC_056739.1, from coordinate 796,758,627 downwards.
GACATCAAGCATAAATAAGTTATACAAGAGAAAGAAACTAATGTCGAAGAACAAGAGGGAACTGACTCAGCAGAGGAAAGACACCCTCCACAGCTTGAACAAGCAAATTAGATATCTTGTAAAGTCCTCTAAAGCCAATTACAAAGCTAAACTAGAATCCCTAGCAAAGGATAATCACAAGGCATTCTTTAGCTATGTCAAAAATCTAAAACAGAAGACCCAGCTTTGTGCTGAACTAGTAGTGGAAGGTACCACTCATACTGACCCTGAGGACATCGTCAACCTACTAGCAGACAGATTTATCACAAACCTCACCCCCTGTCCCCACCATACATACTCCAAAGCACACCTGTCACCAGTTCTCTACCTAGCATCTCCAATGAGCAGGCCATAATTGCATTCTCTATGGTCAAAACACAGCCTTTATGGGACTGAATAACATCCCAGGCTGCCGAGTAAATGGTCTAAAACAGGACCTAGCAGAACCACTTGGCACTCTCGTCAACCACAGTCTAAATACTAGCTTTGTCCCAACACAGTGAAAAACAGCAACAATAATTCCCTTGCACAAAGGAGGTCCATCAACCGACCCTGGAAACTATAGATACATAAGCCTAACCAGCCTTAACTGCAAGGTCATGAAGAAAATCATCACGGACCTTATCAACAAAGACATATGTGACCTTCAAACTCTTGACCTAACCCAATTTGGCTTTGTTAAGAATATATCATGCTTATTAAGCCTGGTGGACTTCTTTGAGAATGTCACCAAAGCCCTGGATTAAGGACAAAACAGTATTTGCAGCCTATCTTGACTTAGCCAAGGCTTTTGACGCAATCCCCACTAAGACATCATTGAGAAACTCACCCAGCTAGGAAGAAGTCATTTATACTTTGATGAAAGCGCTTAACCTTGTCTATTGTGAAACCAATAAAAGAGTTTTGTCTCTGGCACAGCATCCAGTTTCCTGGTGTTTCATTGCTACTTTTTGGGTGGCAATATTTGTTATATAATTAACTCATATGTTATTAGATGGGTAGCCAACTGGCTCATCGACAGAGCACATACAGTCAAAGTTGGGGATTCCACCTCTACTAGCAGACCAGTTACCAGTTGTGTACCACAAGGATCTGTACTGGGCTCCCTACTGTTTAGAATCTATTTCTCAGAAGTCCAGGTGAAAATATATGGCCTGTGGCTTATCATGTTCGCCGATGATTGCAAACTGGGTTCAATCACTGAGCCCCCCCAACGATGCTGACATACTACAAAAGGGCTTACACAGACAAATAATTGAGGCCAAAGCCACAGACTTAAACTAAATGCAAAAAAATGCGTTATCCCTTTTGGCAAAGAGGAAGTCCCCACAAATTACAATATTAACAGTACCCCACTTAGCTCAAATGCTATGGTGAGAGATTTGGGAACACAGGTTGACATCAAATCATAAATTCGATCACCATGTGTCCACAGTGGTAAGGAAGGCCTTATATGTTGCACATCTCATAAGTAAGGGCATCACATCCAAAGCTAAGGATGTTATAACTTCCCTGTGCTCATCCCCTCATCGGACCACTAACAGAGTATAACACTCCCTTCTGTATGTACACCTGCAACAGCAGGAGAGACTTCAGAGATTTCTCACCAATACAATTCAGGGCCTCCAACACATGACCTACCTGGACAGACTGAAGGCCCTGTCACTGTACTCTGCATCTTACAGGCTGCTCAGATACGACTTGTGACTGGCCTACAGACCAGTCTTGGACCCTGTCCTAATGGAAATGCTGCACATCCACAAATCAAATGGGACAAGATTCACTTACTCTAGAGATCTTAACTTAGCCTGTGACATTAACAGGACATGCTAGAGGACAGATATGTGTCCCAGACATTGCCACTCCTCTGGAACAAACTCCCAATTCATGTAAAACAGTGGTAAACTACCAGAATGCTGACAAAGTAGCAACATGTGTCGTTAGGACATTGTTGACACAGGCTGTATTCTATTAATAAAAGTACACTTATTCCTTCCATACAATCTGAATCCACCTTTATTTATTCAATACTGGGAGGCTAGTCAAGAAAGAAAGCAGCAAAATTGTGCTTCCCCTTCCACTGGGACAACTTTGGGTTCAGTTATGAGCATCTCCCAGTGAGCACAAAATGTTACATTCTTCATTGTTTCTAAAAACTGGTCATGTGGCAGATGACATAGGAGATTGCTTAATAATACTTTAAATTTAAAATTAAAAAAGGCTCACATAGTATCTAGGAATTATTCAACTGAATCAACAGATGAGTGCTGTGTGCCTGCTCAGTGGTGATTTTTCATGAGTTTACTGCTCAAGGTGGCTCACAGCTAATCATACATGTACTACTATTGTCTTGGGATCACCCACACCCTGTGTTTGACCACTTCATGTGCTAATAAAATGCCAATACAGAATACAGCAACAAGACTTGAAGTCTTCTAGTAAAATCCAGGTAAATAACATCAAGGGTGCAATACATAAAATACCTCTGAATCTTTTCAAACATTTGGTATTCTATTACTCTATTCAGTACAGAAATAAAAAGAACTAGCCGAAGAATAGGCTGTACGAAAGAGGTGTACAAAGGGACAGCGACCTTACTATTAACAGAAAAAATAGTTCTAAAAGAACTGGAAACCACAAAAGTGCAATAGAAATAGGTGTTCTTCTAGAGGCTTGGTGTTGTGGTTTGTTTTAGTTCTAAAAGAAGACTAACATAGACTTCCAAGAGGGCTGCACACTGAGTAACAGCTTAATTTCAGCTCTCCCAGTGTGAAAAAACAAACTCAGAAAATAGAGCCAGTGAATTTGATTTTTTTAGGTAAATTTCAGTTACTGGCTAGTAAGTACACTGTTTGGAAGCCAGCAGAGAAGAAATTTAAAGACTGAAAGAAAATCAACCACAAAAGGTGAAGAGAAAGCACACTGACTGGGAAGAATCCTGCAGCAGCTCAGCATAAAGCAGAAGAGGAGTAAATTTATTCTGGCAATCAGGGAATGTTGAGACGCAGGTGTGAGATTCAAACTGCTGTATCCAGGTATTTTCAGAATATTTTTCTTGGTCTAAGTCATTTTGATACAGAACAAAAAAAAATGAGCGATCAAACAGAGAGGATTCTGCTTCTTATTCTTCTGATAATAAAGCTCATAGAAAGACTATGCCAGTGAAACCTTTTCCAATGTTCCAGAAGAAAATGTTTGACAGAGAGGAAATAGCACAGGGGTTGACTAGAAGAACCAGGACTATGTTGGAAATGAACCAAAGAATGGAGTTGGGAGCTGGAGATAAAAAGGAAGAAAACCAACAACTCAGAAATTAATGAATAAATGTGGGATTACAAATCATATTTGTGAAATATGGTGGACAAAGAAAACCTGGGAATAATGGACTTATTTATCTTTGTTTAACCTGTAGGGGACTTCAAAGCACATGCTCTACTTCACATAATTAATGCTTTGAAGAACATTAGGGAGAGGGGAAGAGGAAGGAAAATAAAAGTTATGCACTCATGTTAGTTATGCATCTGTGTTGTCCATTTTCATTCTTCCTCAATGAATGGGCTCAGATCTGATCCTCAGATCTGACTCAGTCACTATCTTTAGATTCTAGGATCTGACTCTTGAGCTCGTCCCTTACCTATAATGCCCCTGATTACTGTATTATCTCACATCGAGTTTGCTGCTATTATACAATATCACAACAAGTTATCTCAAGATAGCTATGACAGAAAAGTAATAGCTGAAAGATCAGGAGCTGAAACAGGAACTATAGTTCCTAGCAACAATTCCTTTAGATCTCTTTCAAACACATGGCTAGGGGGAAGGTGGGAGGGATGTTAAGGAAGAATGAAAATAACTTTTATATCTGATGTTGACATTTACATTCATTCCTCAATGAATGGGACAGAGTCTCCAGCTATTTATCTTAGGTGGTCCTCATGGAAGGATGTTCCAGAGTACTGCAGAACTGAATGCTGCTCTTCATATCCAGTTTGTAACAAGAAATAAAAGTATGAGCATGAGACCATGTTGCAGCTGTACAAATGTCATCAATGGAAGCTATAGCCCAAAAAGCAGCTAATGTAGCCATTGACCTAGTTGAATGAGCTTTTGGCTGTCTCGGTAAGGTTAGGCTTCTCAAGGAATAAACACAGGAAATACAATCTGTTAACCATTTAGCTAGTGTAGTTTTTGAAACTGATTTTCCCATCTTGTTATTGGAGAAGGAGAGAAACAATTATTGTTTTTCAAAATTCCTTAGTCCTATGAAGGTAAGTTGCCTAGGGACATTTAAAAGATGAAGGGAATACTCTCCTTTGTTCTCAAATTTGGGAACGAAAACTGGTAAATTCATCACTTGATTGATGTTTGATTCAGAGGCCACTTTTGGTAGAAAAGAAGTGAGATCCCCTGTCTATTAGAAAACAAATTATTTCCCTTATCCTCACAGTACAATTTGGCCTCCTGTTACCCCTAGTTTTAACCCCTATATATTAATCCACTGCACACAACCCTGCTACCTCACTTAGCTAACATACCAGTATTTCATCTCCCAAACCCTCCATACTCTTCCCTGTATTTTGCCCTATAGTTCACTCTTACCCTGAACTATACACAGTGCTTCTCTCTCCTTCTCTGATTGTTTTACTGCCATTTGGTCCCCTCACTGGTTCTTCCCGCTCTGTTCGCCCAGAGGGCTCACTCCGCTCCCCTCCCTACCCCCAATTCCCACCCACCCCCAGGGGCCCTACCCTTATACTTCCTCTGCCACACCTCCAATTTGCTCACATCCTATCTCATTTCCTGCCTCATTCACACTTGTTAACTCTTTACTCCTGTCTTACTGCCACACCCCACTCTCCATACTCCTATCTAATTGCCACACCCCATTCTCCACCAACCTACTCCTCCAATTTCCAAGCTTGCTAACCTCACCCCTCTAGGAATATGCCTTTAAGCCTTAAACTACTCTACTTGCTGCTACTCCACAACACCCTTCTTTTATACTATACTCTTACTTCCTATGAGTTACATACCCTTAGCAGATATCCTACTTTAGGTAAACACACAACCTCCATCCTTCCTCTAGCTGAACAAACCCATACTAATATCCTATCATCCTGTCCCTACCTTCCCCCTCTCTTTCACAAATTACACCATTACACGTGTCAAACCACTAGAAAGTTTCATCTATTGCCCTCCAAAAACTCAAAAATATTTCCTATCCCACAAACACTTTTACTGTTACACGGGGACATCCACCCCAACCCTGGCCCCAATAATCCTCTCAGCCACACCCTCTCAAACCAAACTGCTAACAATTTCAGTTCACCTTTCTCTTCTAGCTCCCTTTCTATAGCACACCTAAATATTCGTAGCGTCAACAACAAAATCACACAACTCCATGCTTTAATTGACTTCTATGCATTTGATATCCTCTGTCTCACTGAAACATGGCTTAAACCAGGTACCAGAAACAACGAAATCACTCCTCCTGGCTATAGCATTCTAAGACAAGATCGTCTTAACAAAAAGGGTGGGGGAGTGGCCTTACTATACAAATCCCAACTACAGGTGGCTTTAACTGACTCCCTGCCTCCCTCTCCAGCTAATGCTGAAATACTCTGTAGCAAACTCCAAGTAAATAAGAGCAAAGCCGTTTATATAATATGTTCCTATATCCCTCCAGGCAATAACTCAAACACACTTGAAAATATTCTTAGCTGGGTCTCCTGTAGCTTTCCTCAAGAAACCATAATCTTAGGAGACTTTAACATTGATTGGAACTCCTGTATCTCTCCCAAACCTACCTCTCACCTCAATCTCTTTAACTTTCAACAAGCCATAAACTCCCCTATTATAATTAATAAATCAACCAAAAAACAAGCCATCCTGGACTGGATATTGATCAACAACAATCCCCTCTCATATAAAACCAGAATACTCCCAGACAATATCAGCGACCATCTCCTTACCTACATCACTAAACAAAAACAAAACAACCTCAAACAGGCTACTTATCGTACTGTACGTAACAAAAAGAACTTTAACCTGCCCACTTTCATTAATGAACTCAAAGTATGTAACTGGTCAGCTCTAAAACACCTCCCACTTGATGAAGCAGTTGCCCATTTTAATAACACTTTCCTACAAATTCTCGAGCATCATGCCCCCTCTCGCTTTTTAGAACAGGATCCAAAGCTGCCCCTTGGCTATCCAAAAAAACAAGCAAACAATGCTAGCTAGGAATAAACTATGGACAAAATGGAGAACCACTAAAAACCCAGCCGACCATCAAAACTTCAAACAGCTTAGAAATACTACAAAAAAACTTACCTATCTTGATAAAAAAAAATTATTACCTTCAATATCAACAAAACCAAAATCACAACCCCAAAAAATTCTGGTCAGGTATCAATAAACTGCTCCATCCAGGGAATACCAAAACTCCTACTCCAGCTACCTTAGCTCAGACCCCACCCAATATAATAGCCAATACCTTCAACAACTTCTTCTCTGAAAGTCACCTCTCTAGCAAACACCATGACTCCCCTCCCTTCCTTTCAAAAGACCTCTCCTCAAAATAACACCCCCACTCTAAAATTTTGTACAGTCTCCACAACCCACATACGTAAGTTACTCTAAACTTAAACCATGCACCCCTTCAGCTGACAAACTACCAGCAGAATATCTGCAACTAGCAGCAGCAGAACTAGCTTACCCAGTCTCCATCTTAATTAACAGAACAATAACCGAATCTACTATTCCATCCTGCTGGAAAGTCTCCCATATCATTCCTCTGCATAAAGGAGGTAACTCTAATGAATTTTCTAATTTCCGCCCTATAGCCCTACTATCTCCACTATCTAAAATTATGGAACGCTGTATACACCAGCAACTCTTACAACATCTTCTGCAAAATAGCCTTCTCGCAGACTCCCAACATGGTTTTAGGCCCTACCATAGTACTTCCACTGCCCTTCTCTCCTTCACAGACACAATCAACAAAAATCACAATAACAACCTTTTCTCCTCTGCCTTATTCCTGGACCTCTCAAAAGCCTTTGATATGGTCAACCATCAACTTCTCCTAGATACTTTAAATTCTCTCTCACTTGACTCTTTGGCCTTACAGTGGTTTGACTCTTACTTGATAGATAGAAAACAAGCAGTCCTCTGGGACAGCCATATATCCTCTCAGCTCCCTGTTACTATCGGCGTCCCTCAAGGATCCATCTTAGGTCCCCTCCTCTTCTCCATATTTATAAATAACCTGTCTATTTCACTCCCAACATCCACTTGTATCCAGTATGCTGATGATTCAACTCTCATCTGTTCTGCTTTATCTCCAGAAGAACTTCACTCTTCTACCCAAAAAATCTTTACGGCTGCAGAACAATGGTTCCAACATATCTGTCTCCTCCTTAATCCCAAAAAAAACAAACTACTACTTTTCACCCCTACCCTTAAATCTGCCTCGATCACTTTTTCCATTGTGTCTAGCAATGGCACTATCATTAAACCTGATTGTTCCACTAAGCTACTAGGTGTTACTATTGACAATCAACTAAACTTTGACTGCCACATTGATCTAACCATCAAGGCTGTTAACAAAAAGATAGGTGCCCTCTATAGACTTAAGCCCTTTCTTACTGCAACCACCAGGGTGTCTCTAGCCCAAACTCATCTCATCTCTACACTATTGTATGCCTCTCCATCGTATATCAACATCTCAAAAGCCAACCTTCAGAAACTTGCCACAGCCTACTATAGTATTGCCAGGTTTGCCACAGGTTCCCCATTCCGTACTCACCATTGTCTTAATCTCAAAAACCTTAACTGGCTTGAATTTCAAAATCTAATTCTTCTACATCAATTAGTCATCATTTATAAAATTCTCCATTACCCCTCAAATGCACCCATACTTAACAACTCATTACCCCATACAAAAATCTTACTTCCCTTCGCTCAGGCAGCAGACTTCTAGTAGCTACTCACAAATCCCATAATAAAGCAGGTGACTCCTTATTTGCTAATGCTGTTGGCTCATACTGGAATAAACTTCCCACAGAACTGACCACTTTAGGCTCATCTCACCTTTTCAAAAAACAACTAAGAAACTATTTTCAATCCCACTGGCTATGTCCCTGCTCTAATCCTGATTGAGCTAAGCTAATTATCCCTCACTATAGTCCTTTCCTTTCTCTTCCACTTGCCTCTATCACTACCAGTGTAGTGCACCTAGCGACCCCCTGCTTATTAATTTTCCTATATTACTTCTCTCCTTTTACTTGTCACATCACTATGACCTGTCATCTCCCCTTTTACTTAACCTAGATGCTTATCTCTTTTCTGCAAATCTCTATCTAAAACCAGTACCCAGGCACCACAGGTTTCTTCCTAAGCTTGTTAATTGGTGTAAAACTCTATAGACTCTTATGCGTTACTATTTCTCTCTCTTATTCTTTATCTAGCAGTCCTACTCTTGCAAATATTATGAGATAATTGATTCCTTACTATTGTTTTAGTTCTTGTTAAAATGCCTCTGCATTGTTACCATACTACATGATAATGCTCCTTTATTTGCATATATATTTTTTATATTTACATGTTAATGCTCCTTTATCTTGCTTATATGTTTTTGTATATTTTACTGTATAGTTGATATTTTACTGTTTTATTTTCTTTATTGTAATTTACTAGTAATAGTGGAGCTTTTCTCCTCGGGCCTCTGCTGAAAATGGACATGTATCCAGCCAGACTAGCCTGGTCAACAAATGTAAAATAAAATAAATAAAATAAAATAGTACATAAGGTAACTCTTTCCTTGGGAAAAATCAAATACAGTGGTTTCAAAGAAAGTGTTCAGATATTCATCTTGCTGAAGTGATCGCCACCAAAAAGACCGTTTTCTAAGACAGAAACATAAGGTCTAGTTTAGCTGAAGGCTCAAATGGTGGATGTACCAATGTCTATAATACCAAAGTGAGATCCCAAGGTCGAGTGGGATTTTGAACGGGAAGTCCAAGTAAAAATGCATCTTTTAGGAAGGCCTTACATAACTTGGATGAAGCTAAATGAGAAGCATTATCTCCAATGTAGTAGTTGGACATGGCTACCAACTGAACTTTGTTGGTGGAGAAACTTGCTCCGGTTTGAAAAATGGAGGCAAGGAAATGTAAAATACCCAGGAGTGGAGCAGTAAAAGGATCCAAGTCTCTCTGATGAGCCCACAAGGACAACCTTTTCCATTTACTCTTATAAATATTCCTAGTTGGTATGAGACAAGAAAAGTAGCTCATGAACTGGGGAGGAAAAGCTGGACTGTCTAGCCATCACTGGAATAGGAGAAACCATGCGCTCAACTTGAGGCCTGTAATATCTGGATGAATCATCCCTGAGGGTGTGACAGGAGATCTGGAGTAGGATCCAGTATCCATGGAGGACATACTAGGTGAAACCATAAGAAGAAACACCACACCTACCGAGGCCAGTAGGAGACAATGAAGATTACTTTGCTCTTCATCCAGAGCGCTTTCTGAAGAAACTTACGTATTAGAGACAGGGGAGGGTAAGCATAAAGGAGACCGAAAAACCAACCATGGACTAGAGGACCTCTCAGTGAATGTCCCCAAGGGGTAATTAGGGCAAAGAACCTGGTGCATTTTTTGCTGAGAATAGAGGTGAATAGATTGCACCACAGATGATCCCATTTGTGGAATATCATATTTGCCACTAACTGATTGAGCGACCATTTGTGAAGCATCAGAATGATCCTGCTGAGCTTGTCTGCTAAGATGTTGGACTTCCCCTGTACGTGCATTGTTGCCAGAAAGTGGTTGGAGGAGATTGCCCACTGCCAAACTCTCATTGCTTCTCGACATAAGGGATAGGATCTGGTTTCCCCTTATGTGTTGATGTACCAGACTACTGACATACTGTCTGTCTGAAAAGCAGTCATTCCTAGTGGAAGAGAACTCTGAAGGGCCTGCAACACCAGAAGCACTACTCTCATCTCTAGAAATTTATATACAAATTGGTCTCTTCTGGGGACCACATTCCTTGAACAGTCTGTTCCAAGTAATGCCCCCTTGCACTGCAACTGGGAGGCATCCACGGTCAATGTGGCATTCAGGGGAGGAAGATTAAATGGATGCCCTGAACAAATCTCTTTGGAGTGTATCCACCATGTGACGACACAGGTACTGCCAGCCATGCCAGGAGAAATAGGGCAGTAAATTTGTAACATGTGCCAGCATAGCTATCTGGAATCTTGTAAATAATTATATGTCATTTGTATACCAAACTGATTTGTATAAATGCTGGTACTGAAAATGTATTTGTGAGGTTTATGTTCGAATGTATCAACACTGCACCCTGCTGGAAGAAAAGGAAATGTACACGTATTAGTACAACTGAATTAAATTTATACATTGTAACAGCAAATACTGTAAGTGAACAGGTTAATCTTAGTTCATCTGACTTTGTAAGATATATCTGAAATTAAATTACTTTATGGGTTAAGCCACAAAGGTGTTACCCTACAGTTTTGAATTGAGCCAGAGATACAATGTCTGGACTACAGAATAGTTGGTAGCTCCTGTTGGAAGAGTGAAATGGTTTTATGGTTTTATGACTTCCAGCAGCTGCACCGCATCTGAGAAAATCTCTGTGTGCATTGTAGCACAGAGGTACTAAAACCCTGGCAGCTTCTAATGATGGGTGATAGTGTGAGAAACACAGTCAGATGACCAGATGTATGTGATGTCATTCTGTACAGAACAGAAATAATATTTTAATGTTAGAGGAGACTGAAGTCTCAGGAGCATTCTGTCTTGGATCTGACAACAAGGACCACTCACCCATCTTGCCTTGCTCTATTCAGTAAGTAGGAACAGTAATTATTTTAGTCAATCAGGAATAGATAGTGAGACTAGCTAAACACTGTTTTTCTATAACAGTGTGAAACTTCTCATCAGTGCTATTTTTAATATTTCCTGTAACAAACTCTGGTGTTTAGTGTGAGTATATATTTAGTATTTTCATGTTCTTTTTTATTTATTATTAAATATATTTAAACTTTTCATTATGGATGGTCCTTTTTCTAGAAAATATTTAAGTTTTGAGTATTTGCAGATATTTATTTGGTGATAACTCTGTCCACTACTGAAAGCCTTACTGCTTTGGTCAACATTACCATTTGTATTAATATTACTTTCCCTCAGTATAATTGGGTATCCTTGTAAGAGCCTTAAAATACCTGGCAGCGGTTCTGGTGGCAGTGATAACTACTTTATAGTCTGGACAGAAGGGGGTACAGCAGGTGAATCTGTGCTAGCCTTTACCAGGTAGGTAAGTAGGTGTGTGTGTGTGTGTGTGTGTGTGTGTGTGTGTGTGTGTGTGTGTGTGTGTGCGCAAATCAAATGTCAAAGAGTGTGTGTGTGTGTGTGTGTGTCAGCTGCTTGGAAAAGGGACACAAAGCACTGGTTTCACAGAGAGAAGGTGTGGGAGAACTTAGTTTGGAACCCCAGCTATGGACTCAACTCTAAGTTGTGTCATTGGGAAGTCTTACTGGGGGTCTGGACAAGTATGGAGAGGAACCAGCCCCTGGTCTGAACGTGTTCCCTGGGTGCTCTTAAGGTAAATTGTTATTGATACAGAGAGGTCTGCATCTGGAAATACTGAGTGTATCCATTTGTATTTTAAGTGAACGTCCCTCACCAATGTCAGTAGTGAGGATTCAGGCTCCCTGATTATTGGCCCAGATTGGGGACATGACACAACACAATAGAGATTTTCTACAAACCTGAGATAATGTTATTGGATGTCATAAGGGATGTCAGTGAAAAGACCATTGCACTGCTAGAGTCCATTGAACAATCTCATATGAAGATGGGCAGAGGGTATTAAAGTTATTGCAGCAGCCATCAACCCTTGGGCTCTGAGTACTATTCTTGCTGGGGGAGAAGGAAGAAAACGAACCTGACATGCTATTTCAAAGGAAAAACTCTGTTTTGAGACTGAAGAACTACACAAGTGACTGTATCTAGATGAGCCCCTACAAACTCCAAGACTTAGGATCACAGGAGGTTATTAGGCTAATGGCCCCAGGACCCTTACAAGCTTACCAAGTTCAACATGCATTTCCAAGGGTGTCTGATTCAAGCAGACACTAAAATCAGTACCTATTGTCCCTGTCCAACAGGGACACATGTGGAACCCCCAGGGTGAATTTCCAGTTACCCATACAATTGTCCAAATTACACTTAAATAGGCCCAATGAGGGGCTTTGTTTAACAGGAACAGGAAGCTTGTTCCAAAGGTGGGGCAACCTCTGTGAGATAAATCTGTCTCTCCAGCAAGTTCTGTTAATGTCTCATACCAGGTTAAGGTCCTTTGAGAAAGTGACCCGTGTGCCATTTGACTTGCAAATGTGCAGCACTTCCATTAAAGCTGGGTCAGAGATTGCTCTATATGCAAGGCACAGGTCACCTCTGAGCAGTCTGTATGACACAGAGTAAAGTGACAATGATTTCAGTCTGTCCACATAAGACGCATCTTGAAGACCCTGAAGTTTCCTTGTAAGGAACCTTTGTGGTCTCTCCAATTGCTGCAGGTGTTTGGAAAGGAACATACCAAAGGGAGAGTTGTACTGTACTACTGGCCTGATGAGGGAGGAGTACGGGGGGGGGGGTTATAACCTTTTTTTTTTGGAGGCAATGTCCTTACTTATGAGATTAGCAATATAAAACGTCCTTCTTACCAATGTGGAGACATGGGGATCAAAGTTATGGTTGCTGTCAACCTGTGTGCCCTAGATCTCTCACCACTGACTGCGTACTTAGAATATTGCTATTGATGTGGTAGTTTGCAGGAGCATCACCCTTGTCGAAGGTGATGATAATGCATTTTTTTGCATCAAGTCTAACACCATGACTTTGGCACCAGTCATTACTCTGCATAAAATCTTCTTGCAGGATATTGACATTGCTAGGGGTTTCAATGAGTGCTCCCAGTTTGCATTCATCAGCAAATTTTGTCAGCCACAGTCCTTTAGTTTTAGCCTTTACTTTGGAGAAGTAGATTACAAACAGTAGTGGTCCCATACCCCATCCCTGTGGAACACTACTGGTTATGGGTCTGCTGGAGGACGTGGGGTCCCACCTATTTTGACCATATGAGTGAGTCAGTTTGCAACCCACCTGATAATGTATGGGTTGCTACCCAGCTGGATGGGTTTATCAACGATGCCTGAGTTGGGGATTGTGTCAAAGGCCTTGGCTAAGTCTAGGTAGGCCATATGCACAGATCTGCCTTTGTCTAGGGCTTTGGTGACTGTCTTGAAGAAGTCCACTAAGTTTAACAGGTATGATCTCCACTTGACAAAGCCAAACTGTGTGGAATCTAGAGTTTGGAGATTTCCTATATCTTTGTTAATAAAGTCCATAATGACTCGTTCCATGGACCTGCAGATAAAGCTGGTCAGGCTAATGGGTCTATAATTCCTGGGAGTCCATGGATGCACTCCCTTTGTGCAAAGGGATGTTGGTAACTGTTTCCATTCTGCTGGGATGAAGCCAGTGCTTAGGCTGTGATTGAAAAGCGTGCCCAATGGTGATGCTCATTCCTGTTTTAACCCATGTAGAACACAGTTCGGGATGTTGTCTGGCCTCATAGAGGTTGTGTTTTTGGCTTTGGAAAGGGCATTTAAGACCTGCTCCTCATAGATATGAGGTAGGGGACAAGTGTTAGGGATATATGTGGTGAAGAAACGGGTGTGAAGTTTTCATTCAGCCTGTCAGCATGTTTGCTATATCCACAGTTTCTGTATATGTAGTACCATTAACAAGTTCAGCACAAACCTGGACCTTACCTTTGAGGTTACGGATGTAACTAAAGAATGGCTTGTAGTTTATCCTTAGTTAGGGAAGCTAATTTGGACTCATAACTTTGGAGGACTTCACTAGAAGTCTTATTTGCTTGAGAAGGGAGTGTTTCCACTTTTCAGACTGTTCCTTCCTACTCTTAGACAGCAATTTCTTTCTCTTATTGTATAGCCTATTAATGGCAGTTGTCTACCAGGCAGGTTTGTTTTTCCTTGAAGATCCTGCTTTGGTTCTATCAGGTACAGCAGAGTCAATACAATTGTACAGGTATAAAGCATTGGTGTATAACTCAGCACAAGTGTCTGTTCTGTCAGTGAAGGGAGGAGCTACGAAAGGTATTTATGCTCTCACGCAAAAGGTTGTAATTGGCCTTGGAGATGATTATTTTTAGTCTAGTTGTGCTAAGGGGGCTGGTCAGATCTCACCAGGGATAGCCACATACCTGGGGTGGTGCAGCGGTCTCCCATGTTGGAGAGCACCAGATCCAGGATATTTGAGCCCCTTGTGAGTGTGTCAACCAGCTGGTCCAGGGCACTGGAGTTAAAGTCCAGGATCTTTTGGGCAAGTGAGTTAAAACATGTATAATTTACCCAATCAATGGATAGGTAATTAAAGTTACCCAAAACCAGGGTGTTCAGTTGTATCTTGACTGAATATACACAAAGGGAACAGTCGTATCTTGATTGACACAAAAAGATCCAAGTAGGCTGAGTGTATGTCTTGATTCATGGAGGCAGTCCTATAGCTAGTAATGACCTGAAGAGGGGTCTTACCTACAGTCAATTGCACCTTAAGTAATTAAAGGGAATTATGCTATTTAACCAACCTAGAGGTGTATTTATCTTTAATGAATATTGATATACCACCTCCTTTAGTTCTCCCACCTTCAGTTTGTGGTCTGAACATGTGGAAGAAAATGTAACCTGGTATAGCTTGGGTGCTCTCTGCATCCTTAAACCAGGTCTCAGAGACTGGACAAGTGTCAGCATCTTCCAAGGTGAAGAATGCTTCCAGTGAGTGCAGTTTCTGGTTTAGACTCCTAGCATTTAGCAGCATAACTTTGATGTTGCTTTTAGAATGTATTTTTACATTGGGAATTTTGTCCTTGTGATATTGCCTACAAAAAGGCACTATGGAGGTGACAAGAGCTTAGCCAGTAACCAAAATCCCAGGGGTGACAGATGAAGACCATCTCTGACAAAGCATCAAGGTCTGTCGACCATGTCACCCTAGAATGATAATGGATCCCCTTTGAATTACACCAGAAACTAAGCCAATTGTTGAAGTCAACCATTTTTTTGTTTGTACTGAGGTATCATCCTAGGCGAAGGTAAAATGCTGCTTAAGGCTAGGGGCACTCCTGCCTGAGACACAATCAGAGGGCTCAGTCATGTCTCTCTTCATATAGTCCAGTAAGGTACGTCTCAAGTCTTTCACAGTAACAACTTGAACTGGTTGAAGTTGTGACTTGTTCAGACTGATTGTAATTCAAAGAGATTAAGATAAGTGGAGTAAGTAATCCTTGGCTCTTTCCAGAAGATGCCTAGTTGGTGCAGTAGGGAGCCAGTTATCTAAATAAGGAAACACTCTGAATCCATACTACAACTGCCATGCATTTGGTGAGCACATTGGGGGCTATGGTGAGACCGAAGGGCTGAGGTCTGAACTGGTAATGATTGACTCTTAGCCAGATGTGTACGTATCTTCAAGAGTACCTGGTTTGATGTGATAGCACACATGTTGAAGATCAAGATAGCACATCCAGTCATCCTTCTGTAGAAGAGGCAGAATGGACTAAACTGTGATCATACAGAATTTGGAATTCTTTACAAACTGGTTCAGATAACTGAGATCCAGAATGGGTCTCGGGTCCCCTGTTTTCTCTGGCACTAAAACGAACCTTAAGTAAATTCTGGAACCTCTTTGGTCTGTGGGACCTCTTGGATGACTTTTTGGTCCAGCAGCTTTTGAATCTTTAGGGCTGCCAACTCCCTCTGAATGGGTGGAACAACAGGGAGACATTTTCTTTGCCTTTGGGGAACTCATAAGAAGGGAATGAAATGTCCTCTGGATATGATCTTTTGCACCCATAAATCTCTTGTGTATCCAGGCTTTTAGGTGCAAGGATAAACACCCCCCAACTGTCTCCAGAGTGGGACAGTCAGGCAACCTTTCAGGAGCGCTGAAAGGATCCGTCTGAGAAAGAATCTCGAGACCCTTGATTCTGAGGACTCCATATGCCGATTGTCTTCCACTGCAGTTATTTCCACCACTGTCCCTGGGGAAAAAGTCTCCGCATGACTCTTGGAAAGGTCCTTGAGATTGCCAGACTCGCATCTTTTTTACCACTATGTTGATTCCAATAAAAGGGTCTTTGTGGGGTAGAAAAACAGATTCATATGGCAGACAAGGTCTTCCATCCTTCTCACTGAGGAAGAGTGTTTCTAACTGCTGGCCCAAAACAGAAGATCCATCAAAAGAAGCATTAATGAATGATACCTTGAAGGGCTCCGTGAAATCACACAACTACATCCAGGCATGTCTACTAATGACTATCCCTTAACTGGCAGCCAGTGAGGAACCTTCACCTGCATGTAAAATTAACATCATGGAATCATTAGTAATGGACTGGAGGGTGACCAGTCATGAGAAGGACTTCTGTTCCGCTGTGGACATGGACCTGGGGTAGAGTTAGAGAGTTCCTTGAGTAAGTCCCTCTATAACCTACTGAAATGCACTAAATAATTCAGCGACTGAAAGGCAAAGGTCACTGATGCATACACTCACTTCCCAAACCTGTCCAGCATCCTAGACTCCCTATTGAGGGGGATGGACAGAGGTGCTCTGTTCAGCCAGCTCCTTCTTAGTGGCTGCTGCAATAACCATGGCATCTACAGGGATACCTTTGGTCCAGTGTTGTCTGTTGATAGGAGCACTCAAAATCTTTTCTGGACATTTGGGGATCAGTTCTATGAGTCCGGTTCCTTCCATGCTCTGTGGGAGACATGGTCTATAAACTCATACGCAGGTGGAGTAACCCAAGACGTAGATGGTCCAGACCCAAAGGCTTCTTGGTATTCCTCCTGGGAAGGAGTTTGGAAAGACCAACCACCTTTCTGGCACAGGATCTCTACGATATCTCCAAAGGAGAAATCTTCAAGTGGAGATCTGGGGGACCCTTCCCCTTCAACAAAATTTGTGTCTTCTGCGAGGGAATCCTGCCGTGAATCTAAGTGCATCCTCTTGCATGACCTCTTCAGAGGAACCTCCTCAGTGCAATGTTCTAGGGATGTGTCAGAAGAAGCAGGGAGTTCCCTGATGGGAATTGTTTGGAAGCTCATCTGGGCTGGCTGTCCCTGAGGCATAGGATAAGACTCAGACAAAGAATCCAAAGAGGGAACAGGAAATGGATCCAAAGGAGCAAAAGTCAAATCTAATCTGGGAAGCGAGAAAACCCTCTCCACCACCTCAAAGGCAGAGGGACCAGGAGAAATCAAGGACAACCCTACTGGAGCAGAGACTCTCGGAGAAGACAATCCAAGATCCTCCCCGACCGTACACTTTGAGGGAGAAGTCAGAGCCGAGCTGTCCATTTCAGAAGCTCTGACAGGAAGCAACGGCTCCAAAAGCTTCAGAGTTGAAGTCAACCCCTTGGATCCAACACCAACACTTCGGCTCTGAGAACCATTGTGTTGCAAAGGAGTAGGAGCAGACTGGATCAGGGAAATCACCAGAGTGGAAGACAGAAGAATCTTCAGATCAGACGATTTGACACTCTGGGATCTCAGATTCAAGGGCTCCAAAACAGCAGGTTGGATCGGAGAAGGAGCAACTACAGGCTGGAAAGGAGGTTTAAGGCTCATGGATCTGTTCGGAGGTGGAGCAGACAGGACCCCCATCTGGATCTATGTTCTGAGGAATTTTCTTATCATCCTATCTACCTCTGATTTGGAAAGACTTTGAGAGGACCTAACAGAAAAGGAAGTGGATAGTGGAGTAGACAACTTTTTGGGCGTTTCTTAAAGAAAAGGAGACCTCGGCCTTGGGGATACTGGCTCTGGTGAAAATCTTGGGAGTACGAAGCCAAGGAGATTTGTCAACAACAGGTGTCAGATAAAAAGCCTTTGTATCTGAGCTCTTAAAACCTTCTTGTATGGCACCAAAGAAGGTGCGGATTGAGGAGACCGAGCAGGTGAGAGTCTTCAGTGCTCCGTGGGCTTCTTAGATTTTGAGAGGGGTTTGAGTCCTGAAGTACATGCAGGAGTCGCTGAGGCTGGAACGAGGCCTTCTATAATTAACTTGTTCCTTCTGTCACTATTAGCTCTACTGTTAAAGGCCACACAAATGGAGCAGGAGGTGTCCAAGTGTGCTGGGTCCAGAGAATACATGCACTCCCTGTGGGCATCAGAGATGGGGATCTTATGCTCACAGGAACTGCACTTTTTGAAACCAGAAGACGTATCAGCTATACTGCAAAAAGACAAAACAAAATCCACAAAAAATATATATTTTTTTAATTTAAACAGGAAAGGTGAAAAGGAAGAAAGGCCAAAATACCAACAACTGTAAAAGGAGAAATACCTTAAGTCAATGTAAAGAAAGAGATGAACTATCAACAATGATAGCTAAGATTTACAAAAGTATTGAAGAGGGTAAAGGAGATAGTATAACTATTACATAAGGAAAAAAGGAAATATGTATCTGTTCACTGACTAAAACCCAGCAAGGAGCTCGGGCAATAGCAAGCCCATCCAATCTTGAAGAACGGCAAAGGAAATATGAGGCAATACAGTGGTCAGGTGCATTATGGGTAAAAGAGAGCCTAGAATCTAAAGAAAGTGGCACAGTTAGATCAGATGATCAGATCCAAACACATTTGTCGAGGAACAAATGAAAATAACATCAGATCATGTTTTATAAAAATATTGTTAAAAAAAATTAACATATACTACATGTTATATAGTAAATCTTTTTTAGTTATTTTTGTATGTAATAACGATACTAAAGTAAACAGGTGCCCTTTTTTACTTCTTTCTTCTTGTTCAGTTTTAAGAAATGTAGATAATGTTTTCTGAAAGCATTTGAGTTGTTTTCTACATCTGGAAAAGAAATGTTTGTTTGTGTCTTTTGGCTTTTCCCGGTTAGGGGTCGCCACAGCGGAACTCCGGTCCGCTAATGATTGGCAGTTGATTTTTAAGTACCGGCTTGCCAGGCCTAATGCACAACCTTCAATGAAGGTACACCCATTCACGCATGTCTCCACGCAGAAGACGCTCTAGCTGAGAATCGAACCGGACAGCGTCTTACTGTGAGGCGACAACCACTTAGTGTAAGTAGAAGCACAGGTTATACCATGCA
Organism: Protopterus annectens; assembly: GCF_019279795.1. Lineage (NCBI taxonomy): Eukaryota > Metazoa > Chordata > Ceratodontiformes > Protopteridae > Protopterus > Protopterus annectens. The sequence continues at coordinate 796,739,347 of NC_056739.1, read as the reverse complement.
TTTCAGCATGGATAACCTTCATTATAAGTTCATTAAAACTGCAACTACAGCTGTCAATCTAAGCCAACTCTTCCTATTAGGAGGGTTAAACTTCATTATTTGAAAACGTACATAGTTTTGTGTGTTTACATTGAGTTAATACATTATAGGATTGTTCTGGGGGGGGGGTGTTTTTGTTTTGTTTTGTTTTTGAGGGCTTTCATTAAAACAAAAAAGTCTTGTAAGATGTGACCAGAAACAACTGTGTAAATGACTGACCTGCCAAACAATACTGTATGTGAATCGTCTCACAGGTATATACAAAAAAGAGTGTAGTGAACTATATTAAGAAATGCAGAGTGCAAATAGCTATACTACAGGAGACACATTTAGAAAGAATTTAGCATGTGAATTTGACAAAGGATTTCAGGATGTTAATCAGTGGAATATCCAAGGCAAAAGAAAAGGGGAATAGTTATATTAATTGCTAGAGGAGCTCCAATAGTAATGGAAGACGGGAAAACAAAATATAGCAATGGTAGATTTGTAATAGTAAAAGGCTACTCTAAGGGGAGGAGGAATTTGCAGACATGTATTTATATTTCACCTAAAACTGCTACAATGGAGTTTAAGAAAACTTTTGTAAAAATAATCAGCTCTTTCAGTAGGGAATATTCCTTATAGGTGGGAACAAGAATTTGATTTGCAACAGTGAGAATGTATGTACGGGGCCTAGAAGGGAAAATATAGCAAAACAGGGAGATCTTTGAAAAAGTTATGAATATAATTTGTATGGAAGATGTGAATTCAATAGTAGGAGCTGTGACATAATTTACACATTATTCCTCAAGTTACAAAAACTGGGCTAGGATAGACAAAAAAAGAAGTTATGTACTTAATATAACTTTCCATCTGTGCTGTCCATTTTCATTGCTCCTCAACTATTGGGTTTGTAGCTGAACCATCAGCTCCACCTCGGGCATTACTAAAGCTTGCAGTAACCAAATCTCTTGAGCTTCTCCCTTACCCACAATGCACCTCCCCAAATACCTCAGATCTTGTTTGCTGCTCAGTAGAGAGTAAAGGATGAAAGAGATTAATGGAGAAGCCATATCTAGAAGTCATATATAAAAAACAAGTATACAGAGATCCTGTAAACACTCGTTCCTCCAGATGTCTTAGGATTGGGGTTGGTGGGAGGGAAGTTGAGGAAGAATGAAAATGGACAACACAGATGGAATGTTATGGTAAGTACATAACTTCTTTATCTGATGTCAGTTTTCATTCTATCCTCAACTATTGGGACAGACTCCTTAGCTACCTGTTTCCAGGATGGAGTCAAGGAAGGATATTCATGAGCACCATAGAAGAAAATTATGCCCTGCCTCTGGAGACCAGATCCAACTTGTAATGCGTGACTAAGGTATGGGGAGTAGCCCAAGTTCCTGCTGCACATATATCATCCATGGACATTCTTGATTGAAAAACTGTAAGTCACCAAGGATCTAGTGAAGTGTGCTGTCAAGGAATGTGGAAGAGTAATGACAGGTTTAGTATAAACGAAGGAAATGCAATTTGTCAACAACTTTGATAACGTAATCTTAGAAACTGTTTTTTCCAAAGTTGGTTCAGAAAATGAAATGAACAGTTGGTTAGCTTTTCTGATTTTTCTTGGTTCTATGCAAATAAAAGCTAACAGTCTACGAACATCCAGTAAATGAAAGATATATTCTCCCTTGTTGGTAAACTTAGGAAAGAACACTGTTAAGTTAATGGATTGATTAATATTGGATTCTGACACCACCTTCGGGCGAAAGGACAGATTAGTATGCAAGGTCACTCTTTCTTTGTGGAAAATTAAGTATGGAGGTTTAGAGGATAATGCTTGGATCTCACAAATTCTTCTTGCAGAAAAAATGACAACCAAGAAAATTGTCTCCCACATAAGATATTTAAGGTCACATGTAGCTGTTGGGATTGTGTGAAAAACTGCAGCATCACATTTAAATCCCATGGCAGGGTAGGATCTTTAAAAGGAGGCCTTAGGAGGACAGCACCTTTTAAGAAGACCTTGCTTAACTTGTGAGAAACTATAGAGGAGCCATTAAATCCAATGTGGTAATTGGAAATTGCTGTCAGTTGTACTTTAATGTCTGAAAACATTGCACTGTTTATAAATAAGTCTGCTAGAAAGTCCAAAATGTGATTGACAGGGGCACTGAAAATCAGTTAAAGTTGTGCTGTTATGCCCAAATAACACACCTTTTCCATTTACTGGAATTTTTTTTTTCTTGCAGAGGGTTTATGAGAAAATAAAATTATAAGGCAAACAGGTGAAGAGAGCATGGATTGTCTGGCTATTAATGGAATTGGAGAAGCCAAGCAGTCAGCTTGAGGTTTGGTATATCTGGATGCGTCATACATGTCGGGTGAGGCAGGAGGTCCAGAGTTGGATCTAGCTTCCATGGTGGCTGAACCAGGTGAGGCCACAGGAAGGGAAACAAAATATTTTGAGGCTAACAAGGTGCAATGAGGATTATTGTGCTCTTCGACATGGCAGGTTTCTGCAGAAATTTTGGAACCAATGGAATTGGTGGAAAAGTACAGAGAATACCGGTGGACCAATCATGGAGTACAGCATCCTTCTGTGACTTCCTCTGTGGAGAAATTAGGACAAAGAAGTTGCTGCACTTGTTTAGGGGAGAAGCAAAGAGGTCACAGCAAGGCTGGCCCCAGTGATGGAAAATCTTGTCTGCCACCATTTCATTGAGGAACCATTCGTGAGGAAGAAGAATGCACCTGATCAGTTTGTCTGCTATCACGCTGGATTTCCCCGGAATGTGCATTGCTAATAGAAACCAGTTGGAAGAGATTGCCCACTGACACACCCTGAGAGCTTCTTGACACAATGTCTAGGGTTTGGTTCCCCCTTGTTTTTTTGATGTACCATACAACTGACATGTTGTCTGTTTGAATCACAATCATCCCAAAGGGCAGAGCATCTTGAAATGCCTGCAAAGCTAAGAGCACCGCTCTCATCTCCAGGACATTTATGTGCAAACTGGTCTCCTTGGAGACCATGTGCCCTGGACTGTCTTTCCCAGATAATGCCCCCTTCACCCCATCTGGGAAGCATCCATGGTCACTATTGCCTTGGGCTGTTGGAGAATGAAAGGATGGCCTTGAAGTATTTGGTCGGATTGAATCCACCAACTTTTTTGCATGTTTGGGTAATTCTTATCTGGTACGAAATTGATAAAGAATAGACCACTGAGCAGCTAGCATCCACTGCAGGATCGTCATGTAAAACCTGGCTAGTGGAACTAAAGGTATTGCTGCAGCCATCAAGCCTAGAGTCGGAAGAACTAGACGAGCTGAAATTGAGGTACTCCTTATAATCTTTCTGACTTGGGACTTTATTGTTTGAACTCTGAATGGTGGAAGAGAAGTGATGGCAGATTTTGTACTGAGAAGTAATCCTATAAACTCCAATGTCTGAGTTGGATGTAGTTGTGATTTGTTGCAATTTATGGCTATTCCCAGAAGACTGCAAGTCTGGAGAACCTGATCTCTTGTGTATATGAGCTGATGCATGGTCAGAGCGGAAATGATCCAGGCAGGAAAACACCTGGAATCCCTGCAGTCTGAGGTGAGCTGCTACTACTGTCACGCATTTGGTGAACACCCTGGGGCCTGTGGAAAGTCCAAAGGGCAGTACTCTGAAATGGTAATGACTGGCTTTCAGCTGGAAGTGTAGGTATTTTCTGGACTGACTGTTCATTTTTATATAACAGGCGTCCTGAAGATCTAGACAGCACATCCAGTCACCCTTGCTCAGAAAGGAGAGAATGGACTGAACCATGAGCATCTGGAACTTTTTTTACTGAACTGATTATTGGTCTCCAGTCCGGTTTTCTTTGGCACTAAAAAGAACCTCGAGTAAGTTCAGGATCCTATTTGGTTTGGTGGGACCTCTTGGATGACTCTCTTTTCTAGCAGCTTTTGAATTTGAATTGCTGCTTGATCCGTCTAATTGGGTGGAACACTGGATATTTTTCTTGGAATTGGAGGTGGAAGGTGTCACTCGTCCCTCTCTAACATAGATGACAAGCATGTGGGGTATTTCATTTTGATGCTTTAATACACCGAAAGACATCAGGATGGATAGCAGCATCTTAAAAAATAAACAAACTGGTTAACAGACAGACCTTACATACATACATGCTTACATCTCAACAGATTACAACAAAATGGCAGTCAGGCTTGCACGTGCTCAGTATTTATACACTTGTGCAAGGCCTTGGATAATTTCTTAAAGATACATACACACACTGATCTACATCCTCCCTCTTAAAAAGACTGCCCTTAATAAAACAATATTAGAGTTAGACATGCATTATTATAGACATTAGAAATAAACACAATTTTCATGTCCAAGTTGCTGGGTATCTATTACATAGTCTGGAGATATGACCAGATCTCGTAACATAACGTGGACTGAATTTAGCAAAAGGAACAGTCTTCGGTGAACAACTTGTATCAGGAAATTCTGGATTCGTCAAAGGAATGGGAATATTCTCTGGAACTTCCTCTGGAACTGGAAAATTGGGCAACTCACCGTGAGATAAAGAGTCTTTCGCACAGGCTATGTGCTGTGATATAAGCTTGGACACTGGTCTCAAATATTTCTGATTCCACCTAAACTCTGGCCCTTGTGATTCTACAATATACAATCTTGACTCTGGTCAAATATTTTTCATTACTACAATCCTATCATAACCTTTGGACATTTGCATCCTTACCGCTTCTCCTTCTCATAATGGATTGAGTGGTTTGCTGGTTTTATCATAGTAAGACTTCTGGGTTAAACGCTTCTTCAACAGATTGGTTTTCACTGACCTGTTGTTCTTAACGCGTGGAACCAACAATTGACTACTGACTGGTAATGTGGTTCTGGTTTGTCTCGGCAAAAGTCTCTGGGCAGGTGAACCAAGATGTTTATCACAAGGAATATTTCTGAGATTCAGGAAAACATCACTATCATCCTGTTTTGACTTCTCTAGTAATTTCTGCACTTTGAACTGCACGCTCTGCCAAGCCATTTGACTGCGGATCCTCAGGGCTTCTCGTGACGTGAGTAAAGTCAAAACTCTTCTTTTGAACTGTTGGCTTGTAAATTGTATGCCATTGTCTGAAATAACATTGTACGGACTGCAAAATGACACTTCATTTTAGTAATGACAGTACTGGATACTAGGTTGGGAAGTATGTCAATATCGAATCAATTGTAAGTGTCTATTAACACCAAATAATGTTTACTATTAAACTCAAAAATATCAGTGGCTACTATCCACCAAGGTAGTTCAGGAATCTGGTTTAGCTGAAGTGGTTCTTTCTGTTGATGTGGCTTATTACTATTACACACAGAACAAGATAAAAGTACTCTCTCAATGTCTTATGACACAGAAGGCCAAAATACTAGTCCTCTCGCCATTCTTTTGGTAGGGTTGGTTCCTTGGTGATCACGATGCAAGATAATAATGTACTCTTCTTGCAAGGACTTTGGAACAATTACTTTTGGACCTTTCATAATGATACCATTGTCAGACAAAATCTCATCTCTGTATGAAAAATAAGGTTGCTCTTCTTGAGGTAAACTAGATTGCACTGATGGCCATCCTTGATTAATAAAGTGGTTGAGCCTTTGTAAAATTGGATCTGTGGCTGTGTGATCTCTTAGCTCATCAGGACATGTGGAAGAAAAATTTCTCACTTCCATGACTTCAAAATAAAAGTTCTCATTTTCATGCTGTTGAGTGATGTTGCTGGGCAATCTGGATAAAGAAGTTTGCCTTTCTTGTAGACAAGAGTGAAATTATACTTTTGCAATCTCAGTGTCATGCATTGCAATCTGGCTGGAGATGAATCAGATCGTAACTAGACGGTGATCTCTTTCGATCTGGATAGGTCAATCATAAAACTTCGAACATGCAAACAATTGCCAAAAGCTCTTTCTCTGTCCGAGCATGCTGCATCTCAGTTTGGGTAAGAGTTCTCGATGTATAGGCAAACAGGTTGACCCTCTTGTAAAATGACTGCACCAAGACCAAACTTCGAAGCATCACATGAAAGAGTAACTGGCTTGTGAACATCATAGTAGCTGAGAGTTGGTGGGCTGGCAATGCTGTGCTTCACGACATCAAATGCTCTTTGGTGTTGATCTATCCAAGACCAGGATACATCTTTATGTGTCAGCTCTCTAAGTGGTGCTGAAAGTTGGTTTAAGTCTGGAATGAACTTGCTTAGATAGTTAACTATGCCAAGAAAACATTGTATGGCTTAAACATTGTCTGGAGCTGGTATCTCGAGAATGTTTGCTTGCTTGGAAGGGTCTGGTCATAGGCCTGAGCTAGTAAATAAATTACCAACATCCATAACCTCTTGTAGCCAGAATTTGGATTTCTGTGACCTGAGCTTGAGATTCACTTGAAGTTCTCTTTCCAGAACATTTCTGAGGTTTTGGCTTCACCATTACCTCCTACTAGTATGTCTACTATAACAGCACAAAGATACCCAGAAAAAATTGCTCCATTGCACATTGAAAGACTTCACTTGCAGAATTTATTTCAAATGGCATTCTCAAAAATCTGTACCTTCCAAATGGAGTACTGGACATAGTGAGCAATGATGATTACTTGTCAAGCTGAATTTGCAGAATGAACTCTTTGCATCTAAGACAGAAATAACAGTGGCATTTGGCATTAGTGGTGCGACTTCTTCAACTATATGCTTGGATGATGAGGTCTTTTTAGTGCTTTGCTTAAATCTTGTGGATCAATACATATTCTGATGTCATCTGAGCTTTTCTTATGAGCTACCACCATGGAAGATACTCACTCAGTTGGTTCTACAAATGGACAAATCACACCTTGTCGCACCACTTTATCTAGCTTGCTTTGACTCTATCCTGCATGGCTACTGGAACCTTTCAAGCTGGCCTGATAACTGGACTGACATCTGGATCTAACTTCATGGAGTACACAGCTGGAAGCTTCCCTAGCTTGTCTTTGAAAAGATCAGCATAGGTAGAAAAAATGTACTGGGCGAAATTAGAGTAGTGGTCTTTCAAACTAACTTGATGGATTTCCTTATTAAATGAAAGCAGCCCCATTTTCAAACTGTCTCTGAGCCCTAATAATGACTGGACGTGCTTCTTGACCATATAAAATAAGTTGTAACTTCTTCCAGCAGAATAACATGAAAGCACTACTGAGCCTTCAGTCTGAATTTCTTCACCACCATAAGCAACAAGTTTCAAACACCTTGCCAAATCAAGCCTCTCACCATGACACATTCTAGTAAATGTTTCTGCTGACATAACATTGCACTTGGAACCTGTGTCATCTTTGAGCTCTGTGGATTTTTCATTTATCCTAACAGTACAAAATACTTCATTCTTTGCCCGTAAATCTACTCCATTAACTGTTTCATAAAGCACTGACACACTATCAACATAGGAGTAGGGCTGAAACTCTCTAATTGATCAACACATTTCTGAAATAACAGCAAAAACCACTTCCAGCAGCTCACAGCAGTGTCCAAATGTACAAAATCCACAGTCTTTCTTAAAAACGTTTATTAGGTAAGCGCTTTCACAAACAGTTCGTTTGCTTCCTCAGACCTTAATAAAAACAGCCATAAAACTCATACTTTTAACCCCCATACATTTTAAACCAGCCTATCACTAGTCATTTCTAATTAACAAGTAACCCATTCATTGCCAAGTTACATAGAGAAAATACAGGCATTAAAAATACAGGTAATAAAAAAATGTATCAATGACAAATATTCTAAAAATAGAATTATACACTGCTTCACTTTATTTCATTAATCTTCTATTTTTCAACTTTGATGTAATAGTTATAGGTTCATTAAGTCCCTTCCCCAGGTGTGCACTAAAAAGAAGTTATGTCATACCATAACGTTCCATCTGAGTTGTTGATTTTCTTCCAGTCATCAATGATGGGTTCGGTTCCGAGCCCTTGGAACCGAGTCGGCCTTATACCAAGCTTGCGTGCACCAAAAACTCTCAAGTTAAGCTGCTACCCACAATGCCCTTTGCTCAATTATCTCAGATCGAGTTTGCATGCAACATACAGAGAAAGAATAAGTCAGAGGCCATCTCTGTGCAGAAACCCTAATACACCACAAAGACCCAGAAGATCCGCCAGGAACATTAGGAGGGGGTTGGTGGGAGGGTGTGATGACTGGAAGAAGATCAACAACTCAGATGGAATGTTATGGTAAGACATAACTTCTTTATCTGAAGTTGTTACTCTTCTTCCTGTTCATCACTGATGGGACCGAGTCCACAGCTACTTGGAGAACCTAGGTGGCCCTTATGGAAGAACATTCCTGAGAACCATTGAACCAAAGGCCACTCTTCCCCTGGAGATCAGATTCAATTTGTAATGCTTGATAAAAGTGTGGGGCTTAGCCCAAATGGCAGCTGCACAAATGTCATCCATGGAGGCCCTAGAGTGGAAGGCAACAGATGCTGCAATAGCCCTAGTTGAGTGATCTTTGATTTGGCCTGGCTTAGATCCCTCTGTAAGTGAACATGTGAAGGCAATGCAATCCCTGAGCTATTTAGACAAAGTAGCCTTTAATACTGCACCTCCCATTCTAGGGCCCGCAAAGGAAACGAAAAGCTGGTCTGACTTCCAAAATGATTTAGTTCTGTCCAGATAAAAGCGCAATTGTCTATGAACATCCAGGGAATGTAGGCAGTATTCTCCCTTGTTAGAGTAATTTGGGAAAAACACAGGGAGTTTGATGTACTGGTTAATCAAAAAGTCAGAATCCACTCTGGGGAGAAAGGATGGGTTAGTTTGAAGTGATACTCTGTCCTTATGAAAGATCATATAAGGGCTCTTGATACATAATGCTTGTAATTCAGAAATTTGTCTTGCTGAAATTATAGCCACCAGGAATAAGGATTTCCATGATAAGAATTTTAGATCACAGGTGGCAGCTGGCTCAAACAGTGGCAGGGAGAAAGCCTGCAGAACCCAGGACAAATTCCATGCCTCCACCGGCTGTCTGATGGGAGGCCTGCTGTGAAAAATACCCTTGAAGAAGGTCTTGAAAAGATGAGAGGAGATAAGTAGTACTCCTTCAGACCCATTATGGAAGTTGAAAATAGCTGCTAGATGAACTCGAATGGTAGAAGCTGAGGCACCTTTGTCGAACAGCTCAGTCAAATAATGAAGAATAGTGGTACGAGGGCTGAGAATGGGTCTAGCTCCTGATTATGTGACCAAACAGAGAATCTTTTCCATTTATTCCTGTAAAGTTTTCTGGTGGATGGTTTGAGAAGCCAAAATAATATCCCAGACAGGTGAAGAAAGGGTTTCCTGCCTGGCAACTAACGGAAGTGGAGAAACCAAGCTGTCAGCTTGAGGGTGGACAGATTCGAAGGAGTCAGCCCTTGTGGGTGAGAAATTAGGTCCTGACGAGTGTCTAGGATCCAAGGAGGTTGTAACAGATGAGGTCAAAGGAAGGGGAATCCTACTTGATGAGGCCAGAAGGGAGCGATGAGGATCACTTTGCTTCTCAATCAAATAGCCTTTCGTAGAACAAGGAAAATCGGGGGTAAGCATAAAGAAGACCCATGGGCCAATCATGGACTAGAGCATCTCTCGGTGACTCCCCGAGAGGGGGAAAGAGGGCAAAGTAGCTGCTGCATTTTATATTTGAAGGGGAGGTGAAAAGGTCGCAGCATGGCTGGCTCCAGCGGCTGAAAATTTCTGTCGCCACACTCGGGTTGAGAGACCACTAGTGAGGATGAAGGATGCATCTGCACAGTCTGTCCGCAATCACGTTGGAGCTCCCCTGGATATGCGTTGCGATCAGGAAGCGGTTGGAAGCTATCGCCCACTGCCAGATTCTCATGGCTTCATGCCAAAGAGGGTAAGACTTGGTCCCTCTCTGTTTGCTTATGTACCAGACCACGGACATGTTGTCCAACTGGACAGCAATCGTTCCGGACAGAAGAAACAGATGAAAAGCTTGCAACGCCAACAGCACCACTCTTAACTCCAGGACATTGATATGCAAATTGACCTCTACATCAGACCACGTGCCTTGGACTGACTTTCTCTGGAAGTGGCTCCCCCACCCCATCAGGGAAGCATCCATGGTCACCTTGGAGCTGGGTTATGGAACCTGGAAGGGACGACACCAAAGATTTTCATCTGTACTCATCCACCAGAGAAGATGTTTGCAAATGTTGGTGATGAGAATCTTTGAGCTCAGGGGGTGGAGATTGGGTATCCACTGGGCCTGAAGGAGCCATTGTAGTAATCTCATGTGTAGTCTCGCTAAGGAGACTATGGGGATGGCCGCGGCCATAGATCCCAAGGCTTGATGAATCTCCCTTGCAGACACCTTGCTTTGGTAGAGTATCACCTGAACTTGTGCCCTGAGTCTCTGAAGTCTGTGGAGAGGAAGTGAGATTAGGCTTGACTGCATGTTGAATACTGTCCCTATGAATTTCAGTTGTTGTGATGGTTGAAGGTTTGATTTCTGCCAGTGTATGGTGATGCCTAATGACTCCGCTAGAGCCAATGTGTAGCAGGGGGCCCTGACCAGAAGATGCTTGGTGGGGGCAGAGAGGAGCCAATGAGCTGTTACCACTGCAAGACATTTCGTGAACACTCTGGGGGCCGTCGAGAGACCGAAAGGCAAGGTTCTGAACTGATAGTGACTGGCTCCCAGCCGGAAGTGAAGGAGGCTCCTGGAGCACTTGTCCATCTTGATATGGTAATAAGAATCCTGGAGATCTAATGAGCACATCCACATACCGTCCCACAGAAAGGCGAGGATGGATTGAATCGTGACCATGTGGAACTTGGTCTGAACTACTGATTTGTTTAGTTGACTGAGATCCAGAATGGGCCTCCAGTCTCCCTGTTTTCTTTGGCATCAAAAAGAATCTTGAGTAGAACCCTGATCCACACTGATCTGAGGGGACCTGCTGGATGGCTCATTTTTGAAGTAACTTTCGTATTTCGTAAGCTGCCTCCTCCCTTAGACTGGGTGGGACATCGGGAAGGGATTTCTGAGGTCTTGGACAGGCTATTAGTGGAATATGGTAGCCTCTGGTAATGATTCTCTGCACCCACTGATCATTCATAATGGATAGCCAGGAAGCTTGGTGCAGACAGAAACGCGCCCCGACTGCTTCCAGAGGAAAGCAATCGGGCAGCGCCTCAGGAGCGCTGATATGGTCTACCTGAGAAGGAATCTCTGGAGCCCTGGTTCCAGGGACCCCCTCTGCCCTGAAAGGAATGTCTTCCATTACTGGAACCCCCTCTGCCTCTGGAGGAGTCCTCACCATATGCGTCTCTGAAAGGACCTTGAGACTTCTTGTGCCACATCTTTCCGCTCCTCTGATTCCTGGAGAAGGAACGCTGAGGATTGGAAAAGCATAGGCCAATGGCAGACACGGTCTTCCCATCTTGCTCGCACCTGGCTAGTGTATCCCTGACCTTAGCAACAAACAGAGCCAAAGGCTCGACAGAGCATTTAGAAAGGAAGACTTGAAGGAGTCAACGAAGTCACAAATGTGCATCCAGGCGTGAAGTCTCATGACTACGCCTGCACCTGCAGCTCTAGCTGCTCCTTCGGTTGCGTGCGACAGCAACCTCATGGATGAATTAGATATGGATTCTAGGGTGGCAAGTTGGGAAGCAACTTTATCACATGCTCCATCTGATACTTGACCTGCGAGGGTTCCGGAGAGTTCAGAGATAAGATCTCTCTGGAGCCTCATAAAATGTTCCAGAAAGTTCAGAGACCTAACCGCGAAGGTCGCTGATGCAAAGACTTGCTTCCCTAACCTGTCCACTGCCTGGGACTCTCTGTTGGGTGGGTGAACAGCAGGACTCTCTTCTGCAAGGTCTTTTTTCGTGGCAGCTGCCACCACCATAGCGTCCACTGGAAAGCCTCTGGACCAATGGGGTTGATCCTCTGGAGGGGAGAGTACTTTGTCTTATCTCCTGGGAATGGCCTCAACAGAGGTGGGGTTCTTCCAAGCCCGGTGCACGTTGAGTTTAACCAACTCATCGGCAGGGGGATCACCCAAGAAGTAGAGGGCCGAGAGCGAAAGGCCTGCAGGAATACGGATTCCTCTGAGGAAGGGCTTGAGGACTTACAGTCACCCCTCTGTTTCATGATTTCCATGATGTCCCTAAAGGAGACATCATCACGGGGTGACCGTGGGGACCCCATCCTCATCATCGTTGTCCGTATCCTCTGTGAGGGACTTCTTTGGGGAGTCCATGTGTTTCCTCTTACACACCTGTTTCCGAGGGGGTTCTTCGGTGGGAACATCTAAAGAAGACTCAGAAAGTGAAATGCCCTGGACAGGGGACTCGTGGGCCTTGCGCTCTCGGAGTCCTGAGGGGTGGCCTTTGACAGCTGCGGCTCAGAGGGAACTGGGGGAATAAACAACTGTGGAGGATTGCTGGCAGTAAGCACCCTCTCCATCACCCGGAAAGCAGGCCTGCCCGAAGAGGAATGGGAGCCCGGAACTGAAGAAGACAAAATCGGAACCAGACAGTCCGCCCCAGAGGATGGAGCCTCAATCAAGCTCGGAGCAGTAGTCACCTTCTGATCTGAAGTCAGGGCTGACATAACAGTCAGAACCGACACTGGAACTGGGGGTTCCACCCCCCCAAGCATGAGACTGAGGAAGGGTGGGATCCGATGGAACCGGCACCAAAAGGGATCTCAGACCCTCAGAAAGAGTTGTTGTCAGTGCCAAGGAAGGAATTCCTCTAAAAGTTGGATAGAAGAGCCTTGGAACCGAGGGGTCCAAGAGAGGAGAGTAAGTAGGGGTTGCCTGGGAAATAGACCTAAAGCCAGGAGTGGGATAGGGTCTAGGCGGATCTGAGATTCCCCTAGCAGTTAGCAGGTGATCAAAAAAGTGCACCGCATCCAATTTGGAAAGGCTCCTGGTGGATCTCACTGATGCACCTGAGGGGGGAGTCAGGCCGGTCCAAAAAGGGGCTGCAGGCTTGTCGGCAAACAGGTCTACAATGGATGAGTATCGGGTCCGTGGTGTGTTGCACAACAGCACCGACGATTCCAATTTTGCAACATGTAATAAAGGTATGGTCGGAGCCGTGAACTGGCTCGGAGCAGAAGTCACTATAGGGGTGGATGACATGAACGGTTCTGAGGTAGTTGTCGGAACCAATATCGGAGTTGAAATGGGTGAAGTCGGTGCCGATAAAGAAGTCGATACACTGGTCAGTACCGAGGCTGTAGGCAGTGCCTGTCGGTGCCGGGGTGGGTGCTGATGAGGCTACCTCAGTAAACTTCATTGGAGCTGAGCTCGGAGCCAATCTGGTAGTCAGCACCGAGGAGGCAGAATGGTGTAAAGAAGATGACTTATGGGCCTTATGCTTGTGACATTTACCTCTGTCACCGGCCAGCGAAGAGGGGTCAAATCAAGGACATTTCTTGTCCGAAGGAGGGGGTGAGACCTCTGTCACAGAAATGGCCTCCGAAAAAGGTGAAGCAAGCAGGCCCTTTAAGATACGTTTGTTACGATATTCATTCAGTGTCCGCTGACTGAAACTGGCACAGATATCACACGGGGGTTTCGCTGATAAATGTGGAACCCCAAACAGTATATACATTCTTCATGGAGGTCACTATTCGGCAGTTTACCACTGCAAGAAGAGCAGTGTTTAAACCCCGTAGTTCCCTTCTTTTCAGACAACCCAGAACACACTCTCGCACACAAGGGAAAGAGAGAGGAAAGAGAGGAAATGAAGGAGAGAGAAAGCAAATACCAACAATGGTAAGAGAGAAATACCTGTGGGTAGAGCTGTAGCAATATAGAACAACAAGAGCAAGTTATAAAAAGGAGAAAAAACTTTTTTAAACTAGTAAATATATCTGAAAAAAGCACTTAGCTGGAGAGCTCAGTGAAAAGCTGCTATATGGCTGTGCGGCAAAGGAGATCTGAGGTAACTGAGCAAAGGGCATTGCGGGTAGCAGCTTAGCTTGAGAGTTTTTGGTGCACGCAAGCTTGGTATATGGCCAACTCGGTTCTGAGGGCTCGGAAACCTACCCATCAGTGATGAATTGGAAGAAGATTAACAACTTCAGATATTTTATTATCCATTTTAATTCTTGTTCTTCAATGATGTTATTAATGTTCCCTAACCTGATATTTTCATGTAAAATCTCCAAGACACTGAACTTAAAATGTTGCTGACTGCCTAACTCCAGAATGTGTTTGGCAAGGCACTATATACATGCCCCCTCCTCAAACAATACATAGGTTCATAGGTAAGTACTAGGCTATCTGCCCAAGGGCATTTATATGCCTAGCCAGAATGTGTTGGCTTTCGCCACCCCCTTAGATTAGTTCCCTGTGCCCCTGTCCAGCAGAGCCATTAGTTCCCTGCGCCACTGTCCAGCAAAGCCACTGCAGTGATCCCCGGGGTAAATTTTCTGTTTCCCATCCTCCTGTCAAGGTTTCTCTTGAAGACTATTAGTGAGGGGCTCTGCTTGATATATACTGGAATCCTGTTCCAAAGCTTGGGGAGTCTCTAGGACAGGAATCTATCCATCCAGCATGTCTTATTTATCGTTGTGGTGAGGTTTATATCTCTACAGCGTGTGGCTTTCCGGGATTTGTTTTTTTTTAGGTGGAGCATGTCCATCAATTCTGGGCTGGACATGGCCTTGTATGTCAGGCAGAGATCACCTCTGAGTAAGCAGTATGCAAGTGAGTACAGCTGGAGTTTCTTGAGTTGGGCTGCATAGGGCATCTGTTTGAGAGCACCCTTTTGTGATTAGGTGGGCCACATAGAAGGATTTTCTAACCACCTTGGCAATATGATTATCAAAGGAGAGATTACTATCTACTTGGGTCCCCAGATCCCTTATTACATGTTCTGTATTTGGGGGACTACCACCTATGTGGTAGTTCGTGGGTACTTTGTTTTTTCCAAAGGGGATGACTATGCACTTTTTGGCATTTAGTTTGAGGCCATGATTTTGACACCAGGTATCCGTCTCAGTGAGACCCTTCTGGGGGGTGTCTGTATCAGCTGGGGAATCAATTATGGCCCCTAGTTTGCAGTCATTTGCAAACTTGGACAGCCATAGTCCTCCTATGCTTGCCTGTACCTCTGAGAAGTATATACCAAACAGGAGGGGTCCTAGGATTGAGCCCTGGGGGACGCCACTTGTAACCGGTTTAGAGTCGGACGTAGAGCCTGCAACTCTCACCATGTGGGTTCTATCCATGAGTCAGTTGGCAACCCATCTTGTGATGTAGGGGTTTATGTTCAAGCTGGTGAGCTTGTCTATAATACTAGAATGGGGAATGGTGTCGAAAGCATGTGGTCCCTGATCCTCTCTCTTAACCTTCCATTTGTTTTCCCAATGTAAAATGATGCACAAGTGCAGCCGCGAGGAAGATCGACCAAATTCCTGGAGTTACAGTTAGCATCTGTCTCTAACACACAAGATCTGCCAGTGTCAGGATGTATAAACTCTGTCCCTTCATGAATATATTCACAGAAATTACATTGACCACATTTGACTGTGCCCATACCCTTAGGTATAGGAACTAACTGTGAGTCCATCTTTGGATAACATAACCTACGCCTCTAATTCTTCTTGTTCTTATGTACCATCCATGGTCTACTCCCCACTAACTCTGCCACTTTATGATCTAACTTTAGAATATGCCAATTCCTAGCAAAAATATTATTTAATAATTTGCTGTCCCTAGTATAGGTAAGACACAGGGGGACACTTATTTTGTTATCAAATGTCCTGGTGTTACCAGATGCCCTATATGCTGAAAAATAGGGTTTAGCTCTATCATTTCTCAAACGTTTTGTGGCTTGGCAAACCTGCCTAACCTGTTCCTTGTTATAGCCCCTATTGGCAACATTTTTTTCTAGTTTGCTAATTTCCTTATCATACTGACTATCTCTATCTGCCAGTCTGGAGCATCTCATTGCTAGGCTTCAAACACTGATAATCATGTAAGGAAAGGACAAAGAGGTATACAGATTACCTCGGTGGAAAATACTAATATTCAGCTGAATGCCGTGAATGAGGAAGTAAACCTACAACCCTTGACCAATGAGGAGCTCGTTTTAAGCTCACCAGCCAATGAGGGACCATTGCTTTACAATACACCTATCGGGGAGAGTGGCAGAGAAACGGAACGCCCATTGAGTGAAGAGGGGATGTCCTTAGAGTTGGTGGTGAGACCAAAAACTTCAACATTGAACAAACCTTTTTCATTGCCTTTACCAATCAGAACGAAAATGAAGCAGTCCTTAGATGGCCCAGATCCCCGGAAGAGCAGGAGAAGGAACGAGCCGCAAGATGTCAACACAATACAGAAAATGTGGAACCAGATGAAATGGACTTGATATGGAATATTTCCAAGCGGTATTTAACTGACTGAACGCTGTGTTGAACAGAGGACTTTCTTTTATTCCTGCTTAATCGGCTGATATAGCAGATGTCCTAATTGATTGTAAGTTAATTTTACATAATGTACAGCTTAAAATTATGTTTGGTACAAATGATAATGCCAACAGTAATTTCATTTTTAGAAAATCTAGCTTGCATTCACCTCAGAGTCATCTTTTGTCAGATATTTTTTACAAACTTTGTGAAAAATAATTATATGCATTTTTTACTTGTGAGAATAGAGCAAGGGGCTTTGAAAATTTAAATAAGGAAGAGAAGTTAGCATTAAAAGCACTTGAAAATGATACATCAATTGTAATATGACCAGCAGAAAAGGGGGGTTTAATAGTAATCATGGACAGGCCATATTATTTTCAATGCATTTATGAAATGTTGCAAGATGAACATATTCATAAGATTATAGATGTCAATGTGATTAATGAAATCAGAGACAATATATTAAATGTGCTAATGGAAAGTGTTAATAATGAAATTATACCTAAAGATTTGTTTAGATATTTCATGGTAGATCAACCACTTGTTCCATCTTTACAAGGACTACCAAAGATCCATAAAGATCCCTATGCCCCACCATTTAGACCTATAGTAACTGGTGAGGGATGGCTAACAGAGCCACTATCCATTTATGAAGATAAGCAATTAAAACCTGTGCCCATAAGTACATTTTGCAGGATAGTAAACAATTCTTACAGGAATTGTTATGATTTCACCAATGGTGATGTTAATTTGATGAGAGGTAATGTGTTGTTAGTGACCATGGATGTGTTATCACTGTTCACAGTGATACCAAACAGAGATGGAATAAGAATGGTGAAATGTTTCTTGACCAAAAGGAAATGTGTTCTACTGGACAGATCAATGTATTATGTAACTTGTTAGAAATTATTTTAGAAAGCAATGTATTTGTATTTGATGAGAAGTACTATTCATAAGTATCTGGCGTGGCTATGGGAACTCCATGCGCCAATAGTTAAGCCAATATGGTTATGACGGAATGGGAATTGGCATGCATGCTATCACATCCTCTAGCAAGGTCATCTATACAGTTTTATAGACGTTTTGTCGATGACCTTTTCATTTTATGGAAAGGGAGTATAACTCAGCTTAAGAATTTTGCACATGATATTAACGCAGCCAATGCATTTTTAAAGTTTACTTTGAAATATTCAGACAGGAATATTGAATTTTTAGATGTTGAGATTAATATTGACACATTAGGGCAGCTACATTCTGATAGATTTAGGAAGACTTGTCAACGTGCGGCCTATGCCCATAGGACAAGTATGCACCCCCCCACACACATTTTTAACAATGTTTTCAGGGGCCAAGCAATGAGATGCTCCAGACTGATAGAGATAGTCAGTATGAGAAGGAAATTAGCAAACTAGAAAAAGATTTTGCCAATGTGGCTATAACAAGGAACAGGTTAGGCAGGTTTGCCAAGCCACAAAATGTATGAAAAATCATAGCGCTAAACCCTATTTTTCAGCATATAGGACATTTGATAACAAAAGAAGTGTTCCCCTGTGTCTTACCTACACTAGGGACAGCAAATTATTAAATGATATTTTTACTAGGAATTGGCATATTCTTCAGTTAGATCATAAAGTGGCAGAGTTAGCGGGGAACAGACCATGGATGGTATATAAGAACACGAAGAACTTGAGGCGTATGTTATGTTATCCAATGATGGACTCACAGTTAGTTCCTATACCTAAGGGTATGGGCACAGTCAAATGTGGTCAATGTAATATCTGAGAATATATTCATGAAGGGACAGAGTTTATGCATCCTGACACTGATGGATCTTATTTGTTAGAGACAGATGCTAACTGCAACTCCAGGAATTTGGTCAATCTTGCTCGCTGCTGCACTTGTGCATCATTTTACATCAGGAAAACAAACGGAAGGTTAAGAGAGAGGATATGTATTGTTTGAGGAGGGGGGCATGTATATAGTGCCGAAGCCAAACACATTCTGGAGTTAGGCAGTCAGCACCTTTTTAAGTTCAGTGTCTTGGAGATTTTACATGAAAATATCAGGTTAGGGAACATTAATAACATCACTGAAGAACGAGAATTAAAATGGATAATAAAATTTAGTGCACACCTGGGGAAGGGAATTAATGACCATATAACTATCACATCAAAGCTGAAAAATAGAAGATTAATGAAATAAAGTGAAGCAGTGTATAATTCTATTTTTTAGTATGTCTGCACTGATGCACTTTTATTGCCTGCATTTTTTATAGCCTGTAGTTTTAATGCCGTATTTTTTCTATATAACTTGGCAATTAATTGGTTATTTGTTGTTAATTAGAAATGACTAGTAATAGGCTGATTTAAAATGTATGGGGGTTAAAAGTATGAGTTTTATGGCTGTTTTTATTAAGGTCTGAGGAAGCAAATTTACTGTTTGTGAAAGCGCTTACCTAATAAACGTTTTTAAGAAAGGCTCTGATTTTGCACATTTGGAGAGACTGCTGTGAGCTGCTGGAAGTGGTTTTTGCTCTTATTTACTTGGTTTGTTATTATACAGCAGCGTTCTTCTGTGTGGATTGATTCTATTTTGTCATTTCTTGAAATGTTCACTTTTAATAAAAGAATGTGGGCCTTTTGATTTACAAAACCTCTTGAAATTATTCCATTTACTGCATTTGTGGCATTGCTGACCAAAAGCTAAACATTTTTTCCTTTTAGATTCATGACTTCTAAGACAATTACGACAGCTGGCAATGAAACTGGGTAAACACGCACCCTCACTTTTATGCCTGTTTGCGGACTCACTCATACTTCACTGACACTGTGCGCATTCTAGAATTTGCTGGAAATCTCTGAGGTTTACCAGTGGATGCTGCAGGGGCTACAGCTGCTGCTATGTGCTTGGGCCTGTTTCTTTTAACCACATGCTGCATACTATCAACATGAGCTTTGTCACTGCGCCTTCTAGAGCTACTGTCATTTGTAAGAATATTTGTGTGCTTTTCTGTGAGCTCATATATCTGTCAACCCTCAATGGCCTTATTCAAAGTTAAATCACCGTCATGAAGCAAAATCTTTCTCACAGCATCATCTTTAATACCACACACAAGTCTGTCTTTTATCAACTCATCCCTTAAGTCACCAAATCTGCAAGTTTTAGCCTTGTTTCTCAAGTCAGTTATATATGCTGCAAAAGTTTCACCAGGCTTTTGATCCCTTGTATACCATAAGTGCCTTTCCATTGTAACATTTGTTTGAAGGTAACACATTTCTCTATATTTACATTTAAGCACTTAGGATCCTCCCTTGACTCAGATGGTACAACAATATGATGGTTTCCCCCTCTCCTGTATAGATATAGCAGGTGCATACACAAATGAACGTTCCCTTTCTATGGCTTCCGACACAGCTAAAATAAGCAGAATAAATGCTTTTGTATGGTCATCTTCATCAGAAAATGCAGCCTGTATGAGAATGTCATACTCTTGCACAAACACTCTTCAGTTCTCTGCAATATTATTGTCAAACACAAGTGCACTGGGTTTTCAAAATCTGTCTGCCATGCCTACAAAGTAAGTACAAACACACATTGAAAATATGGCCCTTGTAATTATATTCGAACAAACTGTTCAGTGAGCTTGTAATAACATTCAAATGCACAAAAAACTCTGTGAAATATGCTGTGCAATGGCTGTATTTTGTGAAATACCTTTACTGTAATACTGCACAAATATGCAAACACTTTATACACTTCTGATAACTTGGATATATCTCTAATCAATATGAAAAATATGTGCTCAGTGAAAATGCAGTCGTTTCCTGTTATTTTATTCATTTTATGCAATTCGGACATTATTTCAAACATTTTCCATAGTAATGTGAATATTTATCAGTATCGGACATATCAGTTTATTAGAATATCACTTAGAGCGTTCTGTATGCCTCATTTCATATTTTGCAAATAAGAAATAGTTCTGAGCAAGTTTTAATATTTGAAATTTGTTTCTGACCTGTTTTGCGAATTATGCATGCAGTAGGGAGGATTCATTCCTGCATATTCCTCCACTGCCAACTGGGTGCCTCTCAGACTCAAGAAGAAGAAACTGGAACTCTTTCTGGCAACAAATTGTTTTGGCCATTCTTCTTCTAACATCCAGCCCCTTTAGACATGTCACTTCTGACACCATGTCTCTCATCTCTCTCTAACGTAGATGACAAGCAGGTGGATTATTTCATTTAGATGCTTTAATACATAGAAACACATCAGAATGGATAGCAGCATCATAAAATATAAACTGGTTAACAAACAGGCCTTACCATACATACATGCTTACATCTCAACAGCTTACTACAAAATGGCAGTCAGGCTCGCACGTGCTCAGAATTTATACACTTGTGCAAGCTCTTGGTAGCTTCTTAAAGATACACACACACACACACACACACACACACACACACACACACACACACACACACTGATCTACAGAAGGGAAAAGGATATTATGTAGCCTGTGGAAATAATCCTTTGCACCCAAGTATCTTTTGTTAAGCATAGCCAGGCTCTCGGGTGCAGGGATAAACGCTCCTTCCCCCAACTGTCTCCAGAGGTGGACAGTCGGCCCTCTGTTCAGGAACACTGATCGGATTTGTCAAAGAAAGATTCTTGTGAACCCTGGTTTTGCAGGCCATTTCCTCCACATGGACATCATTGTCCATTAGAGTTCCCTCCTCTGCCTCTGGGGGAACCTCCTCCATGTCTGTCTTGGAAAGGACCTACAGACCTTTTGAACCACGTTCCAGCTACTGTGCTGATTTCTGGAATAGGATCTTTGGGGAGCCACAAACCATATAGCCATGGTAGACAAGGTCTTTCCATCCTTCTCACACCTGGACAGTGTCCTCTTTACTTTAGGGCCAAACAGTGTAGTTCTGTCAAATAGAGCATTGACAAAAATGGACTTAAATGTCCCTGCAAAATCACAGAAGTGCATCCAGGAATGTCTCCTCATGGAAATGCCTGAACCTGCTGCTGTTGAGGTTCCTTCTGCTATGTTGGAAACTAACCTCATAGAAGAACTGGATAGAGACTGCAGGGTTACCAACTGAGAAGTTACAGAATCTTGAACCTCTTCAGAAATTTCACCTGAGAGAGTATTTGACAACTCCTTAGTCAAATCTCTTTGAAGTCTAATAAAGTGTGCCAAATAGTTCAATGACCTTAGAGACATTCTTCCCTAATCTGTCCATTGCCAGCGACTCCCTGTTTGGGGGATGGACAGTGAAACTCTCATCAGTGAGTTCCTTCTTTGTGGCCGGGACTATGATCATGGCATCAACTGGGACCCTTTTTAACCAGAATTGTCTATCCAAAGGGGGTGCCATTATCCTGTCTGGTTTCCGAGGTATGTGTTCTATGGAGTCAGGTTCCTTCCATGCTCACCAAGAGACCATATCAATGAGCTTGTTGGCTTAGTGGAGTCTTATGATCCAGTACCAAAGGCCTGCAGGAGAACAGATTTCTTGGACATAGGGTTGGAGGGGGTCCAGCCACCTGTTTGTTACAGGATTTCTAGGATGTTTCCAACTGAGACATCTTCAGGAGCTGACCATGTGGATGCTTCGTCTTTATCAAAATCTGTGCCTTCAGTGAGGGACTCCTGTGGGGAGTCTAACTGCTTCCTCTTACACATCCTCTTCCTGGCAATCTCCTCAGTGGGATGCTCTGGGAAGGTATCAGAAGAGGAAATCATAATTCCCTGAGAGGGAACCTAGTTCTTTGGTACTGGATGTTCCTGTGGAGAAAGGTGGTGAGGCTCTTGATGCTGCGACATCATGGTAGAATGTCTAGGATCTGAGTGGGAAGGCTCTGTCAGATCTGCCCAAGGCAGAGAAAACTCTCTTCACAGCCTTGAAGGCAGAGCTCGAAGGAGTGAAGAGGGGATTGGATCCAAGAAGATGAGCTTCTGAATTGTCACCCCTCTCCACTCCGAATACCTCTGAGGTGGAAGCTGGAGCTGAACTGTCCAGTGTCAAGGCGGCTCTGAGGTGCAGAGATGGCTCCAAAAACCTTGGAGTTGAATGCTGCACCCCGGATCTAACAGGCAGACTTCAGGTCCGAGATTCGAGTGGGCTGGAGGTCTCAGAGAAGATCTTGGATCCCAGGATATGGAAATCCTTGGCTCTGAGGCTGACGGATCTGGAAGAATAGGATCCTGGGGCTCCAAAGCAAAAGAAGGTGTCAGTGGAGGAATTTGCAAGGGAGGTGGTGTGGAAGGATGGATAACCTGACCTAGAGGGCGCCAAAGGAAAAATAATCTGTCCCTGGGCTGAGAGGATCTTCTTCACCACTCACTCTACATCATTTTCTGTGAGGCTTCCGGAAAATCAAGTGGAGTGTATGGATGGAGAAGCTGTTTTTTGTAAGAAGGGTGATGGGAGTCTGTCAGGAACTGGATCCAAGTATCTGGTGTGTGGCAGTAAAGGCATCTTCATGACATCTTTCAGCATCATATCCGATAAGGTAGTGTCTGACAGTTTTACTTTTTTCTGATCCAACTTTGCCAGGGTTGGATCCGATAATGTTGAGACAGTCTGCTTAAGTTTTGTAGAATACTATGAAGCAGTATGCTCCTGCACTCTAAATTATTTTGGATCCGGGGTCGAGACCAGGTCCTCTTGACTTTTCTTTCTTGAAGAGTCAGAAGAAGATGATTTTGAAGAATAAAATCTTGGTTTAGGTGACTCAGATATGGCTTCTCCAAAGGGTGAAGGAATGAGACATTTCAAAATCAACTTGTTCTTATGCTCCATAAGAGTGTGAGGATTGAAGCCATGACATACTGAGCAATCCTCCTGTAAATGAAGAATGTGGCCATCAGAAACTGGCAATTTATGCCCACACTTAGTACATTTTTTAAAACTTGCAAGTTTGTCAACCATAATGAACAATGACAGCAACAACAATGTCAGAAGGCATTATGTAGAGAAAAATAAGCAAGACAGGACAATGATTTTTTTAAACTAGTAAGGAGAGAGGGTAAGGGAATACCAACAATGGTAAGGAAAGGGCTACAACAAAGTTGTAAGGGAGGAGAGATACTAACGATAGTATCCGATAGTATCTGAGAAGTACCATGTATGAAAGGAAATTAGAAATATAGCAGTATAAATGGACAGTCGAAGTAAAGAGAATACTAATTAGCAATTTAGAAGAAAAAATAGAGAAATAAAAAATGTTTACTTATCTAAGTCGTACAACTCGACAGAGGTGGTAGACCATGTCTGTTAGCTAGAAGTGGCAAACGAGATCTGAGGTATTTGGGGGAGGTGCATTATGAGCAAGGCCAGAGATTTGATTAATGTGAGCTTTAGTAGCGGCTGATTTGGATCTGATGGTTCGAATCTGAACCCAATAGTTGAGGATAGAAAACTGACATCAGACACTATATATTTCACAGGAACATATGCATTTAATCGAAAGTGTTGATACACATCCAGTAACTATTTCAGATCATGACCCAGTAATGACTAAACTAAAAATGCAGAATAATGAAATAAAAATAAGACACTGGTGCTTCCTTGTCTATTAAACAGAAAGGATTTTTAAGGAATGGGTAGTGGAAATTTGCATTCTTAGGGAAGACAGAAATTTCTTCACAAAATGCAGCTAGGAAGTGGGATAAAATAAAAGTGTAGTTTAAAAATAAGGTAGAAGCAAAATAACAAGAGATATAGTTAAAAAGTAACAAGAATTATTTAGAGGGACTGACAAACATTAAAGTTTTGCAGAATAGCTGGTATCTCAAAGAACAAGAAGAGATATAGTTGCAGAGTGCTAAAGAGAAAATAATGGACTACCTGAATAACATTCTTGAATTTAGAAAGACTGCTGTTAAGCAACTTTTTGATAACTCCAGAGCACAAAAGCTTTTAGTACAATGGCTCAGGAAATGGAAAGTAGAACAGGTTATTGCCAAGCTTAGGGAGTCCATAGCAAGGACAATAACCAGAGGTCCTATGGAGGTATTATATATATTTTGGACATTTTATGAAAATTTTTATAAAGCACAGAAATGTAGAAATCAAGAATAAGTACAAATGGAAATGTTTATGGAAGAATTAAATATGCCAAGGTTAGAAGTAGATGAGGCTCAATTACTAACAGGATAGGATGAGATGAGATAAAAATGGTGATGTACATCCAAACTATGGCAAAGTGTCCAGGAATAGATAGTATTCTTGTGGCAGTTTGGTAGCTAAGAGGGAAAACGTGATAAATATCTGGAAGTATTTGCTTAACAGTATTTTAAAAGGAAGAGAAGAACCATCATCCTTGGAAGAAAGTTGTAGTGGCGGCAAAACCTAAAGGTGCTAGAGACCCATCAGATCCAGCTTCATATAGGACCATTTCGATTCTAAGCCATGATTATAAAGTGTTATGTCTATAATGGCTAAAAGAATGGCAAAGATGATGCCAACATTGATAGACAGGAATCAATGTGGTTTTGTGGAGGGAAAGCAAACATTTGACAACATTAACAGAACAATGACGATACAGAGGGAAGTAGATTGTAAGGACATACCACTGGTGTTGGCGGGTCTTAATGCAGAGAAAGCATTCAACAGAGTAATTTGGGATTATATAAATTCATATGTTCATAGGATGTTACTAGGCTATTGACTTGGAGGTCTTTACAAGCCCAGCCATTAAGCCCCAATATAATACTAGATGACAGATATTGTCTATGCCCAAGATTTTTCTAGCAAGGACTACCCATGTTCAGGAGAGAATCAGGGTCAATCTCCAGCAGAAATTTATGGTTTCCCATTCAGTCATCTAGGTTGTGCTTAAACAGGGTCACGGAGGTGCCTTGCTTGATATGGATCGGAAGCCTATTCCAGAGAAGTAGCAACCTCAGAGAGATGCATTTGTCTCTCCAGTAATTCCTGTTTATGTTGCAGACTAGATTAAGGTCCCTGGAACAGATGACTCTAGTCCCATTTGACTTATGGATGTGCAGCATTTCCATTAGATATGAGTCAAGTCACCTCTAAGTAGTCTATACGCTGAGTACAGTGACAGAGACTTCAGTCTGTCCATATAAGACATGTTGTGGACACCCTGAATTTTCTTAGCTAGAAATTTCTGAGGTCTCTCAAGTTGCTGCAGGTGTCTGGCACTGAAACTACCAAAGGGAGCATTATATTCAATAATAGGCCTTATGAGGGATGAGTACAGGGGAGCTATAACCTCTTTTGCTCTTGAGGAGATGCCTTTGCTAATCAGGTGAGTGACACAGAATGTCTTCCTCACCACAGAACACAAATGGTGGTCAAAGTTGAGGTCACAGTCATCTTGTGTTCCTAGATCTCTCAATACTGAATTAGTACTTAGGGTATTATTGTTTATTTTATAATCAGCAGGGGCACTATTTTTACCAAACAGAATGATGATGCATTTTTAGCATTTAGTGTAAGACCATAGCTTTGGCACCAATCTGTTTTGGCCTGGGCTTCTAAGAATTATATATACCAAACAAGAGGGGGCCCAGCACTGACCCTTGCGGGACCCCAATAGTAATGACAGGTCTGCTGGCAGAGGTAAAGTTCCCCCCTTTGACTGAGTGTTGATCTGTGAGCCAATCTGCAACTCAGCTGACAACATAGGGGTTGATATTCAACTGGGCTAGTTTGTCAATGATACCTGAATGTAGGATAGTGTCAAAGGCCTTGGTCAAGATAAGCAGTGTGCATGGCTTTGTCCTCATTATGGTTCTGGTCACATTTTCAAAGAAGTCCACCAGGCATGACCTGCCTCGACAAAACTGAACTGGGATGGATAGAGGGTTGGGAGTTCAGCTATATCCTTATTTATGAGGTACATTATGATTTTTCCATTGTTTAAAGATGAGGCTGGTTAAACTTATGGGTCTATAGTTACTTGGGTCTGTTGCTGAGCTGCCCTTGTAGAGGGGGGTAAGAGTCACTGTTTTCCATTCAGTGGGGACAAAGCCATTACTCAATCTGTGGTTGAAGACAGTGCCTAATGGAGTAGTTAGTTCTTGTTTTAGAACATTAAGAATGCAGCCCAGAATGCCATCTGGTCCTATGAAGGCTGTGTTCTTAGCCTTGGAGAGAGCATTGATGACTTGCTCTTTGGAGATGCAGGTAGGAGGGGATAATGAAGACATGGTTTGTGGTATGACTGTGGGGGATACAGGGGTGAAATTTTCACCAAACCTGTCTGCTTGCAGATTTGCAATATCCCCAGGGTCAGTGTGTGTGATGCCATCCACAATTAGTTCAGTACGCATCTAAATCCTACCTTTTAGGTTTCGTACATAGCTGAAGAAAGCCTTATGGTTATTCTTGGCTATGGTTGCTAAGTTTTTCTCATAGTTGCTCTTTCATGATTTTATGAGTTGTCTTATTTGCTTGTTTAGCCCAAGGAGGGGGCTCTTCCAGTTCTAGGATCTAATCTTTGTATTTTTTAGACAGCAGCTTCTTTCCCTTATTGCATAATTTACTAATGCTAGACGTCCACCAGGATGGTTTGTTTTTTTCTTGAGGATCTTGCTTTAATCCTATCAGGCATGGCTGTCTCTATACATTTGTGCAGATGTTTATACAGGGCATCAGTGTATACCTTAGTATAGCCGTCAATGCCATCTGTGGAAACTAGCACTTGGAAGTTGATTATACCTTCCCTAAGGAGGGTTTAGTTAGCTTTGGTGAAGTTTTTTAGCCTGACTTCTCTTATGGGGAGTTCTGGTGCTATTGCTACTTCAAAAATGATTGATTTATGGTCAGATTTAACCAGTGCACTTGAGGTGTTGCATCGGTCACTCATATTGGTGAAGACCAGGTCCAGAATATTTGAGGCCCTTGGGGGGTGGTGCACTATTTGTTCCACAGCATTTGAGTTAAAGTCCAGGAACCTTTCTGTGAGCGACTTTGGGTTCATATGTTTCCCAATTAATGGAAGGATAGCTGAAGTAACCCATGAATCGGGTGTTAGGCTGTACTTTAATTGTAAAAATAGGTCTAAATAAACTGTGTGGGCATCTTGGTTCACGGAAGAGGACTTGTAACTGATGATGACCTGAAAGGGGGGGGGGGTCTTACCCATGGCAATTTGGATTTGGAGTAGCTCCATAGAGTTTTCTTGTCTAACCAGTCTAGAGGTGTAATTATCTTTAATGAAGATAGATACTCTGCCTCCTTTGGTTCTCACACCTGTAGTCTAAAAGTGTGGAAGACACTGTAGCCTTGCAAGGCTGGGGTACTTTCTGCAGCCTTGAACCACCAGGTTTCTGTGACCGCACAGACATCAACATCTTCCAGGGAGAGGAGTGCTTCCAGAGAGTGCAGTTTCTGATTTAAACTCCTACCATTTAGCAGCATGATCCTTAGTTTCTTTGCATTTGATATTATCACATCAGAAATTATGATTTTGTGACCTTGCCTAAAAAAGACATTATGGGGGAGGCAAGTGCCTTATCCAGCAACCGAAAGCCCAGAGGTGCCAGGTGAAGACCATCTCTGGCAAAGCAGTGTGGTCTATCCACCATGTCATCACAGGCTGACAGGAAATGGATCCCCCTTAGAATGACACTAGAAACTAAGCCAATTATTGAAGTCAATCATTTTCTTTTTATAATGTGGTATCATCCTAGGCAAGAGTAAAACGCTGCTCAAAGCTAGGGACATACCTGCCTCGGTCACATATTCAGAGAGCTAAATCATGTCTCTCTTCATATAGTCCTGAGAGGTACAGCTCAAGTCGTTCACACCAACATGAACTATGACAGAGTCATAACTGTACTTGCTGTTAAGAGACTTGAGTGCATGTGTGAAATGGCAAATCCTTGCACAAGCCATGCAGTTGACCGTAACCTTCTCCTTGTTCAACCTGATGAGTGAAAGCATGTAGTAGAACAATGGAAGCATTTGCATTCCCTGACACAATAAAAAGGTTAATTAGGAAGATATATGAGGGATCAGAGGTGATACTTAAAATCCTATAATTGTGTCTGAACAGAGAAAAGCTGGCAAGGGTGTCCTCTTTCCCTCTGTTATTTGCACTGTATTTAGAACCACTGACAAAGAAAATAAGAGAATTAATGAAGCTAAAACAAATATAATAGCTGCAAACTATGCACCCAATCATAAATAGTAAAATCCATAAAGTACTTAGGAGTATGGATTAAAAGTGATTTTGTTATGGCAGTTTAGGATATGTTGGAAGAGGCTAAAGAAAAGATAACACAAGAACTGCAAAACGGGAAGCACTGCTGTATGAATATGGACATCAAGATACAAACAGTGAAAATATTTTTAGTCCCTTTAGTTTTATACCCAGCTTAGTAATATTTTATCAACCAGAGAAAAAGTTATGGATATCAATTAATAAAGAGTTGAAGGATTTTATCTTCGAGGGGAAGAGTGCAAGAGTCAAGTATGTTAAGTTGATCCTTCCAACAGAACAAGGTGGTTTTAAGTAACTGTTTTGATGAGGTATTTTGGAGCTGCACAGTAAAGGTACCTAAACACAGTACAAGCAGAAAGCTATAATTCAAAGTGGAAAAGGATGTTGATGAAATAGGAGGGAAACTCGAGAAATATGGAGAGACAGAGTTTGAATGCAGATCCTTAAAGAGAATAACAATAACCATACAGAATACTATATGCAGAAATTAACAGAAAGTATTCTAAGAACTAAGCCAACTAAGGGATAATTGCAATTAGGGGTACAGAGAATAGGCAAGAGGGGGCTGGACAGAACTAACAAAGGAACCAATGTATTGGGAGCAAATAATCAGAAAGGGAAAGGTAATAGAATGGGAAGAGGTCATGAATACATCTGGAATGCAACCTGGAGATTGCCTGCAATATCAATAATTAATATCAGAGTATAGGCAAAGAGAAAGGAATAGGGAGATTCTAAGTAAAAAATAGTACTGGTAGAGTTTTTGCTAGAATGCAGACTACAAGCTGCTGTTAAAAAGGGATAATTAGTTCGGCATACAAAATATTGCATTACAATTACAGGAAGCAATCAATGGAGGTTAGAAAGGATTGGGAAGACAATTCACAAAGCAACAAAGGGAGTGCATATGTATATCACTCAAATATGCAACAAAGTCTAGAAGATTTGGATTTTTGCTTGGATGTGCTTGCACAGGTATTTTCATACCCCAATCAGACTCCAAAGACTCCCCAGGTAGATTGCAAATGTTGGAGATGTGAGTGGGAAGAACAATGTCACTGGAAATATATTTTATGGGAGTGTAATGAGTTGGCAGACTTTAAAAAATTCCCTGCAGACCATTCTGTCAGAAATACTGAGTGAGCAAACTGGTGTAATTAAGGAAATTATTTTTGAGTTGTGATACAGAATTAGAATTGCCTAGACATAGTAAGGCAATGCCGAGTTTAATTCTGGAGGCTGCCAAAAATGCAATTACTAAAAAATGGAAATCAAAGTTTAAACCAGTCTTACTAGAAGCAGTATATATAGTATCAGAGAGAAAACAATTGGAAGGGGGATCTTTAAAAAAAGGGGTAGGAGCAAATTACATAAAAACAATGGGAATTGTGGGAATACATGCAGGATAATGTTTTGGAGGAGGAATGAGGTTTAAGGGAAGATGGGAATTGAATGCACTATGCAATGGCAGATGGACAATGACTGCATAGAAGATTATATGTGAAGTAAAATGTTTGCAACTGAAAATATGTCAATATGGTTTATTTTTATTTTTTATAATTGTATGACTGCCTATGTCATAAGTGCCAATTCACTTGTTTAATACTAAAAAAAAAAAAATAATAAAGGAAGACTAACATTATAAGCCTTGTTAGCCAAGCAAGGTACATCGGATACAAAGTCTTAATTTGAACATACAATAGCTCAAATTTCACAACAGTCAATGCTTCTTATAATTGATCATAAAGAATAATGGAGTGACATATTACCTTTGCCATAACATGCCACAGCAGATTTATGCAATTTTATCTTAAGGTAATTAGAAAAACAGGTATTTGACAACCTACTGAAAAATAGTATTCTTAAAGTCATACTGGCTGTAAAATCCAGAAATATTAAAATGCAGAAATTTACAATGTTTAACTCAGAATACCAATTTATAGCATAATGTATTACTAATGTACACTGTGCCAGTACATAGCCAGTCAACAAACAATATTACTTCCCTAATAAAACTAGGAAATTAAGTATAACATGGGTCCTGCAAAGGGGGGGGGGGGTGCAAGTCCAGTACTCTACATATGTAAGAGAGTAGGTATTTTAATTTCAATATTTTAGGATTTCAAGATTGTACATTCAGTATTATAACTTTCAGCATATTGCCTTTCAGTAATTTCACAATGACCCAAGAAAAACATAAACCTTCAAACTTTTTTAGAGCTCTCTGAAAATAAAAGATTTCCCTGGAATTAAATATAGTAGTCCCCCATTTACACTCAACTGTAGGTTTATAAAGCTACCCAGCTATACAATCAGAGAAAGTAGCTTAAACAGCATAGATCTCAGGAAGGAACCCTAAGGGACTCCAGAAGTAACATATTTCAAAAATAATTGCAATCCCTTAATTTTAGTCCTAAATTCACAAACTGACAGCTAGTTTCTAATTTAACTGATGCGATAAGAGATCTTAGTGGGATTGACTTCTCCAAGTGTTTTGTTTTTTTAATACCATTGTGACACCCACCACTGGCCCAGTAATCAAGGAACCTCAATCTTCACCACTGGCAACGGTGGGGGATGTAAACTGGGAGGATGACAGGTATACACGCAGTATTTCCAGATGCAGCTCTCTGCATCAAGTGCAACTTCCCTTAAGAGCATACAGAGACCACAGTCGATCTGGGGCTGGTTTCTCCATCTTTCTCAAGATCCCCAATAAGACTGCTCACTGGCACAGCTATAGGGTTGAGATCTCAGCTGAGTGGCCAAGCCAAGACCTCCAGCACCCTCTCTGTCCAACCAGTGCTTCGTGTCCCTCCCCAAGTAGCTGACACACACACACACACACACACACACACACACACACACACACACACACACACACACACACACACACACCTGAGAAAGGCTATCGCAGGTTTACTAGCTATGCCCCCTTCTGCCCAGACTATAAAGTAGTTATCAATGCTACCAGCCATGTCCTTAGCAGCTGCTTTAAGGCCCTTAACAAAGGATGTCCAATCTTACTGTGTAATGTTACAATCAATACAAATGGTAGTTTGACCAAGAGCAAGGCTATTAGGAGTGGCCCACGTTGTCACCAAATAAATATGCAAGTACTCTCAAAACTTAAATATGTCTCACAAATATCAGCCACAATGAAAGGTTTAAAAATATTTAATAATAATAAATAATAAAAAAAAGAAAATACTCTTTATATGATCACTGGCTGATGCAGCCAGTCAAAGACAAAATACAAAATGCACTCTCTTTCTTTCTGCGTTCTCAAATTAATATCTCAAATATTGCTTCTGGGATACTTGCAGGATGACATCACTTCTTGTCATATGACTATCAGTTCCCAGCTAAACCCCCATTGCTAGAAACTACCAGCATTTAGCATCTCCCTGTGAAAACACATAAACAAGGGCCAACTTAGACCTTTTGTCAAATGGTGGAAGTCGTAAAATAATTTACATTCCTCCACATGTACAGACAATACAAAAAGCTACTAGTTCTAGTCATTGTGTCTGTTACTGCATTGAAACTGAAAGATAACAGCCTTTTATTACATGGTCATACAGTAATTTAAATTTTCAGCTATTTTCTGAAATTAACCTCCTGTGTTCTAGTTTCCATTATTAAAATATATACATCTAAACAGTTACAATAGTGTATGTACATTTCTGTTCTGAAAAAGTAGGGTAAACTATGGATACATTTTTAAAGCTCAGTACTTTACAACCCTTTTCAACACACACATCTGCACCACCAGTTTGATACAGACATAACTTACATTTGTAACACAAGCATATGAATCATTTGACATTCACAAATGCCGTATAATTATTCACAAAATTCCAGATAGCTGGGCTGGCAGTATCTCTTTCCATGACAACCATGATGGGAATGGGCCCCATTCAGAAGTCAGGGCACAATTGTAGTTCATGAAATTAGAAGTTATGTACCTACCATAACGTTCCATGTTAGTTGTCTTCTCTCGCCTTCTTTCTTGCTGGATGGGTTTGGAGCCGATCCTCGGCTCCGACTCAGCACTTGCTAAGCTCGAGAGCTAATTTTACCAGCTCGAGGCAACCCTATATCCCATGATGCAAGGCGGAGACTACCCAGATCTCGTTTGGTAGCTAAAGAAATAGTAATATTTTCTTCCAACTGAAGAGGAGGAAGAAAAATAACAATACTAAATAACATCATAACCCTTTAGAAAGGATCAACCTAATCTAGTGACACTAGAAGTTGAACACCTAGAAAAAGGGAATGACCTCTTAATAGAAGATGCATAATCTTCCTGGTCTGACCAGGCTAGGGGGATGGAGGGCGGGACGCAAGAAAGAAGGCGAGAGAAGACAACTAACATGGAACGTTATGGTAGGTACATAACTTCTAAATGTTAAGTTGTCAATCTCGCCTTCATTCTTGCTGGATGGGACCGCGTCCCTAGCACCTCTATCCTGGGTGGCTCAATGGAACAGACTCTTGAGAACGGTGGAACCAAAATTCGCTCTGTCTCTGGAGGCCAAGTCTAATTTGTAATGTGAAACAAAGGTATGAGGAGAGGCCCATGTGGCTGCTGCACAAATAGTGGCTATTGGAAGTCTAGCTTGAAAAGCTGTAGATGTAGCTAGAGCTCTGGTAGAATGGGCTTTTGGCTTAGAAATCAACTCTTTGCCACTGAGCTGATAAATGTAAGTGATCACAGAAGACAGCCATCTAGATAAAGTTACCTTGGAAACTGGAAGGCCTTTCCTGTTCTCTGCATAGGATAGAAACAGTTGATCAGATTTCCTAAAAATTTTAGTTTTGTCCAGATAATATCTGAGCTAGCGGTGAACATCAAGACAATGTAACTTTTGTTCCACTCTATCAGAATAATTCGGGAAAAACACTGGAAGATCAATGGATTGATTTAGATTCATCTGCGATGCCACTTTTGGTAAGAAAGATGGATTAGTCCTTAGAGATACCCTATCTTTGTGGAATATTAAATAGGGAGGACGAATGCAGAGAGCATGAAGCTCAGATACTCTCCTGGCAGAAGTAATGGTGACTAGAAAAAGTGTCTTCCAAGAAAGCAATTTCAAAGAACAGGCAGCTGCAGGTTCAAAAGGGGGAAGAATCAAGGATGTTAAAATTAAATTTAGATCCCACTGTGGTGGGGGGGTCTCTAATCGGAGGTTTCAGTAAAAAGATACCTCGAAGGAATGCCTTGCAAAGTTTATGTGACATAATGTTGTGGTCCAAAAGGCCTATATGAAAATTTGAAATGGCTGCCAGTTGAACTTTCACTGTGGAAGAAGAGGATCCTGAATGAAAAATCTCAGCTAGGAAGTCCAATACCGAATGAATTGGAGCAGTATAGGGGTCTATGTTCCTAGCTTTTGCCCAGAAAGAGAAACGTCGCCATTTACTAGTGTAGATCTTTCTGGTAGAAGATTTTAGGGAAGCTACTATGATATCCCGTACAGGATTAGAAATCATAGGAAGCCTGGCTAAGGATGGAAGTGGAGCAACCAAGCAGTGAGGTTGAGAGAAGGTATGGATTGGTGCAGTTGACCCGACTGGTGGGTCAGAAGATCTGGAACCGGGTCCAGATGCCATGACTGTACCAAGAGATAATGATGTAGGAATGGAAACCATATCTGTCAAAGCCAATAAGGGGCAATGAGAATCAACTTGGCTCTCAAAGCGGTTGCTTTCTGAATTAGCTGAGGTATCAGTGGAAAAGGGGGAAAAGCATAAAGAAGTCTCCGGGGCCAATCTTGGGTTAGAGCGTCTCTGGGGGGATGGCCTGGAAGGGGGAAGAGAGAGAAGAAGTCTGGGCATTTGCTGTTTTGAGGTGTAGCGAAAAGGTCACAGCAAGGAAGGCCCCACTTCTGAAAAATCTCTTCCGTCACTGATTGTTTGAGAGACCACTCGTGAGGAATGAGAATAGCTCTGCTCAATCTGTCCGCTATGATGTTGGATTTCCCGGGGATGTGCATTGCTATCAGAAACCGGTGAGAAGAGATTGCCCATTGCCAAAGTCTGAGAGCCTCTCGACACAGTGGATAGGACTTGGTTCCGCCCTGTTTGTTTATATACCACACTACGGACATATTGTCCGTTTGGATTGCAATAGTTCCCAGGGGAAGAGAGTCGTTGAGGGCTTGCCACGTTAAAAGCACCGCTCTCATCTCCAGGACATTTATGTGCAGATGGTACTCGAAAGGTTGCCAAGTGCCATGGACCATTCTGCCCTGATAATGCCCCCCCCTCCCGATCAGGGAGGCGTCCGATGTAACCGTGGCAACCGGGGCAAGAGGAACAAAAGGACTGCCTTGATGGACTTGAGGGGACGATATCCACCAAGTCAGATGCCTTTTGTAAGTTGGAGTTACTATGATCTCGTGACACATGGAAAGTTGTTGAAAAGACCATTGGGTGAATAGCATCCATTGTAGAAGATGCATGTAAAAGCGGGCAAGGGGAAGAAGTGTTATGGCTGCCGCCATAAGACCCAATACCTTCAGAGCAAATCTGGCCTGAATTTTGTTGCTGAGAAGAATCACCTGGACGTGTCTTTGAATGTCCAAGATCCTTTGGTCTGTTAACTTTGCTGAAAGTTGTATGGTGTCCAATCTTGCGCCTATAAAAGTAATAGATTGACAAGGCGACAAGGCAGATTTTTCGAAATTTATAGAAATTCCTAGCCCTCTGCAAATGTGAATGGTGTAATCTCTGGCTTGGAGAAGCTGATGCCTGGTGGTGGCAGTGAGGAGCCAGTTGTCTAGATATGGAAACACCTGGAATCCTTGACGTCTCAGGTGAGCCGTAACCACTTCCATACATTTGGTGAACACTCTGGGAGCTGTAGTGAGTCCAAAGGGCAGGGCTCTGAATTGGAAGTGACTGGTCCCCAGCCGAAAGCGGAGAAATCTTCTGGATCGTCTGTGAATTTTTATGTGATAGTACGCATCCTGAAGATCTATCGAGCACATCCAATTGTCCTTGCCCAGAAAGGGCAGAATGGACTGAAGCGTGACCATCCGGAATCTTGATTTCTTTACAAACTTGTTTAGTTTGCCCAGATCTAATATTGGTCTCCAGTACCCTGTCTTTTTTGGAACTAAAAAGAACCTTGAGTAGATTCCGGATCCTATTTGGTCCGCTGGGACTGGCTGGATGGCTCTTTTTACTAGCAGTTTTGATATTTCTAGTACTGCTAGTTTCCTTAGACCGGGTGGAAAGTCTGGAAGAGTTCCTTTTTGTTGAATTGGGGTTTGAATAAAGGGAATTTTGTAACCCTCGGATATAATCGACTGTACCCATTTGTCTTGAGAAAGGGAAAGCCAGGCTATTGGGTACAGCGATAATTTTCCCCCCGACTGCCTCCGAAGGCGGACAATCGGGCAACATCTCAGGGATGCTGGAAGGGTTTGTCAGAAAGAGGCTCTCTGCTACCCTGATTTTGCGGACCCCCTCTGCCCCTAGGGCGGCATCTATTATTGTTACCCACTCTGCCTCTGGGGGTAAACTGACTTCGTGCATCAGGCGTGACTCCTTGAGATTTGCGGAACCACATTTTCCCTCCCTTCTGTCCTTTGGGGTAAGGTCTTAAAGGGGTGGAGAAATGGACTCCTACAGCAGAAAGAGTCTTGCCATCTTGTTCGCATCTAGTCAAAGTGTCTTTCACTTGAGGTCCGAACAAGGTCGAACCATCGAAGAGAGAGTTTGTGAAGGATGCCTTGAAGGGGTCTGCAAAATTACAAAGCCATATCCAGGACTGACGCCTTAAAGCCACTCCTGTGCCTGCGGTCCTACTCGCTCCATCGGCGGCATAAGAAATGAGCCGCATGAAGGAGTTAACAATGGAGTTAAGGATTCCTAGCTGTGAGCTAATCTTATCCTGAGACCCAGCAGCTGACGGATCCTGTAAAACTTCTCCCAACTCTTTAAGAACATCTCTTTGAAGGCGGGTGAAGTGGCATAAGTAGTTCAGCGATCTCATGGCAAAAGTCGCTGAAGAAAAAATCCGCTTGCCGTACCTGTCCATAGTCCTAGAGTCCTTGTTAGGAGGATGGACAGGTACTGAAGGATCAGCTAGTTCCTTCTTGGTGGCAGCAGCCACCACCATGGCATCAACTGGGACACCCTTTGTTAAATATTGTCTATCTGGTGAGGCTGTAATGAATTTTGAAGGCCTCCTAGGGAAAGGTTCCACCGAATCCGGAGCCATCCACGCCTTCCGAGCCACTACCTCCAAAAGAGGGTCGAAAGGCGGAGACACCCTGGAGGTGGAGGGTCGAGATCCGAATGCCTCCAGGTATACTGACTCATCCTCGGAAGGATTAAGGGAGGGCCAGTTCCCCCTCTGCTTAAGGAGTTCAAGGATGTCTGAGAATGAGACATCCTCTCAGAGGATGACCTTGGGGATCCCTCCGACTCATCCAGGTCAGTATCAGATGTAGTAGACTCAGGGGAGTCTAGATGTTTCCTCTTACATGTCCTCTTACGCGGGGGTTCACCTGACGGATCAGGAGAAGCCTCGGAAGAGGAAGCTATTCCCAATGGGGAAACCTGAGGCGTTGGATCTCTGGGTCCGGGAGCAAGAGAGTGGGAAGAGACGTCAGCAGGCACTGTAGTGGGAGGAGCTGATGGAACTGTCCGTTGACTAAGCCCAGGGGCTAGTACACTCCTCATCACCTCGAAGGCCCCCCCATCAGAGAGACCAGAAAGTTCCCGCTCCGAAGAGATAGGAACCCCAGGCCTCACCGAGAGGGAAGGCTCCGAGGCAGATGTCAGGGCCGAGCTCACCAATGCCGAAGCTCCGAGAGGGAGAACAGGGTCGGACAAGGGTCCGATGCCACTCGTCCCCTTGGAGCCGATGAGAGAGACCAGACGCCCGGATCCCTCCAATGAAGGCCTCAAGGAGGAAATCGGAGCAGAGGACGACGGAGCCGAAAGGGGTGGTATCGGCTCCGAAGCTACAACGGTGACGGTTCTGAGGAGCTCCGGCTCCGAGCTCTGTAAGAGAGTCGAAGGAGGAATGTTTGGTGGATGTGAAATAGCTACCGTCTGTTGAGATGGGCTGTGGAGTATTTGGGCCAATGCCTGAGACTTAATAGTCTACTCACCACTCTCTCGAGGTCGTGATCAGACAGCCTGGATGACTGAGAAGAACGGCTCTGATGGCTCCGCTCTGAGAGCAGGGGTGATCTCGGAGCCGAATGTATGGACTCTACTGAAGGGGATCGAGATCTTTTTTTTGAGATTGATGGAGCCAACGGAGCCGAAGATACGTTGGCTCCAGCCGGAGCCGACACAATGTCTAGATTGGGCAGTATCGGCGCCGGATGGAGCCGATACTAAGACTACTAAGGTGGAAGGATCGGCTCCGGCAGGAGCCGATCTTGACCCTGGTGAGGGTGAACCAGAAGCCGACGGCTTGGAACTCTCAGCCGAAGCCTTAACAGGTTTCGAGGGCTTCCCTGGCGCCGACTAAGTCGGGGAGCTCTCGGGCTTTAATAAGCCCCTTAATATCAGCTTATTTCTTCGCTCCTGCAGGACTCTTGGGCTGAAGGCATGACAGATAGTACAAGAGTCCTGCAGGTGCAAAGGTCCCAGGCAATAAACACAAGAAGTGTGACCGTCTGTCAGAGACATCTTCTGACAGCACGAGTCACACTTCTTGAAGCCTGAGACCTTAGTGTCCTTCGACATAACTGTGTCGAGGAAACACAATACACTAACACACACAAAAACACCCAATCCAACAATTTAAAATAAACAGGGATAACACACAGTCATACACAAACAATCCCTGACAGGAAAAAAATTTAGGGAGGGGAAGGCCTAAGGCCTAAGCTAGGGAAAGGGGATAAATAACTCGAAAAAAAAGGGAACACTAACGGGAATAGGGTTAAAGTAAGCATTAAGGTTAACAAAAAAATATATATATAAATTTAAAGGGGGGTAGACGAAAGTCTCAAATCTATTCACTTACCTGGAGCTGGTAAAAGAAGGCACCTCGTTAGCGAAGCGGCAAACGAGATCTGGGTAGTCTCCACCTTGCATCATGGGATATAGGGCTGCCTCGAGCTGGTAAAATTAGCTCTCGAGCTTAGCAAGTGCCGAGTCGGAGCCGAGGATTGGCTCCGAACCCATCCAGCAAGAATGAAGGCGAGATGGACAACTTAACATTTAGTATTATGTCAGTCTTAGATGTTAGCCAAGAATGATCTTATCAGCACCCAGAATGAGCCCAGTAATTCATATGGGGCTACATATACTGCTATCATATTTAATCACAATTGTAAATTCTTTTTTATTAGCCCTGTTGCTCAGTTTACTCCTGGAACTGTATGGGTATCTTTCTTTGACATTGCTCTAGTTTTTGCTTGACCTGGTATTTTATCACTTTGTGTCTTTCTGTACACAAGTCACTGTAATGATTGGTTGTAGCAATTTTAATGATCAACTCTGTTTTGTCTCACATTTATTTTTTAACTGTTGGTAATGGGTGATCCATGTGATAGATGTCATCATTCTCTATAATGCTTTTAGTTCATGTTTCCAATCAGCAACTTCTCTATTTCAGTGTTTGCACAATCCCCAATGCAACAGTCTTGCCACATTATTGTGTTTTCAGTACATATGCCCTCTGCCATAAATGTATCACAGCCAGCAGCAAGATGTGCAACTTGTTTCCTGTCCTGTTTTCCAGGACTTGCATTTGTTGGTTTTGCCAAGATTTTCACTGGACATTATAAACCAATGTACATTCAGTCCGCTATCCTAAGCTGTCATTATTAGCCTTTCATCTCTTGGTTTCAATTTGCCTCTCCTTAATCATCCTTGTTTCAAATCTTGGTCAACAACACATTCTCACTATAGGACAGCAAATCATAAAGTAAATGGAAATGTTGTGTGGACAAAAATAACTAACTAAGGTCTATAAGAATAACTGAGCATTATTCCAGTACAGTCATAGAAACAAACTAAATTACTAAAACAAGGTATTTAAGGTATAACTTCAAGCTTATAATTACTAAGTACATCCAGTCCACAAAATATTTAAATGATAACCTCTCAAATATTTTATACAAAATGTAACAAAGTCTAATTGGTCAACAATTAGTAGGGTAATTCTTACTACTACTACCCTTAAAAAGTGACATTACTTTTAGCCTTTTTATGAACTGCAGGAACACATCTGTTACTTGGCTACTTATTTGAAATTTTTTACCAAGGAAGACTATTGTTCTAAATGGAATAAAAAGAAGTTATGTACCTACCATAACGTCCCATGTGAGTTGCCCATCTCGCCCTTTATTCCTCACTGATGGGTTCGGAACCAATCCCCGGTTCTGACTCGGCAGCACTTTCTAATGCTCGAGGTCTTCAAGCTAGCTCGTGGCTCCATCCCTATCCCATGATGCTATAGGGCATTCCCCAGATCTTGTTTGTTGATGTTCTATTTTTATATAAAAAAAAATAGATATCTAAACCAAGTATATGCCTTTACCAGACTTAGAATAGGGTCAAAGAACAATAGCCAAAAGGAAAAAACACCTCTCGTTTTCCCAGAAATCAAAGAAGGGGGTTAGGTGGGTGGGATGTAAGAATGAAGGGCGAGATGGACAACTCACATGGAACGTTATGGTAGGTACATAACTTCTTTATGTGAAGTTTTCCTACCTCACCTTCATTCTTGACTGATGGGACAGCATCCCTAACACCTTTCTTCTTGGGTGGCTCAAGGGAGTATATTCTTCAGAAAAGTGGAACCAAAACAGGCCCTGTCCCTGGAGGCCATGTCTACTTTGTAATGAGTGATAAAGGTATGAGGCTTAACCCATGTAGCTACTGCACAAATAGTATCTATGGGAAGCCTAGCATGGAATGCACAGGAAGTAGATACTGCCCTTGTTGAATGAGCTTTGATCTCTTGTGGCAGTTCTTTATTTGCTGAATTATATACAAACAAAATGCATTGAGACAGCCAGTTTGATAAAGTAGTTTTTGCTACTGGAAGACCTTTTTTATTTTCTGAGTAGGATACAAAAAGTTGATCAGATTTTCTAAAGTCTTTTGTTCTATGTAGGTAGAACAGCAGTTTTCTATTAACATCCAACTGATGTAGCATGTATTCTGCCTTATTGCCGTACTGGTAGGTCAGTAGATTGACTGAGGTTATATTCTGAGCATATTTTGGATAAAAGGGGTGGATTTGTCAGGAGTGACACTGTATCAATGTGAAACAGCATGTATGGAGGTTTACTGGACAAGGCTTGCAATTCAGATACTCTCCTGGCTGATGTGATAGCCACTAGAAAGGCAGTTTTCCAGGTTAGAAATTTCAAGTCACATGATGATGCAGGTTCAAATGGGGGAAGAATTATTTTGGACAAAAGAAAGTTGAGATTCCATGGTGGTAATGGTGGTCTTATATATGGCCTTAATAGATTTGTGCCTCTTAGGAAGGCTTTTTGCCAGCCTGTGAGAGATTATACTTGAATCTCCATTGCCAATATGAAAATTTGAGATAGCTGCTAATTGAACTCTAATAGTAGCTGCTGCAGCTCCTTCATTAAAACATTTAGTCAAAAATTCTAGTATAGATGACATGCGCCCTGAATATGGATCAATATGATTTTGTGTAGCCCAGGTAGAAAATCTCTTCCATTTACTGAGGTGCAATTTCCTGGTAGATGATTTGTGAGAAGATATCAGAATATGTTGAACTGCAGATGAAAGATTTTGTGACCTGGGAATTTAGGGAATCGGAGCAGCCAAGCTGTCAAAATATGGGTGGAAAGAGAGGGATGATAAGCCCCTGAAGAATGTACCAGGAGATCTGGTACTGGGTCCAGGATCCAAGGCTTTTTCTGTAGATGAGGCTGTAGGAAGGGAAAACAAATTTGACGACGCCAGTATGGCACTATCAGGATTAATGACCCTCCAGCGAACTGGCTTTCTGAAGTACCTTGGGTATTAGTGGAAGAGGGGGAAAAGCATAAAGGAGACCCAGGGGCCAATCGTGTACAGGTGATTCCCCCGGTGGGGGGATAAGGGCAAAGTAACAGCTGCATTTTGTGTTCGTGGACGTGGCAAAGAGATAGCAGCAAGGCTGGCCCCATTTGCAAAAAATCATTTCCGCCACTTCTTGCTTCAGGGACCATTCGTGGGGCATTAGAATTGCCCTGGTGAGTTTGTCCCCAATCACGTATTTCCAAAGGATGTGTGTTGCTATTAGAAAGTGCTGGGATGAGGTCGTCCACTGCCATATTCTGAGGGCCTCTAGACAAAGGGGGTAAGACTTGGTTCCTCCTTGTTTATGTACCATACGACTGACATGTTGTCCACCTGGATTGCAGTTGTTCCAAGAGGAAAACAGTGTTGAAATATTTGCAACGCCAATAGCACTGCTCTCATCTCCAATACATGTGCAGGTGAGCCTCGTGTTCTTGCCAAGTGCATTGGGCTGTTTTTCCCTGATAATGCTCCCCCCCACCCTATCTGGGAAGCATCCGTGGTCACTGTGGCTAATGGGGAGGTAAAGTGAAAGGACGACCTATGGTGACTTGATCTGAATTTAGCCACCAGGTTAGGCCTCTTTTGCAAGAGTCTGTCAAAATTATCTAGTATGACATCGATAGTTCCTGCATGGACCACTGGGTAAAAAGAAGCCATTGGAGAATTCTCACATGCATTCGAGCTAGGGGGAGTATGGTGACTGTTGCTGCCATTGTCTCTAAGACTTTGAGAACAGTTCTTGCTTGGACTCTCATTCTCGAAAGCAGGTTTTGGATTTGTGTCCAAAGGGTTTGGATCCCTTCTTGTGGAAGAGTTACCATCATTGTGACAGAGTTTAGTTCTGCGCCTATAAAGACAATATGCTGAGACGGCAATAAGGTAGATTTTTCGTAGTTGATTGTGTCCCCTAGTTAAGTACACAGATCCAAAGTGCTGTCTCTTGCTTGCAGCTTGGTGGTGGGGGGAGCCAGTCGTCTAAGTATGGAAACACCTGGAATCCTGCACATCTCAGATGAGCTGTAACCACTGCCATACATTTGATGAACACTCTGGAGGCTGTAGTGAGCCCAAAGGGCAGTGCTCGGAAATGGTAGTGACTGGCTGTCCATTTTTATGTGGTAGTACACATCCTGGAGGTCTATGGAGCACATCCAATTGTCTTTTCCCAGAAAGGAAAGTATTGCCTGTAGCGTGACCATCTGGAACCTTTTCATTTTTACTGATTTAATGTGCTGAGATCAAATATTGGCCTCCAGTCCCTTGTTTTCTTTGGAAATAAAAAGAATCTTGAGTAAGTCCTGGATCCTATCTGGTCTGCGGGGACTGGTTGGATAGCTCTTTTTTCTAGCAACTTTTGAATTTCGGTTGTTGCCTGATTCCTGCGACTGGGTGGAATGTCCGGAATTCTTCTCATGGTTGGGCGAGGGATGGAAAAGGGAACAGAGTAACCTCTGGATATGATCTTTTGTACCCAGATGCCTTTTGTTATTTTTAGCCAGGCGTCTGGGTACACAGACAAGCTCCCACCCAACTGCCTCCAGTGTGGAGCAGTCGGGCTTCCTTTCGGGAACACTGGAAGGGCTTGCCGAAGAAAGATTCCCAGTCGCCCTGATTTTGTATCCCCCTCTGCTGCATAGCCAACGTCCTCCATTACTCCCCCCCTTCTACCCCTGTGTCTTGAAAGGCTCTCTGGGATTTATTAAACCACATCTTTCCAACCTTTTGAACCTTAGGATAGGGTCTTGAAGGAATAGAAAAACGGACTCCAATGGCAGAGAGAGTTCTTCCCTTCCTGCTCACACCTGGTCAGTGTTTCTTTAATTTTGGGTCCAGAAAGTATCGAGCCATCAAAAGGGGTGCTGATGAAGGATGACTTGAAAGTTTCCACAAATGAATAGAAGCGCATCCAGGAATGTCTCCTAAGGGCAATTCCAGAACTCACTGATCTGCTTGCTCCATCAGCCGCATTTGAAATAAGCCTCATGGAAGAGTTGACTACTGAGTTTAGGGTGGCGAGCTGGGAAGTTACCTTATCTGAGACTCCCACAGCTAAATCACCTTGGAGAACATCTCCAAGTTCCTTTAGGATCTCTCTCTGTAATCTTGTAAAGTGAGTTAGGTATTTCAGGGACCGCAGTGTAAAGGGCACTGACGAGAACATGTGCTTCTCATACCTGTCCATCGTACTTCTGGGGAGGTTCCCAAAGAGAAAGGCTCACCCTGTGGGGCCTCATGAGGCTCTGGATCTCTACGTTGTGGGCCAGATTGTGCAATGGCTGGAACTGAAGCCCTAAGAGAAGGAATGGTAGGGTCTGATAT
Organism: Protopterus annectens; assembly: GCF_019279795.1. NCBI lineage: Eukaryota > Metazoa > Chordata > Ceratodontiformes > Protopteridae > Protopterus > Protopterus annectens. The sequence continues at coordinate 796,695,283 of NC_056739.1, read as the reverse complement.
ACTGGATGCCTGTGGGGACAAAGCTCTCCTCATGACTGCAAAGGCCCCTCTCCCATGACCTGAGGAGAACTCTGTCTCTGAGGAATGAGAAGCCCCCACCTGGAGCCACAAGAGATGGCTCCAAGGTCAAGGTAGGAGCCGAACTCATCTGAACCGAAGCTCTGAGAGGTAAAGTTGGAACCGATAAAAACTCGGTCTGGCAATCCCCGACCGGAGAGTGTCGGCCCCTAGACACCTCAGTCGGGATCGATGTAGTTCGAGAGGTAGGAGCCGAAGAAACTGAAGTTGGTCTCGGTGCCGTGGGATACACAACTATCAGCTCTACACATCCCGGCTCCAAAGTTACAGTAGGGGTTGGAGTAGGAATCAAAGTAGGGAGAACTGGTATAGTCAGATCAGAAGCCTGACAGGTCGCTTCTGCAAAATTTTTGATACAGCCGGTGTCCACAAAAGCTTCTGAACCAAGCGATCCATATCCAAATCAGACAAACTTCTGGACGAAAGAGAGGATGGTGCTAGTGATGCTACAGACTGTAGAAATGGGGCTCCAAGCGTAGGAGACACTGGATCTAAAACAGGTGATCGGCTCCTAGCTCTGACTACCATCAGCCTCGACACAGATGGAGCCAAGGTAGACGTCTGATTAGAGGTTGTTTGTTCCAAAACTTTTTGAATCTTATTTGATGGCTCCAAACCATCTGATGAGGCAGGAGGCGGTCTCTTTGAGCCCTTGTCAGACTTAGGTGAAGAGTTCTTTTTTGAAGTAGTTTGACCCTTATCCAAATCCTCAGCAAAGGAAGACTTTAGCAAACCCTTCAGAATTAACTTGTTCTTTTGCTCTTGTAACACCCTCGAGCTGAAAGAATGACAAATGGAACAACTCTCCTGCAAATGCAGGGCTCCTAAACAGTATACACATTCAATATGACCATCAGTAATCGACATCTTTTGTGAGCATTTTGGACATTTTTTAAATCCTGAGACCTTGGTCTCCTTAGTATCTTTTGTTTGTTTACTAGCCATTACCAACAAAAAACATGATCAACAGAAGATATAAGCCTTCTAATTTAAACAGGCTGTCAGCTCTTTAAGAAAAAGGGAAGCGCAATTCATAGTACTGCACCTGAAAAGCAATGTTAACAAAGACAATGCGTAAATGATGATAAGCCTCTAATTAAAACGGGTTGACAACAAAATCTACCTAACTATATATATATATATATATATATATATATATTTACATATATATATATATATATATATGTATATATATATATATATATATATATATATATATATATATATATATAAATTCACACTATAATATATAGAAAAAAAGAACACAAGTTATAGCCCCCTACTAATGATGGGCAATTCTTATGAATACTGGAACACACAGTAAAGCCTCAAAAAACGGTCACTGAGGAAAAGAGTTCAAAACACACACGCACATGCCAAAGCCTTAAAACACAGCTACAAGTTTAAGATTAATATACAAGTTTAAGATTAATAACCAGAAAAAAAACAGTTATCTAACAATTCACTACAGTTAGATAGTAAATGTCTTCTAATCTAAGTATGAACGAAGAAAAAACACAGCTATAAGGGAAAGGCCTGTACAAAGCCAACTAGCCAAAAAGTTATATCAAAGAGAAAAACAGAAGTAACAAAAGCGTTACATTACGCGATAAAGAGAATAACACTCTCTAAACTATAAACTGCAAATATATATAGAAAACTTTAAGACTAAATATCAGAAAAAACAGTAAAACATAGCCAGAGCTAGCTTGCGACAACCCGATTCGTTTCAGCGGCAAATGAGATCTGGGGAATGCCCTACAGCATCATGGGATAGGGAAGACCTTGAGCTTTAGAAAGTGGTGCTGAGTCGGAACATAGGATCAATTTCGAACCCATTAGTCAAGAATGAAGGTGAGATAGGACAACTTCACATCATCAGTTTCAGTCTGGAAGTACAGAACATGACAAAATAGAAGTATACAAGATATTAAAATGAAACAAAAAATGTCAAAGTTGAATAAATTCAAACATGAAATGTAATACAGCTCCGTAACATACAAAAGGTGGTATAAAATAGTTTACTGCAGCACTTCATGTAATATTACACATTTATACATGTACACTGAACACACACACACACACACACACATATATAAATATATATATAAAGTGTTTACTACACAGACAACACTGAATGAAAACAAAACAGCACTATCATTTCAATCAAAACTAGACTAGTGCTACTTTTATCTTTACTAACATAACTTTGCAATAACCCTCTGTACTTGAAAGACTAACATAAACCTCAAGGATAAATATATCAGTCAAAATTACTTAAAGGACCCATATATTTTTCAAACGTGAAAGCTAACATTTCTAAAATATCAGAAAGATCACTGAAATTAAGCTTATTATACGAAACACATTTTAATTGATATGCAGAGTTACTTCTATTTCTGACTTGTACAACCATTCCATATAGACGGCTTCTACCTTCAAATACTTAGGATTATGGCTTGATCAGTGAATAACCTTACATTTACACACAGACAAAATGAAAGCCAAAATAAACTCTCCCTCTTCTATCCCAACAAGCCAGAGCAGCCATTGGCAAAGGAGTTCTCCTTTTTCAACCTGAAAATGGACTTCCAATTTTTGTTTCTGCCTCCAAGAAAAATATTGCCACACTCTAGAATTTTTGTGTTGCACTGTTCCAATCATGGTGAAAGGCTCCAGGGATGTGCACTTTTTGTTAGTTTGCATTAGCCATACCCCGAGAGTGTTAACTTGCAAGCAGCTTTCTCCAGCTTGATCACTATAGCACTCACTCTGCTGTAATGCTAGTGTTCTTTGAATAATTTCCTCAAAATGCATAAAGCAAGCTTACTAGAAACAGGATCATGCAGTGTGTTATGTGTTTCTGAATCCTGGCCAGTGTCCCATAAAAGACTAACACATTGGATATTAGTATAATTAGCCTTAGAAAATTTACAGAATTCATAAAGAAGTCTTTTTTCCTGCTAAACTCTCCTGCATGACTTGTATTCAGTACAATGTATGAGCACAGGATCATATATACTTTCCACTACATTGGGGAGATCAGTAGAAGCCCGCCCACTTTGATTGGACAATGATCACTCACTCCTTCTCTCTAAAGGAATCCAGATCAAGTACAGAATGATTAGTACACAATACAACAGCTGACAAATCATTATCCTGGATGAACACCTCTCTGTCAGAAAGAGAGACTTTAATGATCTGTGGATTACAGTAGCAGTGGAAGCAATGAAAAGAGCAAAGCAAGTGAAATGTGGACAGGCAACTTGGGTAAGTGTGAATGTCTTAGCTAGAAAGGGAAACATTTAGACAGAAAGCAAAGTATAGCAAATTAAAAAACAATATCATAGCTTAACATATTCTTGGACTGATACTATCAATTATTACTTTAAAGACTGTTACCTTCTCCTCACGGCTCTGCCCACCACTACTTGCTGGTGTTATCTGTGGCTGGAGAGAAAGCAATGTCTCAAACAAAGTGCGTGCTTCATTGATCTGACTGGCAATGTCAGCATTAGGATGCTGCCCAAAGGCTTCTGGGTGATCCATAGTGGGAAGCATACTGATGTACTCTTTGTAAGAATGAAGGTCACCATCTTTAGGAATGTAGTACGTGTCCAAGGCTGAAAGTCTACAATGAAAAGAAGACAGCATACACTTTTTTAGCATTCATTTACCTTACAAATGCCTGTGCTCACAGATGATTTGGAAACAGTGAATTGGTTAGTATAACTTGCTAAGATCCACATACCCTATATTGTTGACCCAGCCTTTTAATAAATAAAGTAGTAATTCTGTAACCTTTGAATAAGCCATCCAAAACAACTTAAAAAGGTACAATACAATGATTCCTTAACAGAAAAATCACAAGGTTGTAAAATTTGAAGTATTTGGAAATCCTTTGGGAATTGTCATTAGGTTCTGTTTCTTAGAGATTACTTACAGGTGACCTCTATCTATTCCCTTAAGGCAATGTCTGATTCAATTTGATTTGAAAGCCTACAAGTGGAATGCATCACTGGGACAGTGTAAGTCATATTACGTTGCACTAAGTCAGCAGTGTGTATAGCATGCATCCATGTTGGGAAGGCCTGATGGGATATCATTAATAAAAACTGAGACTAGAAAGTGGTCCGAATACTGATCCTTGTGGTAAGCCTTTTGACATAATGTCAAAGTTTGGACAACTGTTATTACCTGTGTGCCTGTAAAAGTTCTGTGAAATAGGCAACTATGAATCAATTCCAATACTTCAGGAGCAAACCCACTGTCTTTTAGCTTATTTATAAGCAAAATGTGATCAGCATGTTCAAATGTATGTTTCAGGTCTAAAATAGTGGTACTATCATTTCACTTTTTTCCATGTTAAGACAGATTTGGTCAGATAGTTACGTTCAAATGCAAGTACTAGATTACTGATCTGTGAGGATCTTTAGCAGCCTAGATATGCATTTCCACTGAGCTTCTAGCCTTAGTAGTTTAGTACTAAGGTCCCTGTATTTTGTGGAAGTATTGTAAAATCCGGGTGAGATTATTCTTTAGTATGCGGTGGTGGTGCTGCGGTAGCATTGTCGCCTCACAGTAAGATGTTGTCCTGTTCAATTCTCAGCTAAAGCGTCTTCTGTGTGGAGAAATGTGTGAATGGGTGTACCTTTGTTGAAGATTGTGCATCAGAGCTGGCAACTCGGCACGTAAAAATCTTCTGCCAATCATTAGCGGACCGGAGTTCCGCTGTGGCGACCCCTAACCGGGAAAAGCTGAAAGACACAACATTGTGTGAGAACACTTTGTATAGTAAGTATGAATAACCATAACCCTGGAGCAGCTATTTATATGTTCACCTTGTCCATAAGAGACAAGAGTGCCAAGTCATGGTTGAACTTACAGTCTCAAATCCATGCATCTAGGTTGCACATGAATAAAGTAAGAGATGCACCTAAATTCACATGGTGAGGAAGGTGGTTCCAGAGAAGTATTTATCCCTCCAGCATATTCTATTTAAGATGCAAGAGACTGAATTCTCTAAAGCAGGTGTTTAAGCCACTACTAGACTTACAGATGTGTAGAAGGTCTGAAATAATGAGATTGGTAGAGGCTCTGAATGTGAGACAGACATCTCCCCTTAGTAGCCTGCAGGACACTGAAAAGAGGGACAGGGCTTGGAGGTGGTCAGACTAGCTTTTGTGATTTAGTGTCTTGATTTTCTTGGTGAGGAAATGTTGTTGTAATCACTCAAGCTGAGTTGGGTCATTGAACAGGTACATGCCCAATGGGACGTTATAGTCAATGACTGGCCTAATAAATGATTACTTTGCTAGATTTCAATGTCATACCCTTGCTAATAAGCTATACTAGAAAGAAGGCCTTCCTAACAATATTTAGCAAGAGGTGGACGAAAGACATCTCAATGTCTATGCATGTTCCCAAGTTCCTTGCCATGGGATCAATTTTCAGGGGAGTATTACTAATGTGACAGTTGCAGAGGACATCTTGCTTGCTGAAAGATGCAATATGCAGTTTCTGGTATTTAGATTTAGGCCATTGTTTTGACACCGGCTGTTTGTGACAGGCCTTTCTGAAGGATCTTTGTTTCTTCTGGTGACTTTATGATGGCAGCAAGTTTATGGGATTCAGCAGAAGTTTGTCAGCCATAATCCCTCAGCATTTGCCTTGACCTTTGAGAAGTAGATGCCAAAAAGTAGCAGCCGAAGTACTGAACCGTGGTGTCCTCCTCTAGTGACAGGTCTCTCTTGGTAGAAGTAGATCCACTCACCCTAATTTCTTGGGATCTATTTGACAGTTTACTATCCAATGAATTACACAGGAATTTATATTTAGCCACACAAGTTTATTAACTATACATGAATGCAAGAAGGTGTTGAATGTCTTTGCAAGTTCAAAATATGCAAGTGTGAACAGTTTTTCTCTAGTGTGTATTAGGGCAGTGATGGTACTGCATGTAGGTCTGAAGCCAAGTTGACTGTCAGTCATAACATCATATTTGGCCGCCCAGGGAGGATCTCCAGCTGTAACAAATATAATCTAAGAATGCCTGGGGTGGGGAAATGCAAATCAGCAAAAAGAGTGAGTATGTATCACTTAGCAAATAGATGTTGCCTGTTAAAAATGTGCAGTGAACTACTTGGTATAGTATAGTGTGTGAATATAAACAAGGCTGTAATTTGCAGAGCATTTATTACCAAAGTATTTATAAATTATGAAGGCTAAGCAGTACTACCAAAGTTTGGATTAAACAGTTAAGGATAAGCCAAAAACGGGAAAGCTAGTGTAGCAAAATGTTAAGGTAAGTAACAGTATTAGACAAAAGTTCTGCAATGCAAAGTTATTATGTAATGCCTTTCAAGATAATCCAATATAATTTATCTTACAATCAAAACAAGTCATTCAAAAAATGATCTCGACAAAAATATGGGGTGCAAAAAGTATGAACATGGGGTTATGGAATTCAAACTTTTTGAAGGTCAACAGGTCATAAGCTTGGTTTTTAAACCTTTGAAAGTATGATTCTATATAAATGAAGACTGTCAGACATCAACACAACACAGCTTTTTTGCACCATGTTGACCCTATAAGTACAAGATAAGTATATCACTAGAAGTTTTTACTTAACAAAGTTAAATTATTCAGTGTAACACCATTTATTTTTAGAAATGGGAATGATCCTAATGGAAATAATGAACTGTAAAGGCAAATGCAACAGTCAGTGAATTGTAATAAAATGTAGCTGATGTACTTAACAAATCTGGCAGACCTGAGTCTGAATTTTGGAATGTTCACCTCCTTGCTATACAGCTCAGATTATGTTATCCACAATGATTCCAGGAAACCACAGAAACTATGTTCTTTTCTTTTATCAATAATTTAAGTAGCTGTGATAAATTTCTTTCATCTTCCAACATGAGGACAAAGATAACTACTGACACTGCGCCTGTCGAGCCTTCTTACTTATATCGAATGAAAGGACAGTGCTCACCAACCCACTCACAAATTCCTGAAAATTCCCATATCCCATCCCCCCACCTCCTTGCATAAAGCACGGTCATTGACTGAGCTAGTTCAAGGACTGCAGTAGTTCTAACTTCCTTTCTGTTATTTAGGGGGCACATCTAACTGTACAAACACTTTCTTTTTTTTTTTTGCAAGACTGCAGTGTAACATACATTTATAACATTGGTAATGTGCACTCTCTATGTACCTGTTGAAAATATGCATTATGCTTATCTCTAGTGAGTAATGTACCACTCCTCTTCTACCAACCGGAGGCTAACACCTAGTGGAAAGTTTATTTACTTATTTATTGTTTACTTCTGTGCAGATAAACAGGCTACTAGTTAGTTACCTGGCGTAGCAAGACCCCTTGAAGGTCTGGAATCACCCATGAATTTCAATGACTGTTGGCAGAGACAAACTTTATGCCTGCTCTCCAACAGGCTGATTAAAAAAAGACATTTGTGTCTAGTGGACCACATTTCATTAAACACCAGAACAGCTAAATATGTTCACCCAGTGCTGTGAAGACAATCACCTCAAAACTTACCTTGAAAGCTACATTAACATCTGCTGCTAATTTATAATATTAAGCGTGCAAAGAATGTAAATAAACCTAATTAGAAGAGAGGAGAGAAATAAGAACTAGAAGGTTAAAAGAAATGAAAACTAAATCACATTAGGTTATACCACTATAGGAATTCAACACAGTAATAAATATATATAACAGTAGTCACACAAATGGGCCAGGAGTGCTTCTTAGTTGAACACTCATATCCTATGCAGTGACTGGCCCTCCTGTAATGAGTTATGAGACACATTAGTCAGGACATGGAAGCAATGACACAGAAGAAATTAACTATAAATACTGTAAAACAATAAATTGATTAATTAGTCTTACTTGCAAAATGGTGTGTTAACTGCTGCCTCACAGAAGTAATCGTTAATGTAGGTAGTGAGAAGTCTGCGGTCCCAGTCGTCCGTCACGTGACCGCCATAGTTTACACCTGCAATGAGGTATTTGAGGGCATCCCATGGGGTATCCTCATATTCATCGAGGTACAAGCTTAGAAGGTTTTCAGATACCTGTAAAAGAAAGACAGGGAGTAAAGGCATTAATAAAGCTACTTATGGTAGACGAAGGTAAAATCAAAGGCACCCATCAGAACAAATAGCTAACTTAAAGAGATTTGCTCAAGTAAGCACATAGTTTTTCAATTAATGAGCAAGGATCATAATTTAATAACAAAAGATTAGTAAGTTTTTCATTTTATAGTGGTTCTAAGTAAGACCCTGCTAAAGAGAAAAAATGAATGTCAACAAAATTATTTGAGGCTACAATGATTGCTTATTCAGGGTAGGGATGAGATTTCTATTCCTAACAAAAAACAACTTTGTTAAATAAACATAGACACTGAAGTTAGAGCAAGGCTTCTCTCTTGTCTGCCAATTTTTCTGCTTAATTAATAATCTGCAGTCCCTGCAGCTTCTTTTTTTGTCACCTTCCATTGATTGCCTTTTGTTTGTTTCATACATTTTTAATTTCCTAAAAGTCTGTAACTCTAATATTTCTTCAGAAATGTTATTTAAATCAACCACTACACAATTTATATGGAAAGTCACCTAAGATGCAGCCTTCTGTTATGCCTCTCCTCCATTCTTTAGATGCTACCCTCTTGATGTTATGCCTCTTTTGTACGTACTCATCCATTAATTAATTTCATCTGTTGACAGGGACAATCCAATTAAGGCAGAGCCCCATGATGAAAATTCAGTGTGTGTATGTCTGTCTTTGTATGTGTGCAGAGCTGAAATGCAGCCCTAATCAGGGTAACAGACTGCCCCACCACCACCACCACCACCATTCAAATATCCCATTACTTGGTTGTCTTAGATAAATTCCCATAAAACACTGTTACAACCTGTCAGTGCATGTATTATCATAACAGACATCCTTTTAATATATTCACCTAAATACTTCATCTTAAAAAGCCCACATAAATACGAGTACTACTAAACCAATTTATGTGTGGGTACATAGTTTACTACTATAGCCTTTGTTTTATCTTCATTTATTTTTATACCATGAAAAAAATGAAACAGTTTCAAAATGATATGGAACAACTCAGTAGAATGTATTTTAAATACTTATCCCAGACTCCAAAAGTAAACTAGCACAAATTTTACCACAGAACAAAAGTAATTTAAAATTAGTTATAACAACCTTTTGCCTTAAAAGTAAGAAAAAAAAGTTACACCCCCATTTAAAATTAATTAAAAGTCATGTAACAGTCATTAAAACACTTCTACTTGCTTTAAAAATCAAGTTTCACAGAAAAAAAAAGATTTCTGTCATAAAAATAAATTGGATGGTCTCCCTCCCAAAGAAAACTTATCTTTTCAGTAAGAGAACAGCATAAACTAAATGTTGATCCTCGAAAGTCCACAAGAGAAACATTTCTTGGCGAAAGGAACACTCTTAAGTGCTTGATGCCCAAACCTGGCTTTAGTCAGCTCAGCAGGAACCGACTAAAGGTTTGGGTGCATGGAAGGTGCCTTCACACTTTTCAAGGGTTAAAGTCCAAGGTCCCCCTCTTACATTCACTGAAATTTGTTCAAGTATGATGAATTTAAAACAAAGGGTAGAGTTTTTCTGTACATGTTTAAACAGTGCACTTGTATTTTTCAGTTTTTTTAATGTCATAAATATGTTCATAGACTTTCTTCCTGAGTCTTCTCTCTGTCTTACCAATGTGAAAGCATGTACATGCTGAACAAAGTGCAAAGTATACCACCCATTTTGTATTGCAGTCAAAATGCCCTCTAATTGTGACTTCATGAATGGGGATAAGGCAATTGTTAAGAATATGAATATGTTGACAATGAGGGCAATTCCCGCACTTGAACATTCATAGGTGTTTACTAGGCTAACGACCACAAGGGCCTTTGTAAACCTAGCCATGCATCCCAAATCTATGACAAGTTCTGTTACCCTTGATAAGTGTCCTTGGCCTGGGAGATTAACCATTTAGAGGTCAGTCTTTGTATTGTTTCTTTTATAGCCTGATGAATGTGTTCTGCTCTTAACTACTTTAACCACCATCTCCCTTCCTCCTTTTCCAAGCTATCGTAGTACCCATGTAACAAATACTAATGGTGCTTGTTCTGTACCATACAACTACTATTCTAGTGGCCTTTGACTACTATGCATGTATTCTTATTTATGTTTTGCTGTAACAGCACTGTAAAGCATTTCCTTTTACTGCACCACACCACTAACAATTTTAACTTTTCTCATATAAGTACTGCTGCAATTTTGTCTCTCTTTCAAACTTCACATGCCTACACACACTTCTATAAATGAAATACTGCACGATTGCTACTCATGAAATCACAAACAGCAATGTATACAAAATACACATGTATTGTCCACTGATATGGATGTAGCCTCCATCCATGAAACTAAGCTGTATGTGGTAACTAAGTATTAATGACTACATTCATTTATACATTTGCTTAAATGTCACTGCATTCTATCTCATACAAGTAGCAATGTATCTTTCACAGTGGAACTATTCTCCTAACTTCCCTTCTGTAAATGGACTCTAACAGATAACTTAATTAAAAAGTATAATCAAGTAACTAACTAAATGGCTGACAGATACAGTCTGATGCAAATCATATATTTTTATACTATATTCCTAAATGCTCATTGTGACCCTTATAGCATTTTAGATTTTCTTAGACTACTTCTAGAAACATGAAGCAATGACTTCTGTTTATGAAACTATACATCTTCAACTGAATTTCATCTAAGTAAAATTTTAATGTACCTTTTCATTTTGGTGCTAAGCATAATGAAAAACAAACTCTTCAGTTTGCTACATAAAAATTTATGACAGAACCTTACTGGTACAGTTACTTTAGGAAACCAATAATTAAAAATCAAAATGAAATAAAGGAGATTTTTTTCATGCTGTAAGTGCAGACATTTTTACTGATACACAATTCATTATAATAAAATCAGGCTCAGCCTTGAAATGTTAATGCACTGATGTATGACTCACATCAATTCCTGTATCAAAGCATACACATTGGCTACACAACAGCATGGTATAAGGGCTGACAGTGGATAAGTGGAGAGAAGAGGACAAAATAAGCACTGGTCTGCAATCTTTTGCTAGGATGAATGAGGGAGTGGGAAGATGACAACTTACAAACCTCCTGATGGAGATAGTCAATAATGCTGTGTACCATTGTGGGCTACTGCCATACACAAAGAACCTGAACACTCACCCACATCATGCTCATTACAAGTCACACAAAGTGGCCCGCAGCATGCTCTATGACTCTCCAACCACTACAACCTACTCACGTATTAAAACTCTGTTCCTCCCCCAAGAAAAGCTACTGTGTTGCTAAAGTTAAATATTTGTATAAAGCAGGACCCAGATGAAGCAAAGATCATGTTTAAAATGGCTCAAGAGAATAATGTGAAAAGGAAAGTGGGAGACCAAGGCATAAACTATAATAGTGAAAGTCAGTGGGGGTCAGACAAAGAAGCAAAATTGGGGAAGAGTCATACAACTACTAAAACTCCAATATCAAAGCATGCATAGCTAATAAAAAGCCATACCTATTGTGAAAAAAAATGCTCATTATTTTATGGTAATTTGTTTTATTTCGGTGAAACCCACAACAATGTCTTCCTTTAAGATTTAAGGTTACACTGTAGTTAACAATGAACTACAGTGAAAGAACTCTGAATTAAATTACACAGCCATATGCATCATGTATAGTACAGTGGATTTGCTCCATGTAGTTTATATTTAAAGAGAAACTAAAATGAGTATTAAAAAAAAAACAAGACAAAAATGAAACTGATCACACCAGATACAAAGTCAAACTACAAATCCTGGTGCAATCATAACATCAGAAAATGATTTGCAAAATTACCTACAAGGCCCAGTACCCATGCAGATAATGTTCCTGAAAATAAAGTGCTGATGATTTTGCTCTTTAACAGTATGTTGCAAGGAAGGTATTAATCTAGCAGATGCTGACCAGCTATGATGCAACTAATACAAAAACAGTAAAAGCTAACCATTCGAAAGTATTATTTCACCACTATAACTTCAACAACTGGACATCAAGGATAAAATACAACTGACCTCCTGCACACTTTCTCAGTTACATCTTAATAAATATTCCTCCATGACTGTCATTATACCAGTAGTTACGAGGCTTCTGTGTGACCTGACATCATTTGCCATAAGTGCATTGATTGTAACCTTCCTACTATTCTACATTTTACCTTTTAAACAAGTCAGACATTAGCTATTTGTGCCACTATCTTCAATATAGATCATTCCTCACCGCCTGTCCTGTGGGAAGCAGTGAAGTATAGGTAGTCAGAGTATTATGGCAGCAGTTTACTTCTAGCACTCATTTAAATCTTTTTTTTAAAGAGCAGTTTTGATTCTTTGCAATCTAAAGTCTGATTTCAAAACTCCATATATCAACTTTTTATTACAGATTTTAGATTCCAGGCAGAGTAAGGAAAAAATACAATGTTAGTCTAGTCCAGTGGTTGCAGCACATAACTTTAAAGTTAACCTTATTATTCATAAATAGGATCTTAAAGGTAAAAAAAAATATATAGTTTCTTACCAGATCAATTTGAGATAAATGAAATGAAAAACAAAATACATTTACTTGAATGTGTGAGACCAGTATCCATAGACACACAAGTTACTTAGAACTATGACCTGAAGCAACATCTTCCACAAATTTCTTCACACCAGCTATGATTCCAGGATCTAGCTAGCAACATAATGATTCATTTTTACCCTTCATTATACACTCACACAAGGTAAGTGATCTGAAGCTGCACACAGCTACAAAAAAGCACAACTTACAAGTGCTATAGAAAGTTAGATTCTGCAACACCTCTTGCATGATCCAGTTCCAGGGTTGTTGTTGTTAATTACTTTGGGTATACTCAACCCTTTTTTGAACATTTCTTTTAAATTCTTCCCCCTTTTATATACCACATATGGATGTGAGCCAACATTTTCTATTATCCCTTGATCATTCCTTACGATGGGTCAGTTTTTACCAAAATGTCCTTTATCGCCATACTCTCAGTTGAAAAAGTGGTAGTAAAGGCACCACATGAATGTAACAATGACCAGATTGCCTATCTCAATATCCTCCTGATGAAAAATACAACAAATAAGATGTTTGTGTCTGAAATTTATAGAAAGCCCACTGATTCTAACAGTTTCCTTAACTTTGCTAGCTCTAATCCGTTAACTCAGAAGAGAGCAGTAGTGAAGAGACAATTTTTCAGGCCACAAGAATGGTGACAGTTGATGAAACTTTTTGAGATGAATGTCAGAGATTGAAGGACATGTTTAAAGTATGACGGTACACAAATAACTTCACTGACAACTTAATGTATGAAGTCATAAATAAGTGATAAAAGATATTTAATTCAATTTCGGAAAATAAGAAGGCTATCTGCCACAACAATGGGAACTGGAGTAAGGGGATTGAACCTACTACTACACAGGCTTTAACCACACTCCAAAATCAGAAGACTTTTAAGCGTGCCTTTATTACCATTTTTTCAACTGACAATATGGCGATAAAGGACATTTTGGTATAAAATTGGCCCATGTTAAGGAATGAGCAGGGGAAAATCGAAAATATTAGCTCACGTCCACATGTGGTATATAAAAGGGTGAAGGATTTAATTCATTCACTCCGGTGGAGCTCTGGAAATTTACACTGTAACTTCTAATGGGCAGAGCCTAAGCCTTTTGACAGAATCAAATTATGTCCTCACATTTCAAACAAATGTTTGTATCTCTGGAGCCATAAGGGTTATGAAAGAAGTATAAATGGCAAACCTTTCAGCACAAACTATTTTTACAGTGTCAATATTCTTTAGGTTCTAGGTCTTAAACTAGGAGTTTTTAAATCACAGTAAACACAGTAACTATTATGTTTGTGATTTTTTTGTAAACAACTTACAATATCTCATCAACCACTCAAGTAACACACATACTGTCAGCAGCATTTTATTCATCTATCTGAGGGCTTTCATAAGGAAGCTAAGGAGTTCTGTCTATATTACTTGGTTGTTGAGATATTTAGAAAAATGTGAAAATTATATTTATATAAATTAATGTCATAACAGTTAAAAACCCTTTACCTGTACAAAACAGAGGTCAAACATTAATGCAGCTGAGTTTACCAATGTGTAAGCTTTAAGATGAAATCTTTTAAAATCTTGCACATAACATGGTTTTGGAATTATTGATGCAAATATGAACAAGCAATAGTTGACACCTAGAGCCGCTAGTAGGAGTTAACTTCAGATGCACATGGAGGCGTCACTTGGATGTAATGAATTGTTCGAAAAAGGTTTGAGTATACCCAAGGTAATTATTAACACCAACAACCCTGGAATGTTCAAGTGCGAGAATTGCTCTCAATGTCAACATACTCTTGTTAAGAAGGATTACCTTATCTCCACCCATGAAATCACAATTGGAAGACATTTAAACTGTAATACAAAATGGGTGGTATACTGTGCACTTTGTTCAGCATGTTCATGCTTTTACATTGGTAAGATAGACAGAAGACTCAGGGAGAGAGCCCATGAACATATTTATAACATTAAAAAACAGAAAAATACAAGTGCACTGTTTAAACATGTACAGCAAAACCCTACCCATTGTTTTAAATTAATCATACTTGAACAAATTGCAGTGAATGTAAGAGGGGGACCTTGGACTTTAACTCTTGAAAAGCATGAATTGTATTGGCCACTTTATTTGAATGCTGATCTCTAGCCAGGTTTAAAAGAAAGTTTATCAATAGCTTGTTTATTAAAACTAAAGGCTCAACAGACATAGTAAATGTATTTAAGTTGATTTTATTGAAGGGCAACATTCAATGGTAAGTTTGAACTTATATTTATAAAAAGCTAACTTTTATGGGGTGATGCTGGGTTGGTTGCCATGCTGGGGCATCTGGAGTCTGGTGGCTTGCCCCAGATGAGAGTAGTCAAACTTTGCACCTTTTTCTTGTAGGGTGGATACCTTGACTGCTAAGCTAACCTTACCAGATTGTGTCATTCAAATTTTGTAAACTACTATGAAGTAAAAGTGTTTTATGAATTGGGTGGAGCTTGTTGGGAGGTTTGAAAATCATGTGATTTTATTAAGTGATTTTTACTGGTCTAAAATACTTTTTAAGGACGAGTGTAATTTGATTGTCTGATGAAGTCTTTCACGTAAAAAGACAAAAGCGCTCACCATTTTATGTATAAATAAAAGGACTGGACTTTAAATCAATGAGCAGTGATTTTAAAAAAGTTTTTAAGGGAATTTTCCTTTAAGTACAATTCTGGTGCCTGTATTTCCAGCTTTCAGCAATCTGTTTATTCCAAGTTTGTTTCTGGTGTTTTGAATTGTGGCAGGCAGAAAGATACAAATCTAAGTGAAAAAGCATGATGCTGAAACATGACGGAGCTCAAGAATGAAGGAGGGAGTGCGATTTTGGATACAGGATCTCAAGGAGAACAACAACAGAATATTATATTCATATATAGTCAGCCTTAATTGTGTAGCTCTAAAATATCCCTTTAAATAAGGTAATTATAAACCACCTTGTTCTTTGTAGACAATCAGCTTATCTCACTTAACTTTTTCCCTCGTCCCTTCCCACATAAATTCCTTGAACTCTTTATTAATTATGGTCCACAACTTCTGTTCTGGTTGCTAAAATTATACCTGAGCTGTACATAAAACTAAACGGATAAGAAACAGGTTGACTGCTTGCATTGTACTATCCATGTCAATAGCTCCCAGCTACTAAGGTTTTGTATCATCTTTGTAGACTCTTCCACATATCCTTAGCTGCCATAACAAATGCATTTTTAATCTATGGACCTAAATATTTCATCTTAAAAAGCCCACATAAATATGGGTACCTGAACCACTTTATGTGCAGGTATGTAGTTTACTACTATAACCTTTGTTTTATCTTCATTTATTTTTATACCATAAAAAATGAAATGGTTTCAAAATGACCTGTAACAATGAAATATTCATTTCTGGCTTTAAGAAGCAAAAACTACATCTCAAAATAACACTAACTTTTCTTGACTGTCATACTAGTTATATCCTTGAATGTTAGTGTTCCTCATATATTTATTTTTGCTAATGGCTCTAAATATACAGCAATAAACAAAGGGGAAAGAGGACAGTCCTGCCTTGTTCCTTTGTTCAAACACAGCGTAATGCAAAGGAAACCTCCTACTTAAATTCTTGCCTCTGACCCTTCATATATCCTCCTCCTAAAAATATTATTTTATCAAGGAATGTAAATGCTAACACTGCTCTACTCATCTCTAAATGTTTTTTCTGCATTAAGACGCATCAAAAATAGCAGTGTTTTCTTAGAGTCTGCTTCCCTCTGGATCATCACCATTCTGTTAATGTTGTCAACTGTTTGCTTCCCCTCAGCAAAACCATACTGATCCATATCCAGCACTTTTTGCAACACTTTTGCCATTCCATTAGCTAGTATAGACATACACACTTAGTAATCACTGTTTAAAATTGAAGCAGGTCTGTGAAACTTAACTATCTTTGGAGATAATACAGCCACCACTGCTTTCTTTTAAGATGCTGGTACTCCCCCCTCCCTTTAAAATACTGCTAAACAAAACTTTCCAGACATTTATCACTTTCTTCCATCCCAGCTTCCAAACCTCCACAGGAATATATTTTTTTCCTGGAGGCTTCCCTGCTGAATGATTATACATCACTGCTTTTTTTTTTTTTTTAACAAAAAAAAAAAGTTATGTCTTACCATAATATGCTCCATCTGAGTTATCCATCTTCATCTGTCATCACCTCTGGGTTCATTTATGATACTTTGGAACAGACTCGGCCCTTTCTATAGCTCGTGGACTCCAAAAAAAACCTCTCAAGCACATCCCTTACCCATAATGCACAGGGTAGACTACCTCAGATTGAGTTTGTTGATTATAAAATGAAAGATGTAAAAAGATAGAAAAAGAGCCCATATCTGGATTATAATAATATTTCAAAAGGAACTCGCGTGGGAAAGTCTGTTCTTCCAGGAAATCCAGTAGGGGGAAAGAGGGTGGGATTAGGTGATGACAGATGAAGATGGACAACTCAGATGGAACATTATGATAGGACATAACTTCTTTATCTGAAGATGTCAATCTTCATCCTGTCATCACCTGTGGGACAGAGTCCCCAGCTACTTAGAACCCTGGGTGGATTCAAGGAAGGATATTCCTGAGTACCACTGAACCAAATGATGTTCTTCCCCTAGAGACTAGATCTAACTTGTAATGGGTAACAAAGGTATGGACAGATGCCCAAATTGCAGCTGCAAAAATGTCGTCCATGGAAGTCCTTGACTGAAAAAAATGCCAAAGTAGCTACCGCTCTAGCTGAATGTGCTTTTCATGGTAAAGATAGGGAGATACCTCTCCTCTTATAAACAAAGGAAATACAGTCTGAAATCCGCTTAACTAGCGTTACTTTGTTACAGGTTGTCCCAATTTAATATGTGAAAAAGAAACAAACAGCTGGTCAGATTCCCTGATGTCCTTGGTCCTGGTAAGGTAGAATCTTAGTTGCCTATAAAGATCTAATACATATAATGTGTACTCATCCTTGTTAGAATAATTTGGGAAAAACACAACAAGATTAATGCATTGATTAAGACTGGGTTCTGACACAATGTTAGGTAAAAAGGATGGGTTGGTCCTGAGACAAACTCTATCCTTGTGAAAAATCAAGTATGGTGGTCTAGATGAAAGTGCATGAATTTCTGAAATTCTTCTAACTTAGGTAATGGCTACTATGAAAATATTTTCTACGACAGAAACATTAGATCATGTCTAGAGGCTGGTTCAAAAGGGATTTGTGTCAAGGCTGTAGCATTAAAGTAAGGAGCCAAAGGATGAGAAAAGTAATTGACCATTCTTCTTTGGAGTCTAAGTGTGCTACTACTGAGGTCATTGAACCAAGTGACCTGTCAAACAGAGGTTTAAATATGTGTTTTCACTCTGAAACTCAACCTAATACTTCAACTCCATTCTTAAATAGTGTTGTGTCATTCACCACTATATATACTAAATTGAGTTCTGAATGCATCAACATTTTGAATAAAAATTGGAATTTATTGAAAAATAATACTTCTTTAATAAAAAAACTTGGTCACAAACCGAATGTCACCTTTAAGCGTGGACTGAATTTAAAAGATTCTTTGAAATTTCAGCCAGACTCACTGAGAAAATTAACAGGGATGTTCAAGTGTGAGGCATGTAATATGTGCAAACACGTAATGACCAGTAGCACATTTACTTTGGATAAAGTTTTATACAAAATAAATGGCAAATTTAATTGTAATTCTAAGGGGATAATTTACCTGGCTAAATGTGTACTATGTACTGCCTTTTACGTCGGTAAAACCGAGCGTAGGCTCAGAGACAGGATATATGAACACATCTATGCTGTTAACCATCAAAAGACTGAGAACGCACTAGCAAAACATATTTTGAGTTTTCCTGACCATTATTTTAAATTTTTGATTATTGATGCATTAAAAATTAATCCTAGAGGAGGACCTTATTCATTAAAGTTGCTTGAACTGGAATTAAAATGGCAAATTAAATTGAACGCAGGTAATTATCCAGGCTTAAATGAAGCTTCATCAATAGGAGTTTTACTGAAATTAAAGAGTTTGGCGAGATAATAAGGGCTGACTTAATATTACAAATTTAAACTACTACTTGAATTTATACTATGTAGGTTATAAACCAATTGGAGAATAAATTAATATTAAAAATTCAGAGTATTTCTGATTTTTTGAACTTTTGAATTTTTGAATTCTATTTATTTTATTTTATTTAAGAATTAACTTATACATATACAACATCTATTGATTCCCTTTGGGTATTAATATTTAATTTTTGAATTTGGTTAAGTATATATACATGTTATTGGAAGTTTGACTGTTTAACAATTAATTATACATGACAGGTATTTATATATTTAGCCATCATAATGAAGCTTTAACATCTACAACTCAGTATTTAGTTTTAATTAAAAATGATAGGCGTTTATATTTGTATTTACACATACAAAGAATGTATTGATATCATTGAGATTTTATACAATTGGTCGAAGTTCTTTGACAGATTTTATTACATAACTGGTTTCAGGTCATAGTGCATCAGTTTTTGTATTACTTCTTAGTTGACAGGTATACTTTTTTGTTTGTATACCTTTAAGAAGATGTTGAAGGTTTTAAGTTTTATTAATCTTAATTAATTGAATTATTGTTTAATTTTTGCGCCTTTTCTTGTATAAAAAGAAAAGTGTTGTATAATGTTTTTTATTCTGAGGAAGGCTGTCGTAGTGAGAGCCGAAAAGCGCTTAAATAAATCTGTTCATCTACCTGGTGTTCCTGTGTCGACTATTGTGGATTTATCTCTTTGTGTTTTTGGATGAGAAAAGTAAGCCATAGGAGGAGTAGCATCCTTGTAAGGGGGCTCTAAGAGTAGAGCACCTCTTACAAAGGCTTTGCAAAGTCTATGCAAGGCCACAGATGATCCATGGAAACCATTGTGAAAATTGGAGATGGCTGCCAGTTGAACTTTAATAGTAGAGGTGGAAGCACCATCATTGAAAATACAGGCTAGGAAGTGAAGAATTTCTTGGACTGGTGCTGAAAAGGAGTCAAAGTCATGTAAGGAGGCCTAGTGAACAAATCCCTTCCATTTACTTGCGTAAAGTTTATGAGTGGATGGCTTATGAGATGCCAAAAGTATGTTTTTAACTGAGGAAGAGAGCAAATCATGCCTGGCCACTAACAGACTTGGAGAAACCAAGCCGTCAGCTTGAGACTTGTAATATCTGGGTGACTGATGCCTGTCAGTGTGACAGGAGGTCCGGAGCTGGATCCAGAATCCATGGTGTTTGTATCAGATGAGGCCATAGGAAGGGGAACCAAATCTGCTGAGCCCAAAAGGGAGCAATGATGTGACTTTGCTCTTCAACTTGGCTGCTTTCTGTAGAAATTTGGGAATTAGTGGGGTCAGAGGAAAGGCGTACAGGAGACTGGGGGGTCAACTGTGGAGAAGAGCATCCCTTGGTAATTCCCTCTCAGGGGGGAACAAGGGCAAAGTAGCTGCTGCATTTGTTATTCAGAGGGGAGGCAAAAAAGTTGCAGCAAGGCTGGCCCCATAATCAGAAAATCCTTTCTGACACTTTTGGATTGAGGGACCACTCATTAGGTAGAAGGATGCACCTGCTCAAACTGTCTGCTATCACACTGGACTTTCCCGGAATATGCATTGTGATCAGAAAGAAATCAGTTGGATTAGATCATCCATTGCCAAACTCTGAGAGCTTCTGTGCATAAGGGGTAAGATCTGGTTCCCCCTTGTTTGTTGATGTACCAGACCACTGACATGTTGTCTGCCTGAACAGCAATCATTCCCAGAGATAGAAAGTCTTGGAATGCTTGCAACACTAGTAGCACAGCTCTCATCTCTAGAATGCTTATGTGTAGGCTAGCTTCTGATGGGGACCAAGTGCCTTCGACTGTCTTTCCCTGGCAATGCCCCCCCCAAGCTGGGAAGGGTTTGTGGTCACTGTGGCCTTGGGCTGCAGGGGAATGAATGGGCATCCTTGTCAAACTTGGCTTGAATTAATTCACCATAGAAGGTCCCTTTTGCATGTGTTGATGATCAAACTTGGCATTGTTAAGGGATGAGGAAGAACTGACCATTGTACTGCAAAGTAACCATTGCAATATTCTCATGTGAAACCTGGCTAGGGGGACAAGAGTTATGGTTGCTGCCATTGATCATAATGCTTGAAGTACTAGACGTACAGGGACTCTTTCTTTGTAGCAGAGCTTGAACTTGAGTATGGATAGTTTCCAACAGAGACAAAGATAGTGAGGCAATGGAGGTTCTCATGTCTAACAGCGCTCCTATAAATGTTAGACTTTGTGTGGGCTCCAGCAAGGATTTGTCAAATTTGATTGTGATGCCTAGAATGTCACGTAGCTGTAGAACTTTCCCTTTTGCTACTAGTAGTAGTTGCCTGGTAGCAGAGGAAATGAGACAGTCATCTAAGTATTTAAACACCCGGAATCCTTTCAGTCTTAAGTAAGCTGTTACTACTGCCATGCATTTTGTGAACACCCTGGGGGGCTGTGGTGAGACCAAAGGGCAGAACTCTGAATTGGTAATGACTGGCTCCCAGCCAGAAGTGAAAGAATCTTCTGGACCATCTGTCCATCTTTATGTGGTAATACACATCTGGAAGATCTATAGAGCACACCCAGTCATCCTTTCCTAAAAACAGAAGAATGGACTGAACCATGACCATCTGGAATTTGGTTTTTCAAACATATTTGTTCAGGTTGCTGAAATCCAAAATTGGTCTTCCGTCCCCTGTCTTTTTTGGCACTAAAAACAATCTTGGGTAAAATCCGGATTCTGTTTGGTGTGGTGAGACTTCCTGGATGACTCTCTTTTCTAGCAGCTTTTGAATTTGAATAGCTGCCTGTTCCTTCTGGCTGGATGGAACATCGGGGAATCTCTTTGAACAGGGAGGATGAAGGGAAAAAGGAACTGTATAGCCTCTGGATATAGTATTGGAGGCGATTTCTTGCCAGGCTTTTAGGTGCATGGATAAGCTGCAAGGGTTTCCAGAAGGAGGAATCCCGGGAACCTTGATGTTGTGGGAGACATCTGCCGCAAAGGCAGCAGTGTCTTCCATTACTGTTCCCCCCTCATAGTCTGCCAAAAAATGCATAAAAGTTTGGTTTCTCCACCTGGATGCCCTACAGTTTCAGCTATTTTCAGTATAATGTAGGAGTATTATTACATAACTATTAGTTAACACCGGTGGTTAAATTAAGCTCTTATAAACATGACACGTTTGATTTTTTAGGTTCATAGGTAGGTACTAGGCTATCTGCCCGAAGGCATTTATAAGCCTAGCCAGAGTGTGTCAGCTTTCGCCACCCCATTGATTAATTAACTGATCCTCTGTCAAGCAGAGCCAATGAAGTGATACCAGGGGTGTATTTTCTGTTACCCATCCACTCGTCAAGGTTTCTCTTGAACAGTGTTAGTGAGGGGCTCTGCCTGATGTAATTTGGATTTATGTTCCAGAGCATGGGGAGTCTCTGTGACAGGAATCTATCCCTCCAGCATGTTCTATTTATTGAAAACCAAGTATTCACAG
Organism: Protopterus annectens; assembly: GCF_019279795.1. Taxonomy (NCBI): domain Eukaryota; kingdom Metazoa; phylum Chordata; order Ceratodontiformes; family Protopteridae; genus Protopterus; species Protopterus annectens. Next base: position 796,672,871 of record NC_056739.1, on the reverse strand, counting down.
AGCAAAGCAATGGTAGGGAAACAAAACACTCCAAAAAGCATATACGATGTATTCCAAGGAAAGAAAAAATATCAAATCTCCAAAACGGTAAAAACTGGTTTATTCGAATAAATAGCGGTAAGCGCTTTCACTGGGATAGCTTCATCAGACCGTATTACAAAGAACACTAGAACACCATCAGTTTAAATAATTAAAAAGGCGCCAAAAAGTTAATTAAACTTCCCTTAAAAGGAACATACTACATAAGTGCTGCCTAATACAGTATATAAATACTGAAATACATAATACATTGACTTAAACATCTTAAAAAGTAAATAATACTTAAACTATGATGGTGGACAAACTCCCATAGGAAGACTTAATACATACAAACTATCTAATATGAAATAAACTAAAATAAAATAAAATAAAACAAATGCATGCTCTAAAAAAATGAACATGCTCACTTAAATGATTTAAGTCTTCTTGACTTTAAAAGTGGACGTAAGGAGACCCTGCCATTGAGTCCTGGGTGAAGATCAGCCCTGAACTTAATAATCCAGTCTGTCTCACGGTTCTCTGTATGGTTTTCTACATCCCCCCTTCTAGTGGTCCTGAAGATCTGTTCAAGGACTCTAAATCTGAACTCGTGATTGGGTCCATGTTCTGAGGTGTGTTTGGCAAGGGCATTAAAAAGGTGGCCCTTCCTGATATGATACGTGTGTTCTCGAATCCTGTCCCTTAGCATGCGGTTGGTTTTGCCTATATAATAGGCTGGACAGGAAGTGCAGGTTGCCAGATACACCACATCTTTGGACCTACAATTGCCTTTGACTCGAATAATGAAGTCCCCAGACCCATGTGGAGGTTTGAAAACTGGATCGGTGAGAATGTGCAGGCAAAAATTACAATTGGAACAGGGTTCCATATAAGGTCCCTCTACACTTCTATCAAAGGAAGTGGATTTAGGGTAGCATAATAATTGCTTGATGTTCTTCTTATTTCGATAGACAAACCTGGGTTTGTCCCCTAACAACTGCTTAACAGTGGGATCAACTGATAGAACATGCCAATGTTTTAAAACGACGTCTTTAATGGCACCAACATCTTTAGTGTAGTAAATGGGAAACATCACATCACTATTGTGTATTGATTGTGTAACAGATTGTTGTGTCGCAGTAAAAGTATCACGAGCTCTGACTGCTCCTTCAGAAAAGTAGGGCATGGCTCTATTGTTCCTCAATTCATTGATACCCTCCATACCCTTACTGACATCTGAGGCACTGTAACCTCGCTCCCTAAACATCTTGTCTAGGTTCATCAAACCTGTGACAAAGTCAGAATCTCGTGGAACATACCTGGAAGTCCGCATGGACTGTCCACGAACAACATTATGGTATGTATATCCGGGATGCATGCTGGACCGATGCAAGAGACTGTTCCTGTAACTGGATTTCCTGTAAAGTCCAGTGTTGACAATCCCTCCTGGTAATTTTTCAACAAACACATCTAAGAAAGGAATGCTAACATGTGACCATTCCATTGTAAAACTGAGAAACCATATGGAATCATTAATTAGTCTAGAGAACTCATTCAGTAGCGCTGGTGTACCTTTCCAAACTAAAAACAGGTCGTCTACGAAACGCCTGTAGAACGGTACATGTAGTTTAAATAATTCATTCCTAAAAAGATGTTCATGCTCCCATTCGGCCATTACTAGGTTGGCGTAGCTATTGGCACAGGATGTGCCCATAGCTACGCCATCCCGCTGCAAATATAAACCATTCTGAAAGCAAAACACATTTGAATCCAAAACCTTCCCTAATAAGGATATAACTAATTCAATATCAAAAGGAGAATTTAACCTCCTTAGATATGTACCTAACATGTCCAGTCCTTCTACGTTAGGAATAACAGTAAATAATGACTGGACATCCATGGTTACCCAAATTAATTCATCTACCTGCGTGCAGGTGCTCACGTACTCATAGAAATCCAGTAAAAACTGTCTAGTATCTTTGAGAATGAACTGATTTGCTTCAACCACTGGTCTCAGTAAAGTCTCAACAAAAATGGAGAGTGGTTCAGTCGACCAGCCTCTGCCCGCAACTATTGGCCTCATAGGAGGAAGGACCGGGTCTTTATGAATTTTAGGAAGCCCGTGGATAGTCGGTAGTAATGGGTGTGCAACAGACAAAAAATTATAAAGGTCTTGATCAATGACACTATTGTCAAATAACATCTGAAGTGTTGATCTAACCCTATCAATAATGACATCTACTCTTGTCTCAGTGATAGATTCATAGAATCTATCATTCATTAACATGTCTAACATATCTGCGTTGTACCTATCTGAATCAAAAACAACTATCCCTCCCCCTTTATCTGCAGGGCGTATCATTATATCACGGTTGTTACGTAGGGTTTCTAAAGCTGTCCTCTGTTCAAGACTCAAGTTATGTCTGCACCTAATATTCTGTCTACCTTCCATGCAATAGAGTTCATCTTCAACAAGTTTACTGTATGCTGCAATCAAAGGATGAAGAGGTGGAACAAATGTGCTCGGTTTCCTTAGTGCGCATACAGTAGGTACATGGTTAGGTTGTTTGAAAAAAATCCTTAATGAAAGGTTCCTGACAAATAACTTAAAGTCTTTCAGGGTCTCCTCCAGTCTACTACACCTACTAGGAATAAATGTCAAACCCTTAGAGAGTACCTGAATCTCAGGGCCACTCAGGGTATGTCTAGACAAATTAAATATTAGCTCTGTTTCTTTCTCTCCCACATCTTTTTGATGCTCCGATTGGAAGAGGTGTCTGGGGACAACTTCCTCTTGTGTCGTCCCCTGCTGTTGGACCTGGTCCTTTCCTCCCTCGTGTAAGTTTTGATGGGAAAAGGGAGTTTATCAACGGATTGGGGTGGGCCCATTGGAGAAGAGGGATACTGTCGTTCAGTAATACTGGTATGAATACGCTCCTTCCCAGATTCCATAAAAACAGTTTTCCTGCGAACAACAGGATCTAGGACAGGAGTGCAATCTCCCTCTCTGGCCATAGAATTAACAACAACCTTATCATTACCGGCAGCGATAATACTGCTGGAGCCAGAATTAGAAGCCACATTTATGCTATCAATGTTAGACATATCTGAACTTATATTATCAGGAATAACTGAAATCACATTATCAGAACCATTAGTTAAATCAATTCCATTGTTATTAACAGAAACAGTCCTTGTAGAGTGTCCAGTGGTAGCTGTGGCGTTGCTAACGCCGCCATTAGTGTCATATCTAGGCCAGGTGAAGATTTGGCCCGATTTAAAATCGATACTGTCCCTGTGTAGTTTAGATCTTTTTTGATTCAGTAGTCGCCTTTCATATTGTGTAACATTATCTAAAATGCCTGTGAAGGCGTTATCAGCAGCAAAACTTGGAAAAGTTGCATAAATGTCCGATTGGTTTTTCTTAATGTCATCTCTGAGTGCCATTTCAATCGGTAAAAAGAAGGCATTCATTAATTTCATATAATTGAGGCTTACCTCAATGTTTAGTTGCTGCCAGTCGAACAAAAGTTCCGGATAGAGGGTGCCCGTAGTGGGCATCTTGAGCACCCTCAGCCCTCTTGGCACAATCCGGCGTTGGATACAGACCTCAAAGTGTTGTCTTTGGGTCTGTAATCGTTTCAATTTGCACAAGTCTTGTTCCAATCTATCCGTCGCCAAACGCAAGCCCTCTCGGTCATAATCCAAGTGAGTAATGTCAACACCGACATCCGTCATATCTCCTGTCTCCCCAAAGAACGTTAGAGGATTCTCCTCTGTTCTCAAGCAGTCGGCCAAACGGTCAAAAACTGACCTCGACATGGCAAATGTTCTATTTATTGTTGTGGTGAGGTTTAGCTCACTAGACCATGTGGCTCGCAGTGACTTGGATTTCTTTAGGTGGAGCATGTTTATCAATTCGGAGTTGGACATGGCTTTGTAAGTCAGGCAGAGATCACCTCTGAGTAAGCGATATGCCACTGAGTACAGATGGAGTTTTTCAGTCGGGCTGCATAGGACATATGTTTGAGACCAGTAATCCTCTTGGTGAGGTACTTTTCTGGTCTTTCCAGCTATTGGAAGTGTCTTGTGAGGTACATCCCAAATGGGGCATTGTACTCTATGATGGGTCTAATGAGTGACGAGTAGAGGGGCACTATAACCTCTTTATTTCTAGAGGTGAACCCTTAAGTAATTAGATGGGCCACATAGAAGGATTTCCTAACTACTTTGGCAATATGATTGTCAAAGGAGAGATTACTATCTACCTGGGTCCCCAGATCTCTTATTACCTCTTCTGTATTAAGGGGGCTGCCACCTATGTGGTAATTCGTGGGTGTTTTGTTTTTCCAAAACGGGATGACTATGCATTTTTGGGCATTTAGCTTGAGGTCATGACTTTGACACTAGGTGTCCATCTCAGTAAGGCCCTTTTGGAGATTGTCCGTGTCAGCTGGGGAGTCAATTATGGCTCCCAGTTTGCAGTCATTGGTGAACTTGGTTAGCCATAGTCCTCCTGTGTTTGCCTGTACTTCTGAGAAGTATATGCCAAACAGTAGCGGTCCCAGGACCGAGTCTTGTGGAACACCACTTGTGACTAGTTTAGAGTTGGACCTGGAGCCCGCTATTCTTACCGTGTGAGTTTTGTCTGCAAGCCAGTTTGCAACCCATCTCGTGACGTAGGGGTTTATGTTCAGGCTGGTGAGATTTTCTGTAATACCCAAGTAGGGAATGGTGGTAAAAGCCTTGGCAAGGCCGAGGTCAAGGTAGGCTGTGTGAACCACCTTTCCCTCATCTATGGCCTTGGTGACTGTCTTGAGGAAGTCAACCATGTTTAGTAGGCATGATCTGCCCTTAACAAAGTCGAACTGGGTCAGGTCAAGTGTTTGGAGGTTCACAATGTTTTTGTTAATGAGTTCCATGATGATGCACTCCATAGCCTTGCAGACCAGGCTAGTCAGGCTTATGGGGTGATAGTTACCAGGGTCGGTTGTGGCCCCTCCTTTGTGGAGAGGAATAACAGTTGCTGTGTGCCATTCTATGGGCACGTAGCCTGTGGAGAGGCTGAGGCTGAACAGCATGTTTAGGTGGGGGGGTTTGGAGAAAATACAGCCAATAGAATGGAAGGCAGATAACTACTGTTTGACAGTGGACCTGAAAGTCTCTATACCAATATTACACATTCTTTGGGTATAGAAGCCTTGAATTATTTCTTAGGAGATAGTCCTTTAGCAAATTATATGATAGATTTGCTTTATCTTTTTAACTCACAATTTTTTTGAATTTAATCATGAAGGGTTTCATCAAATTAAGGGAAGAGCAATGGGGCACCTTTTGCACCCATGTACACTAATCTCTTTATGGGATCATTTGAAAATAAACATCTATACAATTTAGATTTTTATGTTAAATATGTGGTGAAATACTTCAAATTTATTGATTTATTTTTTTTGTGTGAGGGTGGTAAAACATTAATTGATGATTTTGTACAGGAGCTGCAAAAGAACAGATTTAGTACACAGTTCAATGGTATATGAGTTGGTAAGAAAGTAACATTTTTGGATGTGGGATTAGAAGGAATAGTAGTTGGGGGAATAATAACCAAGGTATATAGGAAGTTTGAGAATAGTAATCATTTTTAGTTGGCAGAAGTTGCCATCTACTACATTTAATAAAATCATTACTGTTTAGTAAATTATTATGGATTTTTAGGCTTTGTAATGAAGAAGACACCTTGGTTAAATAATTATATAGAACCTGTATCCAGTTTAAACAAAGGGGTTATTAGACCCAAGTTATTGTGGAAGCAGTACAGAGGTTATTATTAGGTGATCAGTATGTTAAAACTCAGTATAAAAATAAAAATAATAATAGAAGGGAAGAACTATGTAACAATGGTACAATGGTAGGGAATAATGAAAACAAAATGTATTTTGTAATCACATATAATGTTATTACAGATAAGGTTTTTGATGTTATAAAATTTTATTGGGATTCGTTACTGAATCATCGAAGTCTAAATAATTTTTTTTTAACTAAGAGGCATTTTCTTTCTTTAAAAAGAGGCTGTAGTATTAAGGATATGATTGTTCATAGTTAATTTTCAACACCCAGTGTTAGATTAATGCTAGCGCCTAGAATTGTGGGCACTTTACCTTGTGGTACTTGTTCAGTGTGTAAGCACATTGTAAGGACATATGAGAAAATTAATAATGTTATATATGTTCCCAGAGATATGTATATTGTAATACAGCAGGCATTATTTATGCCATGAGATGCTCCTGTTAGCTTTTTTTATGTGGGTGAAGCAAAGTTTTTTAAGGCTAAATTACAGGAGCATCTCAGGGATATTAGGAATAAAAAAAATGACAGCCCTACAAGCAGCTCATTCAGAATTATGTCATGTGGGAATGGAAAAAGTAAAAGTTCATAATAAATTGGACTTGAAGAATAAATTATTTAAAATATGGAACACTGACAACTGCTGGACTAAATATTGAGTGCAAGTGGAAATTGTTATAATTAAGTTAAACGAGAGAGGATTTTTTTTATAGGGTGAATGTTTAATTGTGTAATTTAAATTTAAAATGATGTTAATATATATTGTGAAGTTTGTTATACTCATCTCTTTTTGAAGGCCATTGGGCCAAGATGCTAGAGAGTGTTTCTATGGTTTAATAAAATGAGCAGTACATTGGCCTTTGTGGTTGTTTCTTTATGTAGTCTGGAAAGACCCTTGAGACTTCCTGAACCATATTTTGCCCATTCATTTTTGGTTCCTAGAAAAGGGCCTCTGAGGACTGGAAAAACATATTCCTATGGCAGAAAGCATTTTCCCATCCTTCTCACACTTGGTTAAAGTGTCTCTTAACAGTTCAGCCAAAAAGGTAAGTGCTATCAAAGGGTGTATTGACAAATGAAGACTTCAACGGTTCTGCAAAAATCACACAAGTGCATCCAGACATGCCTCCTTATGGAAATCCCTGAAACCACTGCTCTCATCGTTCCTTCAGCAACATGAGAAATGAGTCTCATGGAAGAATTGGAAATGGATGTCAGGGTAACTAACTGAAAGGTGATTGAATCCCGCACCTCTTCAGAAACAGCTCCTGAGAGAGAATCTGAGAGCACCTTGATCAGATATCTCTGCAATCCTGTAAAATGTCCTAGGTAGTTCAAAGATCATAGGGCAAATGTCGATGAAGCATAAACTCACTTCCAAAATTTATCCATCACCTGCAACTCCTTGTTGGGAGGATGGACAGAGGAACTTTCTCCCACTAGTTCCTTCTCAGTGGCTGCCATTACCACCATGGCATCCACAGGAACTCCCTTAGTCCAAAAAGGCTCATCTTCTGGGGCTGTAATGATTTTATCTGGTCTCTTGGGAAATTGACTTGGTAATATCAGGAACCTTCCACACCCACTGAGAGATCAATTCGATGAGCTCGTCAGCGGGTGGAGACACCCAGGAAGTAGACGGGTGGGTACCAAAAGCTGGCAGTTACACAGATTCCACAGTCAAAGGGTTGAGGGACTTCCAATCACCTCTCTAAGTATTTCCAAGACATCTCCAAATGAGACATCAGGAGGTGCTCTGGGGACCCTTTGCCTTCATCAAAATCTGTGATGGACTCTTTTGGGGAGTCTAGGTGCTTCTTGCATGATTTCGGTTGAGGGACATCCTCAGGGTGAACATCTGGGGAGGTTTCAGAAGAAGAAGGGGTACCTGGGTGGGTAGTCTGAGGTTGCAGTATCCGTTGTCCCTGTGAAGGAGTTGGTTGATCCTCCAGACCTGAGGTGGCCAGAGGCAGAGGCTCCAAGGAGGAAGGAAATTACCTTGTACTGGAAGTAGCCAATGGCCTCAAAGGCTGACCCACCAGAAGAGAAAGGATGCTCCAGAGCCAAAAAGGAAGGCCTCTGCTCTGGACTCCCCCATCCTGATGAAGACCCCTTTGAAACTGAAGTTGGATCCGAGCCTGTTCGCGCCAGCTCACTGAGGAGCTAAGACCACTCTGAAAATCCAGGAGCAGACTTGAATGACTCGGAATTGACTGCCAGGCTGCAGAACTGACAGGACTATGATTCTGATACAACCAGAGTGCTTAGGGCAATTGTCTGTTCTGAGTAAAAAAGAAACGTTCGGAATTGACATGGCCGGTTCTGGGATGCTCGGAAAGGAAGACTCTAAGGTACCTGTGGAGGTTAGAGGAGGAGGGTTAGGATGGAAAGTGGAGGGTGTCAGTGCCTGACCCAAAGGGGTAGGAACAGATGGGGTGCCTGACATGGCTTGGGCCCAAAATATCTTCATCACCAACCTCTCCATGTCAACTTCAGTGAGACACCTGGAAGAATGGACTGAGACCACTAAGGGTGACTTTGGTCTCTCTAAAAAGGGGGACAGTAGTCTGTCTGCAAAAGGATCCAGTGTAGTGGAATAGTGTGTCCTTGGCAGGGAAGTGATTAGCACAGCAGGTTGTTCTGGAGCCGACTAAGAAACCGGAAGAGAGAGATTAACAAACAGTTGCAAAGCATCCTTCTGGGTCGAAGCTTTGGATGCCAACTCTGATGTCCTTTTCATTTTAGAGCTCGGTACTGAGGAAACACTTGGAATCAAGGATGGTTGCTTCTTCACCTCTGAGGTTCTAGAAGAGGAGGAAGAAGATGTATGTCCACATTTATGTTTTGACATATCCTGGGAACCAGATATGGCCTCCCCAAAAGAGGAAGGAGACCTATAAGTATGAGTTTATTACGTCTATCGGTGACTAAAGGCATGGCAGACAGAACAGGACAGAAGAGGACCGAGACAATAAACACAGAGAGAATGCTGGTCAGAAAATGGAATTTTATGACTGCATTTTGTGAAGCCTGTCTGACTTTTCTGTTTATCAGCCATACTCACACACACACACACACACACACACACACACACACACACACACACACACACACACGAAACAGTCTATGAAAAGAAAAAAGTGGAAACGGAGAAAAAGATTTAGATTTTTTTTTTAGGAAATATCAACAATGGTAACTAAAGACTTACTGAGCAGTAACAAGGAAGAGGAAGAGGAAGGGATACCAATGATGGTATTATTGGGATACCTTATTGTATTTAGGGAGAAGAAAGACAGGGGGAGAGTAAATATATCAAGTGAAGAAAAATGCTTCAAAAACAACGACTATAAGTTCAAAAGATGCAATAGAGATAGGAAAAGGTTTTTTGAAAGGATAGAAAGATTTTTAAAGTAAAATATTACACTTAGGCTCGACAGCGATATGGAGAAACCACGTCTGAAGATGAAAGCAGCAAATGAGATCTGAAGTAATCTCCCCTTTGCATTATGGGTAAGGGATATACTCAAGAGTTTTTTGGAGCTAATGAGCTACAGAAACATCTGAGTCAAACATACAGGTGATGACAGGATGAATATCTTTATTAAATTATCACTTATAACACAGGCAATCATACATTTATTGACGCACTTTTAGCTTTTAGAATCTTGTCTCAGTCCTCTTCACTTGCAAGAGGACTGTTCAATCTGCCACACTTTTAGTCACAGAGCGTTGGTAGATACACAAATAAAGTCGTACTTAAAGGTTTATTCAGTCACTGTCAGTCGAACATTGCATAGCTCACTCAAATCTTCCCTTCTTTTAATCTTCATTCTTCCACTGGATGTATTGCTCTGACAATTCCCATTTTTTATGTAATTTGCTCCACCCTTTTCTAAAGATCCCATTTGTATACTGAATACTCATTGTCCACACAAACTCTGTTGTCTCCCACTTTTAGTACTTTGTCCTTCTACCACAGTTTTGTCAGAATCACCTCCTTCCTCTGGTAGCATTGCACTGTTACTGTTAAAGGTCTAGGCTGCTTTCTCATAGATGGGTTTGAAGTATACACACAATGTGCACTTTCAACTAACAACTCCTGTTGTGGAATATCAGTCCAATTGCTTATCTGTGCTTTCATAAAATTAATACAGTCTGCTCCTTCCAGCTTCTCTGGTACAGCTGAAAATCTCATGTTTTCCCTACATTTTCTGGCCTCTAATTTTATTATTTTTTGAAATATCTCTTCTTCAGCAGTCTCATATTCAGCTAGCCTTTTCATCATTTCGACCTCTGATTTTTGCAGTTTTATCACCTCATCTGAATATCTGTTAAAGATTCTTCTATTTTTTCCAGCCTTTTGTTCTTTGAGTTTATATACTCCAGCAGTGTTTTGTTTATTTTAACCAGGTGTGTGTGCAGTTGTCTTATACTTTCCTGTGGGTTACTGAAAATCATGTCTGGAGGTTGCACTGCTTTTTGCTGAATAGCTACAGAACTTTTCCCAGTCAATGTTGCTTCCTCACCTTTTGTAGCAGATTTTTTTTCAAGTCCACTGTACTTCTTTTTTCCTGGCATCTAGGCAGTGCACTTATTAGCCAGTTCCAGAAATTTACCCAGAAACACAAAAATCTACTGGCCTTCTCTGTTGAGTTTCTGTTTTCACCCTTGGAGAGCTAGAATTAAGCTGCTACTCAATGTACAGTCATCTTGGATAGCTCTGGCCAGGATAATTTCTGATGATCAGGATTTGATTTAAGAGGTAAATATGTTAAAATAAATATTTTTTGCAAAGAGAATATCCTGAGACGATGATTAATGAAATTCAACATGAAATTCTTCAGGGGAGAAAAGTAAAATTTCTCCCTTTATTAGAAAAGGGGTTACCAGTTACAGGCAGAACAGATGTAAATACTACAATTGGCAGTGAGTGCCCTGCACTGAGCTATGAGCATGGTATGTTATTAAAATATGGGCCTGAAAGCCAAATTCTTAAAGATCTTATTAAAAGTAATTGGAATATATTACAAGTTGAAAGTGGTCTTAAAGAATGTCTGGGCGATAGACCAAGTTTTTGCTTTAAATGACCAACAATCAAAGAAAAATTAGACAGGAACGGAGTAATATTAAAAAAATATTTTCCTGGTCTGAAGAGAGGGACCAAAAAAGTGGAGCCTATAAACAGTGCCGTTTTATATATGAGGATGATATGACTGAGCTACCAAGTTTAAAGTACACTTTCCAATTCCTTCAGGGATATAACTGTAGGACCTGAGGAGTGGTATATTTACATTCTGTGGCTTCTGCCACTCTTTATACAGGTAAGAAGGATTGTTCCCTCAAAAAATGCATATAGATGCATCTGTATGACACACAGAATAAGAAAGATACTAATGCATTGTATAGTCATAAAACGGTTTGTGAAGAAAATAAAAAGTTTTATTTTTTTGTTTTGGAACAGGTGGCAAAAACATCAAGGAGTGATCTCTGGGAATACACCCTGGAATGCAGGGAACTTTTATGACAAGTTAGACTGGATGCTAGTGAAAACCCTGGATCAAATGAAGCTATTTCATTAGCTAGCTTATTAAAGTTAAGGAGAGCCAAACTGTAACAATATATGAGGAAATAATAACAAAGAGACAAGTGTTTATGATGAACAAAATTATTTTTAATTCACTTCATCAATTTTTTACATTTCACAAGGCTCATCATTGATATTTAAATGGCGACTGTCCTTTTAAAAAGTGATGGTGGCTAATTGGTATTTTTGTATGTTCTTTTTTCTGATTGGTGGTTCTGAATGAGTTTTAGCTATACAATTGTAAGATGTGATTATATTCTTCAGTTCTGATGAATTCCCAGACAGCAGGGATGAAAGCGCTTAACTCAATAGAATAAAAGCGTTTCTTTTAATCTTTTCTGGTCTGCCTCTTCTGCTGATTTTCTCGGACAAGTTTAACAAAGTCACACAAGTCCAATATTTCCAGGTTTTCTTGTTCTGTCATGTTCAAAAATACAAGTAATGCTTTATAATCCCACATATATTTCTCAATTTCTAAATTGCTGGTTTTATTCCTGTTGATCTCCATCTCCCAAATCCAGTCTCTGCTTCATTTCCAATGTACTCCAGGTTATCCTAGCCAACTTTTTTTTTGACTAGAAACATCTTTATTAAATTAACATGTATGACATTTATATAAACAGTAACACAATCTCAGCTGCAAACATTATACATTACAAACAGTGCCAACTCAACTTTAGCTGCAAATATTATACATCACTTTCAATATATCCAGTCATTGTCAGTCAACCATTACATAGCTCATTCAAACCCTGTCTTCTTTTAAACCTCATTTCTCCTCTGCATGTATTGATCCCACATTTCCCATTTTTCCTATGTAATTTGCTCCTACCCTTTTCTAAAGATACCAGTTCCAGTTGTTTTATTTTTGTTACTATCTTTGCTACTTCTAATAAAGTTGGTTTAGACTTTGATTTCCATTTTCTATAATTGCTTTTTTGGCAGTCATCATAATTAGACTCAACAAGGCTTTACTATGTCTAGGCAATTCTGATTCTGTATCATAGCTCAAAAATCATTTCCCTGGTTACTCAAATTTGCTCACCCAACATCTCTGACAGAGCAGTATGCAGGGAATATTTAAAGCCTGCCAACTCATTACACTCACGGAAAATATGTTCTCAGTTACCTATTTCTTCCCCATCACACCTCCAACATTTGCTGTCTACCCGAGGAAATATTCTTTGCAGTTACTTGGGGTATATAAATACCTATGTACACACTTCCAAGCAAAGATCCAGAAGTTCAAATATTTATTTATTATTTATTTCCAGTTTGATGACCGGGGAGGTCCACTGTGGTCAAAGAACCAGTTTTCAGTGGAGGCCCGGGGAGAAAAGCTCCAGTAATACATAGTATAATCTCTATAATATAATATACAATGCATAGTGGAAACAGAAACAAGCTCAGCAAATTTTACATACAAAATAGCAAAAAAAAAATAAACAAATGTTAAACAGTTGCTTAGAGAAGGATGTGAGCATATTTACATATTTAGTGGTTGAGAACAGTGGTGCAAGGTTAAATTAATACAATGATATAAAAGTAACATTAGCATGGATGAGTTCTTTATGCATGAATAATAGCATAAGTTAGATTAATACAGAGGTTTAAATCCTCTGAAGTGGTATAGAGGAAACATTTACACGAAGGCAGTACAGAGGGTTAAACAACAGTGTGTGTAAGGAAGAACAAACTTTGTGTGTGATAAAGTACTTATGTGTTGAGCAGCTTAGGTAGGTGGAGTGCAATTGCATTTCCATTTTTGGGAGAGGTAAGAATGCAGCAGGGTTTTGAAGTGTTCAGAGTTCTCAGAAGTTCTTAAGGATGGAGGGAGAGAATTCCATTTTTTGACGATGGAGAAGGATAGCAGGAGCTGACCAGCAGGATGGTTTGGTTTATAAACAGATTAGATTTTGGTGGGTAGATCTTAGAGTTCTGTTTGGGGTGTATAATGTTAGGATGTTGGATAGTACGGGACATATATTTGGATTCAAAATGAGCTTGTGGGTGGTGATGAGTCAGAGGTAGTCAAGGTAGTTTGGGAGTTCTAGCCATTGCAGCTGGTGGAGAGGTTTACAGTGATGAGTGGAGTATTTGGAGGTGGTGGCGAACTTTGAGATTTTATTGTAACAGGATTCTAGTTTAGAAGAGATGGAGGAAGATAGGGTGGTTAGTAGGGGAGCGCCATACATTAGTGAAAGTAGTAAGAAGGTAGTGGCGAGGGTCTGTCTTGTTGATGGGGAGAGGAAGGGGGAGTTTCTATACAGCATACCAAGTTTCTGATGGGTTTTCTTTATATTTAGCTGAATATGGGTATCGAATTTTAGGTGTTCATCAATAGTAACTCCAAGAAGTTTAGCAAAGGGAACAACTTCTATAGTGGAGTTGGCAAGACTTGTAATCTTGAAAGAGGTTTTGTCTAAGTGGATAGATTTTGAAGGAGAGAATAGAAGGATCCTTGATTTGGTGGCATTCAAAGAGAGGTGATTTTGGAGCATCCAGTTCTCTGTAGTTGAGAAGGCAGTCTGAGTTTCTGTTTGTAGCTCTGGGAGGTTTGATGCAGAACAAACTAACGTTGAGTTGTCTGCATATTGTACTATCTTGGGGTTAGGAATGGCTGCATGGAAATCATTAATGAAGATATTGAAGAGCATAGGGCCAAGAATGGATCCCTGGGGTACTCCGGTTGGGGTGGGAAGGAAGGCTGAGGTGCCAGTCTTCCATTTTACTGCCTGAGATCTGTCAGAGAGGTATCTGTTGAACAAGGTAATGGTGTTTTGTGAGAGGTTAAGATTGGAAAGGTGGTAAAGAAGGTGGGTATGGGAGACTGTGTCGAAGGCCTTGGAGAGGTCAAGGAGGACTGTGGATACGAGTTCTCCGGAGTCTTGGGCATGGTTAATGATGTCTAGAAAGGAGAGAAGAGCTGTTATTGTGCTATGGCCAGGACAGAATCCATGTTGTGTTGGGTGAGGAGTTGGTTATGTGTAATGAATGGCATGAGCTGGAAGTGGATGCATTTCTCAAGACATTTTGAAATAGGGGAGAGGATTGCTATGGGTCGGAAACTGGAGATGTTATTATTTTTGCCTCCTTTATGGAGGGGAAGGATAAAAGCTGCACACCACAGTTTGGGGACATAAGATTCTTGTATGGATATGTTGATGAGTATGCTAATGGGGATGGCGAGGCTGTCTGCTGCTATTTTTAGAAAGAGTGAGGGGATATTGTCAGGAGCATTGGAGCAGGGATTAAGCTTAGAGAGACTTTTTTATATAAGAGGTGGGGATAAGTTTGAGGTGGAATATGGGAGGTTTATTTGAGGTGGAAGGTCGAGCAGAGGGTCTGATTTGGGGGGAGCTGCTGTTGCTTGGGAATGTTTTAATGAGTTCAGCTATAGAGTTAGTAAAGAAGGAGTTGAACAGAGTGGCTATTTCTTGGTCAGATTTACTAGTGTCAAGGCAGGGGTTGTTTTTGGTGCCTGGGTTGAGAAGTGAGTTGATGGATTTCCAGAAGTGTTTGGGGTTAGAGGAGTGGTTAGACTGGAGTTTGATATAATATGCTTTTTTGTCTTGTATGATACGTTATATTTGCTAAGTTACAGAGTTGTTTGTATTTAAGAAGGGTGTTAGGGTGCCTATCATGATGATAGGGTTTCCAGGTCTTGTCCCTTTGTTGCATGAGTGTTTTGGTGTGTTTACTAAGCCAAGGGTCGGAATTGGTTTTTATGCGTTTTATTCTTGCTGGGGCTTGGGAGTGCAGAGTGTCTAAGAAGGTAGAGTTGAAGAATTTGACAGCACAATCCAGAGGTAGAGTTTTTAGAGTGTCCCAATTTATCAGTCTAAGAGAATTGGAAATTCTGAAGTTGGATATATTGGTGAGGATGTGGAGGGGAGGGGGATGATCTATGGATGAAGGCTGGTAAGTGATCACTGATGGAGTCAGGTAAGCTGCCAGAGTGGAAGATTTTATTAGGGTGGGAGAAAAGGATCCAGTCCAGTATGGAGCCTGGGGGTTTATTTTTATTAGGTCTGGTTATAGCATTTGTGAGCTGAGTGAAATTACATAGATTGAAATGGTGGGGTTATTGGCAGTAATTTTGTTCCAGTCGATGTTCACATCTCCTAGGATATATGTCTCAAGCTTGATATTTAGAAGGATTTCCTCAAGTGTATTAATGTTGTTTCCAGGGAGAATATAGAGGGCTATAAAGCAAATGCTTTTCTGGTCATTTAGTTTGAGATTTCCTATGACTAGTTCAGCATTGTTAAACTGTGGAATAGGGTTTTGGTAGGGACTGATAGAGAGTAGGCTAGAGAAGATTAAGGCTACTCCTCCATCCTTCTTTTTAGGTGGTCTTGTCTAAGTAATTGAAACCCTGGGGGTAATATTTCAGAGTCTGAAGTATCCTGTTTTAGCCATGTCTCAGAGAATGCTGCTATGTCAGGTTGGGTTTGGGATAGCCAAGCATGGAAGTGGGATAATTTGTTTCTTAGGCTCTGGGTATTGATGGTCAAGATCTTCAGGTATTTGGGGTTGGTAGTATGGGAGGTAATGGGGGGATGGATTCTCTTGGAGTTCTCTCATTGTATTACCTTTCCCGCTCTAGTTATTTGTGGCCAATACCTTGGTTCCTTTGCCAGTTTTCGACAATACAGTATATTCCAGCCCCCGCTTGCCTATTGTCTGTATCCCTAAATGCAGTCATCCCTACTGGCAGAATCTCCTTTCTCCATTCCCCTGTTGGCTTACTTCTTAGAAAACTTTCTGCTACTTTAAGAATATAATATTGCACATGATTATTGTTGTTCTCCTTAAAGGTCTGTACCCAAAATCCCAGTCTCTCCTTGTTTCTTGAGCGCCCCCCCCCCATTTCGTCATCTTTCCATTTTGAATTATAGTTTTCTATTTGTGCTATGTACAAGAGCCTTAACTGTGTTGCTCTGAAATACCCCTTCAACTCAAGTAATCCCAATCTGCCCTGTTCTTTTGGAAGAATAAGCTTATCTCACTTTACTCTTGCTGTCTTCTCCCACCAGACAAAATGCTTCAGCTCTATTAACTGCTATCCACAACTTCTCATGTGGTTGATAAAAATATGCCTGACTTGTGCACAAGACTAAAGGGAGTAAAAACATTTTAACTGCTGGTACCTTACTATTTTCTCAGTTATTATATGATCTTTTGTTTAGTTTCTTCCCACATACAGTATCCTTAGCTGCCAGACTGGTATAATTTTTAATCCATACTCCTAAATACTTCATTTTATCATGTCCCCATAAGTATGGATATTGCTGAACCAACTAGTTTGTGGGTACATAATTTACCGCTATTAACTTTTGTTTTAGCTTCATTAATTTTGGATCCCAAGAAAGTTTGAAACTGTTTCAATATGTTCTATAGGACTGTAATTGTCCCTTTCTGGTTTTGCCAGGTATAAAATAGTATCATCTGCAAACAGAAGCGGGTTTTCTTGACTACCATACCAATTATATCCTTGAATTTCTGAGTACCTTATTTTCTCTGCCAATGGTTCTAAATATAATCCAAATAACGAAGGGGAGACAGAACACCCCTGCCTGGTTCCTCTGCTCGAGCAGAGATTACCAGGTCTTCTAGTTAACTCTTTCTTGTGCTTTTTTTCTACCCCTCAAGCATTTCCTTTAAAAGATGGGAAAATGTTTCACTAGCATAGTCTCTCTGTGGTCTTTATTACCAGAAGAACAGGAAACAGAATCTCCTTCTGTTTCATGGCTCACTTTTTGTTGGACAAACCTTTGTATTTCCTGCTTTGCAAGCTCAGCATAAAAAAATGATTTGGTCCCTCCAGGAAAGAATATTCTGAAAATAGCTTGGTACAGCAACTTGAATCTCAGGCCTGCTTCTCAACATTCCCTGATTAGTGCAATAAATGTACTCCTCTACTGGCTGGTGTACAGTGAGTAATGATTTTCCACAAATGCTCCCACTTTTAGTACTTTGTCCTTCTGCCACAGTTTTGTCAGAATCAACTCCTTCTGTTGGTAGGACTACATCTTTACGATTAAAGGTCTAGGTTGCTTTCTCATGGTCAGGTTTGGAGCATACACACAATGTGCCCTTTCAATAAACAACTGCTGTTGCTTTCATAAAATTAATAGTCTGTTCCTTCCAGCTTCACTGGTACAGCAGCAAATCTCAGGTTTTCCCTACATGTTTGGTCCTCTAATTCTATTATTTTTTTAAACATCTCTTCTTGAGCAGTCTCACATGCAGTCAGCCTTTTCTTCACTTTGACCTCTGGTTTTTACAGTTTTATCACCCCATCTGAATATCTGTTGAAAGCTTCTTCCATGTTTTCCAGCCTTTTGTTATTTGAGTTGATATACTCCTTCAGTGTTTCATTTATTTTAATCAGCTCTGAGTACATTTGACTTACTTTTTCTTCTAGGTTACTGAAAGTCATTCTATGCACCAAAGCTGGAGCTTGCACTGCTTTTTCTTTAACAGCTGCAGAATTCTTCTCAGTTAGTGTTTTTTCCTCACCTTTTGTGATTAATTTTCTTTCAAGTTCTCTGAATTTCTTTTTTGCTGGGATCCAGGCCACTTACTAGCCAGTTATGTAAATTTACCCAAAAATATGAGTTTACTGGCTCTATCTTCTGAGTTTCTATTTTCACACTGGGAGAGCTGAAATTAAGCTGTTACTCAATGTGCAGCCATCTTGGAAATCCCTATATATCACTTTTATCTCAGCTCTTCTCATCTTAGCTATTAATTGTCGAGTCTCATCTTCCTCTAAACATGGCTTATCAAGCTTATGTGCTGGTAAAGTCCTGATGTTAAAAAAGGTGATAGCTCAGATTCACCTGAAAGCAGATAACCCAACCAGTTGAGATGGACAAAGAGGACAATACAAGGATCAAATACATTCCTTTCATGGAGTGGTTAGGGAAGAATATTGGTAGATATAAAAGTTGGTTTAGAATAGATGGCAAAGCCACCTTAGGGACAAAAGGAGGGTTGGTTGTACGGATGACAATGTCCTTATGAAATATCAAGTTGCGGGAATGGAAGACGAGGTCTAAAGTTCTGAAATTCATCTCCCTGATGGAATAATCAAACCAAAAACAGGGTCTTCCATGATAAAAATTTACATCCACAGAAGAATTTGCTTAAAAAGCAAGGTTTTGTTAGAGCTTCCAATAGAAAATTAAGATTGCATGGAGAAGCAATGTCTTTGACTGGGAGCAAATATGAAATAATCCTCTAAACAAGGCACTGCAAAACTTGTGTGAAGCCAGGGAACTGTTTTGGAGTCTGTTCTGCAAATATGGAATGGATACCAATTGTACTTTAATAGCAGAATAATAAGAACCTGCTCCATCAAGTACTGAAATAGAAGCAGAGAAATGATCTAAAACTCTATTTGCAGCCCATATAAAAAAGTTCTCATTTCATTTTGTGTATTTTGCAATTAGACTGTGTCTGAGAAGCATATAAAATGCATACCACCATTTAAAAAAGGGAAAATATATCTAGCCATAATGGGAAATGGAGACACCATGTGGTTAATTTGAGGTTATGAAGGTCTGAATGAGGCTGACCACACAGATGAGAGAGAGAAAATCTGGCTTGGGATCTAAAAACCATGTGAGCTTTCTTAGATGAGGCCTAAACAGGGGTAACCAGATTTGTCTGGGCAAGAGTAGGGCAATGAGAATGATTGTGGATTCACACACTGATCTTTTCTGAAGAAAATCAGGAATTAAGGAAATCTGAGGGAAAGTATAAAGAAGACCAGGGGTCTACTGACAGACTAGAGTATCTCTTGATGACTGACTCTTGCAGGCTATCAGGGCAAGGTAGCTGCTGCATTTGGCGGTGGTAGGGGAAGTGAATAAATCACAGCAAGACTGCCCTCAGTTGAATATCTGTTGAGCTACAGATGGATTGAAAGTCCACTCGTGAGGTATGAGGATAGGCCTGCTGAGTTTTTCCACTAGAGACTTAACTCTCCCCTGAATGTGTCTGCTGCAGCTAGAAAGTGGCATGACTCTATTGTCCATTATCAGATTCTCATGGCCTCTCTGCAAACAGGATGGGACTTGGTCCTACTTTGTTTCCTGATGTACCACACTGCAGACATTTTCTGACTGACCAGCTACCATACCAGAAGAGAAGTTGTTCTGAAATTCCGCTATGTAAGAAGTGCCCTCACTAGGATATTTTTCTTTTAATTTATTTTGTTCCCTTTGACTTAATTTGGACAGCCATCTCAGTAACCCACGTACTTCACTGGGTCTGCTGGCTACTCTTTTATACACCCAAACTAATACTGTTTTCCTGCCAGAGCCAGTGTGGATCCTGAGAACATCCTGGAGGGTCATGCTGTTATTTATCAAGCCGAGGTTTTTCCTGTTATGACCTACCTGAGATCCCCTCCTCTTGGTAATGGTGGTTACATCCCATAAAGGCAGGTTTGCAATGGTGGACTCTGATGTATATTGCCCTATTTCCACCGCAGCTCAGCCATGTCCATCTACCCACCACTTTGTGGGACCATGCCTTCATACACAACATCAGGTCTATATTATAACAGTGAGGATTTCAATATTCGAACACCATATGGGTGACACCAAATGGTCGAATATTGAAATCCTCGCAAGTGTGAACGGAGATCGCCATATGGAATTCTTCCCTTTACTTCAACGTAGTGCAAGCTCAGAGTTGGTATATTTAAGTAGCAGGGGTGTGGGGGGTGCAAGGGGGCTTGCCCCGATCAGGTAGGTTTTTGTTTAATTTTTACATTTTTTATTTTCTTTTCAATGTTTCACAACTTCACTCATATGGTGTCGCCCATATGGTGTTCAAAGTTGTGAAACTTCATTCTTATAATATAGACCCCGCAACATCCCCAATCTCTACTGGAGAACACTGATGGAAATGCCCGTGTCACCACCAACTCTCCTGGGATGTTAATTCCCATCCCTCTCTGACACCTTGTCAGTCATCCAAGCCACTAATTAAACCCGGGTTGCCTGGGTCATTGTTAGGGCTTTACCCTCTATGCCACTGTAGCAGCATCATCTCCACGATAATGATGTGTTTGCTGGCCTCTAAGTCCAAACTCCTTGGACTATCCTCCCCTTGAAATGCCCCCACCCCAAGAAGGAGGCATCTGTGGCCAATGTAGCAGAGGGAAGTGGCATAACAAAGGGTTGTCCTTTGTAGATGTTTGGTGAAGTAAACCACCATCTCAAATGAATGCCGCAGATCTGAGTTATGTGAATTAGTGCCAATGGTTGATCCATTAAATGGGACCAGTGAGACAAGAGATGCCATTAAAAGATTCTTGCATCAAACAGAGTATAGCTGACCATGCCTACTGAAGCAACCATGAGACCTAAGACACTGAGATCAAAGAATGTTAGAAGGGACTGCTTGTGTAGAAGGTTCTGGATTAAAGTTTAATTTGTCTGAACTCTTCCTGGGGGAAGACTTGCTCTGCACTGTGATGTGTCCAGATAACAGCTGATGAAAGTAATTTGTTGTGTTGGTTAAGGTTAAATATGCAACTTTTCTTGATTTACATAAATATCTAAAGATAGTCAGACCTGTCAAATGTCATCTCTGGCTGCAGGAAGGGACTCTTGGTTGTTGCAGCAAGGAGCCAATCATCCAGGCATATGAAGACATGGATCATTTTGAGTTGCAGATGAGCTCTAACTACTGTCATGCACATGGAGAACTCCAGGACCGAAGGGGAAGGCTTTGATTTGAAAGTGATTAGCTTCTAGCTGAAAAAGAACACACCTCCTAGACTTTTTAGCAATCTTTAAGTGGGTGTTACTGTCCTGAAGGCCTGTCAAGCACAGTCAGTCATTTGTCTTCAGACAGGCCAAAATCACTTCCACAGTGACATTTCTGAAGGGGTTCTTTTTAACACAGAGATTTTGGTCACTGAGATCCAGTATTGGGCGGAGGTCCTTTTGTTCTTTGGTACTAAAAAGAATCTGTAATAGTTTCCAGACTCTTTCCTGTCTAGTGGGTCCTCATGAATGCCTCTTTTTTGAAGAAAGAGGAAAACCTCTCTTTCTGCCATTTTGAATTGGTGGACTGCAACATCAGGAAGTGGCTGTTGTTGAACAGGTGTGGAGTTAGAAAAAGGGTATAGTATATATTCCAGATATTATCTCTTTCACCCATTTGACATGTGTGCTTGCTCTACATACAGCTCACACAGCTGAGTGTAGATCTAAATGACCACTGTTATGCCTCCAGAGGTGGACAGTTGGGCAAGCCTTCAGGGACATTCGGTTTAATGGAATGATTCCAGAAATCCCTAGTTTTTTAGATCCCCGCAACCAAGTGGCCAGCATTCACTAAGGGGATCACCTTTGTCATAGACACTTCTATCTGAGGAAAAAAAATCAAAGTTCTAACACTGCAGTTTACTGAACCAAAGTGATCTGGATTCCTGTTAAAAAAAACACCGAAGATTATCAAACTGGGCAGCTATGGCAGACAGCATCTTCTCTTCATGTTTGCACCTCAGCAACCTGTCTTTCACCAAAGATCTAAATAATCTGGAGTCATCTAAAGGGGTACTAGTGAAAAACACCTTAAAGTTTTCTACAAAATCACCAAGGTGGATGCCTATAGCTAAATGCCTGTGCTTGCTGCTCTTACCATTCCATCAGCTGCATTATGAAGCAAGCAGATGGAAAGGCTGCGAAAAATGAACATGGTACCCATGGTAGTCTCCAGCTGCTTCCTTGACTTAGGCATGGGGTATTGTTTTGCCATATCCCTTTGGAAGTGATTCATGCATGTCAAGTACAGAGGTACAAACAAGCTTTCTCATCCTGTCCAGTACTGCAGATTCTTTATGAAGACCAGAAGACTCAATTGTCAATTCCTTCTTAGTGGTTGCTCCAGATAAATTTTTTCCAGGTGGACACACAACTTAAAGTGGTTTTCTGGGAAGTGATTCAGATGTTTCTGGCTTCTGCCATGCCCTCCAGACGACCATGTAAAAGAGGCTAATCAGCAGGAAGGACCACCCAATAGGTAGAGGGTATAGAGTGGCAGTACTTAAACAGCAATTCTTTCTCCTGAGAGGGAGGATCTGTTTGCCACAATCCCTACAGTTTTATAAATTCAATGATTTCACTTAATGTGGTATTTTCAGGAGGGGATTATGGGAAGCCGTCTGTAAAATCCAAATCAGTACTTGATGTTAAAGATAATGAAGGGAAGTCCACATGCCTCTTTTCACACTTTCTCTTCCTAGGAACTTCTACTGTGACTGTTCATAATCCCCTAAGGATTCTGTATGGACAAGATGTAGTTCCTTGAGTTTTTCCACTCTGCTCTGTCCCTGAGACTCACTGAAGAGACTGAAAGGCTGACAGAGGGGTGTCAGGGTGGAGTTGACATAGATGGAGAATCCACAGATCACATGGGATAGACCATCATCTCCATAAAATCAAACCCAGGATCTGTCAGCATCATGGACACCTGTATTGCAGCCACCACAGCCTCTACTGAAGTGGAGGTGAGGGGCAAGAAGACCAGAGGCCTGGTCAACTCTAAGAAGATCACTGTCGATGATTTGAAAGCTGTGGACTCTAACATGGAAAACAGCTCCAAGCAAGTAGGAGCCTAGGAAGTACTGAAGAACTGGTATTGAGCAGTCAGTCCACAGATCTATTTGACGATGAGGGTCAGAGCATCAAGGGATTCAAATGCAATGGAGCCAGTGCTGAGGAAGCTGCACATGTCAGCACTGAATAAAAAAGCTCCAAAAGGATGACCAGCTCCAAACACCAGTGGTGAAGCAACTATGACACAGGGAGGGGGCAACCCCATCCACTCCAGAAACAGATGGGGATGGGATGACACCCAACTGTATCTGAGCAGTCAAAAGTGCCCTTATCATCAAGGACTTCTAGTATGGCTGCATACTGACCAAATGGTTGATTTCAGTTCTCCCTGTTTGACAACAGAAAATGAGAAAAAAGGGCCATTGAAACTGTCAGTTTGGGTAAAATTCAGTCATTGGCTAGAAATTACTCTGCCTGGATACCATCAGAAAAGAAATTTGAAGAACATGGGAGAAAGTCAACCAGGAAAGAAGAGAAAACTCTACCTGGGAAGAATCCAGTAGCTGCTCATCAAAAGCGGTTCAAATTTCAGTTTTGGTACAGTGGATAGCTTCCAGTAATTTAGAGGAAAAATAAATCAAATATACTCAGAGGTGACTGAAGTAAATGAAACACTTAAGGAATATAGCAAATGGATGGAAAATTTTGAAGACATTTAAATAGCTATTCACATAAACTGATAAATCTGCAAAAAAGAGGCTGAAAATGAAGAAAAGATTGGCTGAGTATAATACTTCTCAACAACAGCTTTTTCAAAAAAAAAAATAGCAGAGTTAGAAAAGAACATGCAGAGAGAAAACCTGAGATTTACTGTTGCACCAGAGAAACAGTAATGGACAGAAAGTACAAATAAGTAACTGGATTGGTGTTCTACAACAGGATTTGTTGATTGGATGAGCACAGAGAGTGTATGCTCAAACTTCTCATGAGAAAGCAACTAAGACCTACATTGTAATGTTGCAATTATACCTGCAGAAAGAGTTGATTCTGATAAGACTGTGGCAGCAAGGAAAAGTGTTAATATTGGAGCCAGCATATTTTTTGTGGAAAATGATCATTTGCTGTACACAAAGTAAAAGAGAAGCAAGTTTATCCCAGCAACCAGGAAATGTCGACAAGCATGTACGAGTCTTCACAATATTTTTTCCCTGAAAGATCAAAAACATTTTTGATGCAGAACAGGCTATGGAGGAAGAAAAAAGTTTATACAACAAAGAGTGAGACTGCAGCCAGAAGGGGATTCTGCATTCTTTTGCCAGCTAAGTGTATATTAGAGATAGTCTTTTCCAGTGAAATGTTTACCATTGTTTAAAAGAAAAATGCTTGACAGAGACAACAATGCACAAGAGTTGACTGGAAAAATCAGGAGTACCTTGGACTTGAATCAGTGTCTGGTGTCAGAAGATGGAGATAAATAGGAATAAGACCAGTGGCACTGAAAGTGACTAAATGGGAGACTATAAAGCGTCAATCACATTTGTGAAATATGTCTTTGCAAGAAAAAAATGGCTAAGACAGACTGAACTTTCATTGACTTTGTTAAACTAGTGGTGTACTGTAAAGCATACACCCCACTTTTTATCATTAATGTTTAGGAGGACACTAAGAGGGAAAAAAAGTAACTAAGTAAAACAACATTTGATATTAGCATTTGTTTAAAACATTTCATGATAAAAAAATTGCATGTCGTATAGTAAAGCCACCTTGTGGAGAGAAGTCAGGGATATTTTAAATGTGGGAGAGTCTTAAATAACTGCTGTACATGCTAGAAGTATTTAAGTAAACAAGTACTTTTTTAGTTGCAGGAAATAAGCTTTACAGTATAACAAAAAAATGTTTAATATGCTGTGATCTTGGGCTGCTGGGGTTAGGTGTAAAATTACACTGATTATATTATACAAAGAATTAAGATATTTTCTCTTATATTCACAAGAGTGAATGTTTAGATTAATGCCATTGGCTGAAGCTATAAACAAGCATTTTTTGTAAACAAGTGTACTTTAATAATAAGACAAAATCATGAAAGCCATGAAAAATTCTAAGCTTCATGCATCTGCAAAGTTATTGGCTTTTGTTCATTAGCAACTGTTACCAGTGGCAGTCAAGATGTCTGCAGTTGAGAGTTATACATTCTGTTCAAGTGAAATTTATAAAGATTCCTTCATACATCTGCAGAGATGTTTGCATTTTTTTCATTGCTCACTAGTTTTACATGGAGATGAGCTGTCTGCAGGTACATGCAATTAATTTTGAGAGTTCTGAGCATTCTTTGCTAAGGGAAATGCAAAACTTAAAGCTAGAATGGCACCCAGAGAAGTAAATACGAGATAACAGCCTCACTTGCAGTATTAATACTTTAATGCTTTTAATAGGACAATGTAGAGTTTGGTTTTATTTAAAAATAGCCAGTGTGCTTTTTCAGAGTTAAAAGTTAATGTTTTCTGAATGCATACAAGCTGATTTTTACATCTGAGAAGGGTACAGAGCTAAGCAAAGAACAGACAACAGACAACACTAATTTTAAATAGCAACATGCTCTTTACCGTAAGTAACCTTAATTTTAAGAAAAATTATATAAAGCAGAGAAATGTGGCAACCAGTATAAACAGGACATATAGAAATATTTATGGAAGACTTAATTTCACCAAGGTTAGAAGTAGATGAGGCTCAGAAACTAACAGTTAAAATCAGAGATGATGAGATAACAAATGGTGATGTGTGATCAATCTTCAGGAAAGACTTCAGGAAGAGATGTTAGTCCTGTGGAAGTCTATGAAGTTAGGAGGAAAGAAAGTGATAAAGATCTCGAGGATTTTATTTAATGACATTTGAAATGGAGGAGAAGCACCAACCTACTGAAACACAGCTGTTGTTTCTGTATTACCTAAAAATGGTACAGACTCGCCTTTAAATATACCCTTTTCAATTTTAAACCATGATTATAAAGTGCTTATGTCTGTACTACCTAAAAGAATGGCAAAGGTGTTACCAAAACTGACAGACATGGATCAATGTCGTTTTGTGGAGGGAAGGCAAACATTTGACAACATTAACAGAACATTGGTGATCCAATGGGAAGAAGGACATAAGAAAATACTGCTGTTACTGGTGGGTCTTGATGAAGGGAAGGCACTTGACAGAGTAAGCTGGGATTTTATAAGTAGTGCAATGGAAGAATTTGCATTAATGAATACTATAATAAGTTAAATGATGAGGAAACACAATGGAGTGGAAGCAAACATTAAATTGGGAGGGTTTCTTTGCGATAAGTTGTGTCTGAATAGAGGAACCAGGTAGGGGTCCTCTTTCCCTTTTATTTGCTTTATCTCCACAGCTCCAAGACATGTCTTTGTAACCATCCCACCTAAACTTTTTAACCTCCTTCCTTCCTACCACTCCCTCCTTTTTCTTCCCTTCTTTTTTCCCCTCCTCTCTTTTTTCCTTCTCCTCCACCTCTCTTCTCCTTAAACCATCACACTATTCTTTTTTCCTGAACTTTTTTCTATCCTCTAATATTTCTCTTCTAATCTTCTAAACTTGACACCCCTTTTTCCAATTACATCTTGTCAAAATAATAATATGCTACCTATTAACATTTGTAATCTTAACTCATTATTGTACTTTTTTCTAATTTGCTATTTGTTTTGTAACTTGTCTGTTTATATTTCTGTACCACAAAAGTATTGTTTTTATATTATCTGTTTGCTAAATCTATTTTATTATAATTTTTGTATTAATTATTCTTTTTCACTGTGAATATTTTCTCCCTGGGTCTCCACTGAAAATGGGCGCACACTCAGATGGACTAACCCGGTCAACAAATGTCAAATAATAATTTATATTTAGAGCCATTGACAAACAAAATAAGGGACTCATAAACACAAGGATATAATTGGTATAGTAATCAAGAAAAGGTGGCTTTACTTGCCGATGATATTTTACACCTGATAAATCTAGAAAAGGACATCCAAGTGTTGTGGAACATTTTGAGACAGTTTCAAGCCTTTTTGGATATAAAGTTAAGGATGACAAAACAAAGGCTATAATTGTAAATTATGCACCCGCACAAGAATTGGTTGAGCAATACCTACTTATGGACACACAATCAGATGAAGTATTTAAGAATATGGATTAAAATGGCTTCTGTTATGGCAGGTAAGGAAATGTGGAAAGAGACTAAACAAAAGATAATACAAAAACTGAGAACTTGCAAGTTTTCGTTTATGGATATGGAGAGTAAGATACACGCAGTGAAAATGTTTTGAGCCCCTTTAGCTTTATATGAAGTTCAGGCATATTTCTATCAACCAGGGGTGAAGTTGAGGACAGTAATTAAAAAGGGTTGAAGGATTTTATCTGGGACGGGAAGAGGGCAAGGGTCAAGTGGGAAGAGTTGAACCATTCAACAGAACAAGGTGGTTTATGATTACTTGATCTGAGGAGGACATTTTACAGATACACAGTTAAGGCTCATATACATAATACAAACTGAAGGTTATAATTCAAGGTGGGAAGAGATTATTAAGAAGTGAGGGAGGGGATTTCAATAAATAAGGACAGAGTAGTGTTTTGGATGTAGATCCTGAAAGAAAATACTAACAATCATACAGAATATTATATTCATAAATTAGCAGAATGTATTCTAAGAACTATGCCAACACAAGAATGGAGACAGGAGATTTTTTCCAATAGGGATGACTGTAAGCAGAAGTACAGAAAATGGGCAACAGGGGACTGGATTTTACTAGAGAAAACTGGCATAAGAACCAATGTATTAGGAGCAAATAACCAGTGAGGAAAATGTAAAAGAGTGGGATGAGACTAGGAAGACATTTGGTGTACTGGGTACAGACTGCTTTCCCACAAGGGACTGATATATGGGGATAGGCCAAAAAAAAAGGGATAATGAGAAAGCCTTGCTCTGGTAGAGGTTTTATTTGAATCTAGAACAGCAGCTGCTGTTAAATATGAATAGGGCATATAAAATATTGTACAATAATTATAAAAATCAATCCCAGGTTAGAAAATTGGGAAGAGAGACTGGAAAAGCAATTTAAAAGGGATCCATGAGAAACCTCGGTTCAAATCACCTACCTAGCCTGATTTGAACTCTAGAATAGAGCCAAGCTGTTTGGAGCTGAGTCACACAAAGGCTGAGATGGCTCCTATAGCCACAGAGTTGATCTTGCCCATGGGTCTTTGGCTCTGACCCCATGCCTCTGGGATGCATTTAGCTCATAAGAGACCATAGTGAAGTGCATCAAGGCGAAAGTCAGTGCCAAGGGCAGTCAAACTGTCAGCACTGATGAAGGAGTGATATGGGATAGTGTCTGAGCCATGGTCACTAGCACTGAGAGTTGGACTAGAGGAGGAGCCTAAAAAGTCAGGTCTGTGGGAACAGGTCTTCCCATCCTCAAATGAGAGAGCGAAGAGATGATCCCCAGGTCTATCTTGGCCTTCAGAAAGGTTTGCATGAGTTGATCCAGATCCAATTCCTTGATGTTCCTGGAGAGCCTCACAAACCACGAAGAAGCCATGTAACCAGGCATATTGGGTCAAGGCAAGGGCTGGGCTACCTCCTGGATTAGAAAAGGAGATGTCTAGACCCCAGTGTGGGAGGGCTGAGGAGAAAACTCCAACTCTGGGATGATAGGCACAAATGGAGAAGGGATCCAATCAGACACCGGAGCCACAAATTATAGCGGACTTGATATAGCCATATGAGATGATCTAGTCAGGTCTGAAGTCTTAGTCAGTAGACAACGAGATCAGTACCAGTATGGTGCAGATTCTGGATTCACAGAAGTTGCCAGGGAAGTTGAGGGCTTAGGGCCCTACTGTAGCTAACTTGCTCACAAGTCAATTGTATAAAGCAAGGAATGCAATCCCTACTAACAATGTTCACCATTATGCAATGCCTCAACCTAAAACTATAAAAGATGTGTTCAGTCTATGTAAATATGTTAAATCTTAAGCTTCAATGCTATGTTACTAGTCAATGTTAAGTTTGTTACTATGTAAATTGGGTCTATATTAGATCACTGAATGCTTAAAAAAGCAAACGGTAATTAATCAACTCTATGTAAGCGAAAGCTTACAATCTCAAACTGTCATAACATCGATTTTTTTCCTAGGGAAAAAAATCACTGTTCCAAAACACATACACACAACACAAGCACGCAAAACAAACAGCAATCCACACACACACACCTAAAATCTGACACCTAACCCTACACTGAACTATACACACACCACTAACTATCCACTTACCTTAACCCAAACGCTAACCCTAAGGTCTGTCACTATCACACACTCACCTCACCTGCTCCCTAACCCTAACTTACCTAACCCGCCCTTAACCCTCACGTCCACACAATCGCACACATACCTAACCCGTGCCCTAACTTTACTCACCTAACCCGCCCTAACACTCACATTCACACAATCGCACACTTACCTGAACCCGACCCGTAACTTTCCACCACAGCACTGAAAATACCGAAGCAACAGAAACAGACAACCAAATTCTTTCCCTAGGAAAAAATGTGGGTTTCTGTTGCTTCGATATTTTAAGCTTTCGCTTACATAAGCTCGATCAATCACCGTTCACTTTTTTAAGCGTTCAGTGATCTAATATCTTCTTCTTCTTTCTGCTTTTCCCGGTTAGGGGTCGCCACAGCGGATCATCTGTCCACTCATGATTGGCAGTGGAGTTTTACAGTGTCGAGTTGCCAGCCCAGCACCCAACCTTCCACAGAAGGCACATACATGCACACACTCACACCTAGGGCCAATTTAGAGTGTCCAATCCACCTACTGCATGTCTTTGGGATGTGGGAGGAAACCGGAGCACCCAGAGGAAAACCATGTGACCACAGGGAGGATATGCAGTCTCCACACAGAAGGCACCCCAGCCGAGAATAGAACCGGAGAACCTCTTGCTGTGAGGCGACAACGCTAACCACTGCACCACCGTGGCTGCCCGTTCGGTGATCTAATATACACCCTGTAAATTTGAATGCTTCTGTATACACCTTATATTTTCCTTAAAATTTAACTGTGGAGCTTTTCTCCCCAGGCCACCATTGAAAATGGGCATGCATCCAGTCGGACTTTCCCTGCCAACAAATGTAAAATAAATAAATAAATAAATATTAGAACAGCAACAGAAATACCACTTTTTTATACAGATGCAGAAAGTAAAACTTAGCTTGCCAAAATGGCAACCACAAAACTAAAGAGTGCTACCTAAACCTACACAATGGAAGTAAGAAACATAAAATAATAAGTTATTCTAGAAGAAAGTTACCCTACTCTACAACTGTAATTAACAGCAGAGAAGAGTAAGCTATCAAAATTTGAAGGCTGAAAAGCCAAAAACAAACATGTAGCTGCAGAGCTTTGACAGAGCATGTCTAACCCTTGGATGCTGCAAAAAAGATCTGATGAGAGTTAGACAAGCAATGTATTGTGGGAAAGGAGGCAGGGCTTCATTGCTGAAGACTCTGATCTGCCAGCTTCAGTTCCAATTGGAACCATACTTCTCAACTGTTCAGATTTTCGCCTTGTTATTTCTAGTCTGTTACTCATAAAATTTGTGGTTTTCTGGCAAATGATTGAGGGTTAAAGTCACTAAATAATTACTTATTTTTGCGTTTCAGACTTTCTATCCTTCCAAAAGTGTAAGTTAATACAAATCCAGGTATTCTAGCAACTTTCTAAGTTTTTAAGAGCAATATTTAAAATCAATCCCTATTTTTGGGCCTTTGTCCCCTGATTGTTTTAGGCTTTGCCCAGATTTCTCATGCTAAGAGGTTGAGAGGTATGTTTGGAACTGATAACCCACAGGTTAAGGAGGATGGAAAAGACTAGATAGGATCAATTCTTTAAGCTCCTCTCTGAAAGAATCTCGAACTTGCTGATGGAAACTGGGAAATCACTAAAACAAGCTATGCATCTCAGCAGTTACAAAAAATGAATCATCTTTGTTTTTAATCATAGCTGAAAAGTGAAGGTTCTAAAGGACTGCTCAACAGCTTAACAAATTAAACTCATAAAAATAAAAGGAGAGCAAGATAAGTCATAGATAAAATGCTGGCACAGACTTAATATTATATATGCATATGACAGCTTTGCCATAAACAAGATGTACCTTGTATTGTCAAACTTGGGGAAAAGTCTGCTTAATGTATTTACATGAATATAAACAGCAAGTCATTTCAACATTTAATAGTTCTAAAAAGAAGAAAAATAAATTCTTTTATCTACTGCTTCCAAATGTGTTTGTTTTAACCTTGTTGTTGTGTCTTGCGGCTTTTCCCGGTTAGAGGTCGCCACAGTGGAACTCCGGTCCGCTAATGATTGGTAGTTGATTTTTACATGCCGAGTTACCAGCCCTGATGCACAACCTTCAATGAAGGTACGCCCATTCACGAATGCTTCCACGCAGAAGACGCTCTAGCTGAGAATCGAACCGGACAGCGTCTTACTGTGAGGCGACAATGCTACCTCAGCACCACCACCGGGGGTGTTTGTTTTAACCTTATCAGAATAAAAGATATTTGCAAAAGTTGCTGCTCCAGTGGTGTAGCCACATGTTTAATTAGCTGCTCAGGTGTCTGATGAAACAGCAAGAAGGGATGGATGTTACCACACTGGTGGACAGGTATTTCTGTGGCGTCTCCTGTGATGATTCTTGGTGCAAGCTAGGGACATCGGACTAGTAGGCAAGGGCCAAAAGGGGAATAGGATTGGGAAAAGGCTGACCTGCTGCAGAGTGCAGAGGTGGGGTGATACATCACACATCCACATTGCATGCCTGCCCCTCGGATGTACCACAAGGACAAAAAGGAAGGGGGAAGCAAAAGTCATAAAATTAAAAACCATTACAGTAGATGTGAATGGCCAGACCCTCAGGTTGGCCTCTACATCAGTCCCTGCCCTATCGGTGATGATTTAAAAAAACTGCATGGCAGAACCTGAGATGGATGTCAGGCACTGGGCAGGGAGCTGTAGGATAAAACAGGAGGGAGAAAAATCATCCCCCCAAGAAAGAGAGATTTGCAAAAGTCACATTTTGCCCAGATCCAGTTGACAGAACACTGGGAGAATTAGACTCAAATCTATGGTTAGACAAATGTATTTATTATTTATCATTACTGACTTTTGATTAACGGCAAAGACCAATTAGGTAGGAGCTCATTTTTACAGGAGGCCCAGGGAGTAAAGGTCTAAGTATTATAACATAATTTAAGATCAATAATTTTATAATATTCAAAAATAATATGAAACCTTTGCAGTTTACATGACTATTTCAAATCAGACATAATATGAAAACTTTGGTTAAAAATAGACACAAGTTAATATTCAAAGAAATTTCAGCCAGTTTATAGATAAATTAAGGGTGACTTAGTATACTACAAACAGGAATTGCAATATAAAGTGAGAAGAAAAGCAGGCTTATGGTATATTTACACACATAAAGTCATGGGAGACAAACTGATAAAAATAAGGAGGTGAGTGAAGAAGGGAGTATAAGGAGGTGTAAAATATGAACAGATACTTGTTCACATTTAGGGATATAGCTTATCTTGGTGTTGAGCAAGAATAGAGCCAGATTTGGCTATGAAGTCTTTCAGAATGCTTTTGAAGGATGGGAGGGTAATGACCCGATGGATACAGGTAAGGAGCTCCAGGCCTTAGCAACATGGTATAAATGTAGAAGTTTTTGGTTACTGGATCGTAATGACTGACTGGGAACATAGGTGTGCATGACGATATTTAGGGCCAGATCCAAAAAGATGGATGTTGGATAATTCTATAGGTAGTAAGAAGCTATGTATGTTAGTTGATGGGGTAGTTTCAACTAATTTAGTCTTTTTGGACCTGTACAGTGGTAGATCCTGAAAGAGGTATTCATTGCAAATTTAGCAACTTTGTTATAGCACCATTTAAGTTTTGATTTTTGTGATGCCTGGAGGTTAGTAAGGATTTGATTGCCATCCAAAAAGTGTGGGGAGGAAATAAATAGTGATGAGTATAGTCTTAACTTGCATTGGTGAAAATGCTTTTGGCTCTGTAAAGCATCCCTAGTTTTTGATGGGTTATTCTTATGCAATTTTGTACATGTAGATTGATTTCAAGATTAACATCTACTATCACCCCAAATAATCTTCTATGAGAAATTAGTTCAGTGGTTGTATTATCAAGAAAGAGGGCTTTAAATTTTTTTTTCATGAGAGAGGGATTTGATTAAAAAAGGATTTTTTTTTTCACTAAATATTAGTTGTGAGTTACAAAGCCATTTTTCACATCTGTGTACCACATTAGGGAGGCCTGTTGGATGGATGTGTGGAGGATGTTGATGAGAATGTTAAAGAAGAAAGGACCTTGTGGCACACCAGTGCTAACTAGGAAGTATGAAAGAGGATGTTGCACATTACCTGTCTGATACCAACTGGATAGGTAGCTTTTGAACCAACGAAGGGTGGGCTGAGAGAGACCTAGTGAGGACATTTGAAGTAGAAATTTGCTGTGCTGAAGGCTTTAGACAAGTCTAGAAATAAGGAAGAGACTAGTTTGCCACTGTATCTAGCTTAGGTCAAACTATAACAGATAGTAATCAGTTTATAGTCAGTACAAAGCAATTTAACAGAGAGGCACAAAGTAGAACAGGTTTTCTTAAATGTCACCTGACAGCTAGGGAGACTAAGTAACTGGCATACACAGTGTAATCTAGTTGGTTAAGAGAAAGGATAGTGGCCAGCTTAGTAAGTCATCCATAGAGTTCAATGGCTACTCCTTGGGGAGGGGGGGATTTTACAACCACTTTCCAGAACAGGGCAGGCACGATGACTAGTTTAAGTTAAATCAACTACTCAACATCTTTCCAGGAAGCACTTCAGATTAGGAAAACTAGTTGTCTAATTGTGCTAACTCTCTAAGAAAGACATATATATATATATATACATACATATATATATATATATATATATATACATACATATATACTCAGAAATCTCCAGTATCAGGAAAGGAATACAAGAGGGAGCTCCCCTTATCTTTGAAGTAGCTTAAAAAAACTCTCTGTAAACTAAATATAAAAATTCAAATGACAGACTCAATTTGGAAATTTCTACTATCAATTTTCTCTAAAAATAATCTTAGCCTGAAACAGACATTCACCACTGAAAAAAGCAATTGGAGCTTCTATTTTACTTTAAAGTGTGCTAGTTATTTCCCAATGTTGTATCTGTCATTTGCAGCAGAATAAATCTATTTATGACTTATAATCCTAAAATGACAATAAATCAAGTAACACTATGCAGCAAACCTTGCTCTGCTGCACAGATGGCAATCAAAAAGAAAGGGTGACATAATTCAACTAAAAGCATTAAAAAGGCTGTTATACATTGCATGTAGCCTTTTTGTGCTACTTTAAATACACAGGATCATAGGGGCATGAGCTAATCAGGTTTTAATAAAATAATCACACACAGTGTACTGACAATAGCCCACATTCCCGTTTAACTGCAGCACTACACACAGTTTATGAAGCTTTAAGAAACTGTACTCTAACACAAATGGCAGATAAACTATAAAATATTATAAAACATGAGTAAGCTTCTCCTTGCAACCAGCTGTGATATAATCTCAAAATGCTGTCAAGAAATTCACCTTTCAAGGTTTGCCTTTGAAGAGAATGAGCTTGAAATCCATTTTGGAAACATATAACAATCTAGTTCAGAGACTCTGTCACAATCCTGTGTGGTAAGTGTTTAACTGAAAGTTATTAAAAGGAAAAGGTAGCCATGATAAACCAAAACAACACAATTAAAATTAATCAACCTCTGTAAATAATGACTGCACTTCAAAAAGAAGACGCAATAAAACAGGTAACTGCCAGAAACCACACAAGACTAAAAATAAGTGAATTGGTCAAAGAAAAACACCTACAAAAATTATTAATTGTAAAATGTATGCAAACAGGATTTATTAAACCTAGTTAACTATTGCTAAGGTGAGGCTTTCTAATACAGTAACAGTTTCAAAGACAGATGTAAAGCATTTCAGGAGGCCTAATCAAACTTCTAACAAATACATTTTCAATCAACACTGATTCTCTAATGAAAAACAAAATCACAGCAAGTCTTTTGTAGTGACAGCTCTGAACTGACACATTTAAAAAAGAAATTCATAATGAGCACAAAAGTGTGTCAGCATAAAAAGTATTAAATAAAATATACTTGGACAATGTACGTGAAAGTGAAATGAAAAAATTATGAGAAGCCAACCTAACGGGGATTCTATCAATATGACTGTCTAAAAGGTCCAGTGGATACATTATGGTATTTGCTTTTATGCCATGGTGCCTACTACTGAATAGTGAGCACACAGCATTAAAAAAATAAATATTAAAAAAAAAACAGACAGCATAGTCGACAGTCATTTCTTAGGAAATCAAGGCCAAGGCAAAAATGATTTGGCTGAACCAGCAGGTCATGATTACTACAAAGACAAAAAAAATAGAAATTAAACAATTTGAACAATACTATAAAGAATGCAATGTATTACTGTCACCTCTGTGTGTTACAGTCCATAAAATTCTTAAAAGAAAAAAGTGATATCCATGCAGGCAATGGTCCTAAAATAATCTAAGACAGCTATGTTTTAGTAAATAATTATTACTATCATGATTGGTCTTCATAATGTCATATCATATAATTACTTTATCATCACTTCTATTTAGCAATAAAGTACAGTATGGAAAATAACAAGAAAACTGAGCTCTGTTCAATATTATTACCTCAAAATCAGAGTCATTAAAGCCATAAATGATGTTCCAGCCAAGCTGTCTAAACTTCTTACGTTCCAGCAAAATGCTATGGAAGAAGCAGAGTCCAAAGAGCAACTTCCGATACTTTTGGGGCTTGGTGCAGTGGTTAAACTGGGGTTCCGTGATCAGCTGATATAGTCGCTTCATGTTTGCTTTCAGTCCCTAGGGGGGAAAAAGCAGTTAAAACAGAGGGAAAACAGCAAAAGAATCAGGATTAACTAACATCATAGCAGAGGTTGTAATGAAAGTTCAGAATCACACCTCCATAACAATATGCGTAGCATAACCTTCCTCAAGCTCCCTACAACCAACTTAATACACACAGTACACTCCTAGTTTGGCACCATACTTCTATCCTAATGCACTACATTGCCACAACAGATGCAGTAGACTAAAGGCCAGCACCACAATAACATATACAGCACGGTTAAAGTCTAACACCAGTCTTCACCTTAATCCACTCAGCATACCCACAGTCCAGTAATGACTTTCATCCCAGTCCATGCTGAATAAATGGTCTAGTACTGACTTTCACCACAATACATGCAGCATAACCACAGTCTAGCACTGACATTCACCAAAACAAATGCAGCAGAATTTGTTAATTGAGAAGGCCCACTGTTTAATGCCCTAAATTTAGGCAAGATACAATAGCCAGGACCTATATTATTAAAGATGCAATCATACCAGTAGAACTAGCTGCCCCGATAAAACGAGGGCAGAAGGGAAAAGAACTAAAAACTGGGGTTAGCAGAGTGTTTATGGAAATGATTATTCACTGCACACCGGGCAAAAGGGAAGCAAGATTACCTCAGTAATCAGGGAAAATCAAGAGGCAGGTGTGAGATTCAAGCTACCATATGCAACTTTCTTCAGACTATTTTTTCCTAAAGGATCAAAAACAGTTTTGGATGCAGAACAGGCTAAAGAAATCAAGTTTATCAAACCAAGGGTGAGACAGTAAGCAGAAGGGGATTCTGATTCTCATTCTTCTTACAATAATTCAACTCACAGAGATACTTTGCTAGTGAAACATTTTCTATTCTTCCAAAGGTAAATGCCTGCTACCACTTACGATATGAAAATTTTATCCTGGAAAGGTCTATTCTTGGTAGCTATTACCTCAGCAAGGCGAATATCTGAACTACAAGCTTTGTGCATAAAATGTCCTTACATGGTTTTCCATAAAGACAGTATCACTCCAGACTAATCCCTCCTCCTTACCCAAAGTTATTTCAGATTTGTCTATTAATCAAACAATTGACCTGCCAGTCTTCTTTCCCAGTTTTTCTAATAAAAGGGAATATTGCCTACAGTTGCTTGATGTGCATAGACAGTTACGTTTCTACTTGGACAGGACTAAATCACTATGACAATCTGACCAATTATTCGTATCCTTCTCGGGATCAAAATTGGGAAAATCTGTTTCTAAAACAACTTTAGCTAAATGACTGAGAGATTGTATTTCCTTTATCTACCAACAAAACAATGTTCTTCTACCAACTAAGGCCAAAGCGCATACAGCCAGATCAGTTGTGATATCTATTGCCTTCCATTCAAGAGCTTTGATGGATGACATTTGTGCAGCAGCAACATGGGCTACTCCTCATACCTTTATCACTCATTACAAATTGGACTTGGTCTCCAGGGGGAAAGCATCCTTTGGTTCAATGGTGCACAAGAATAGCCTTCCATAGGGCCTCCCAGGACATAAAGTAGCTAGGGACTCTGTCCCATCAGAAATGAATGAACGAATATTAACAATATTAGGTAAAGTAGTTATGTTCTTACCATAGCGTTCCATCTGTGTTGTTGATCTTCATTCATTCATTACATCCCACCCTCCTACCTCTTAAGACTCCTAGAGGTTCGGATTTGGTCCAAGCTCCATGATAAGGAATTTGCTCAGATAATTTCTCCCCTTTTTTTCTTACGGACAAACTCAATCTGAGGTGATAGAGAGAGGGGCGCTATGGGTAAGCTTAGCTCGAGTTTTTTGGCTGGCGTGAGCTTGTTATAACGGCTGACTCGGTTCAGAGGATGGAACTGATACCCATCAGTAATGAATGAATGAAGATCAACAACACAGATGAAACATTATGGTAAGAACATAACTTCTTTTTTCCTTTTTTAACTTTTCTTGAAATAACTTGCTTTAACTCGTTTTCCACTACCTTACCTACTAGTTTAGGTTAACAGCACAGTTTACCCTTTTTCTTCACTTTCCCCTTTTTTCTCTGTACGAAAGTATCTTGTGATACTATTGCTAGTATCCTCTTTTCTACACTTTTCAGTGTAAATCATTTTTACCATTGTTGGTACTCTTCTCTAGTTCCTGAAAGTACAATTTTCTCTCTCTCTTGTGTTTTTTTTTTTTTTTTTTTTTTTAAATAATGGCTGATAAAGATAAGCTGGCTGGGCTTTAACAAATGTCAGAAATATGGTTACAAGATCCCTTTTAATGACACGCATACCCTGTATGTTATTGCCTTGGTCCCCTTCTCCTGCAGGAGGATTGTTCTATTTGTCACGTGTTCAACCACAAAGAATTGGTTGAACGCAAAAATAAACTTATTTTCAAAGGTCTTTTGCCTTCCTCCTTTGGCGAGGCAATTTCTGCAGCTTCACCTAAGCAAAAATCTAAAAACAGATCTGGGTAGGTGACCTCTGGTTCTTCCTCATCTTCAAAAGTTTTGTACAGAGGAAGAAAAAGACATGTCTCAGTGCTGACCTCTTTGTTGGATTCAACTACAAAAAAAGGCCTAGTCATTGGATCCAACAATTTCGTCAGATCCAAAAGTAAAAAGGTTTAGACCTTTGGATCCTATTACTTCGGATCCATCTCAACCCAGGAAGATGGACTCTTCAGAGCAGATTCTGGTGGATCTTATGCCAAGTACTACTAGGACTCAGTACCTTCCTAGGAATCAATATTCACCCTCTTTTGACCTGGTCACTTCCAGGGTTCTATCTCCTTTCCTGGAGAGACCAAAATCTTCATCAACCATGTCAACTCGCTCTTCGAGGAGTTTCAGTAAAGAAGACGAGGAGAGACTCTGGGTTCAGGGTATGTCAGGGGCTCCTTCGGCACCTATGCCTTCGGGTCAGGAATTGCATGCATCAACTGCCCCTCCACTTCTTTCTCCTCTGACTTCTTTTGAAGTATCTGAGCCATTGGATCCGA
Source organism: Protopterus annectens (assembly GCF_019279795.1). NCBI lineage: Eukaryota > Metazoa > Chordata > Ceratodontiformes > Protopteridae > Protopterus > Protopterus annectens. The sequence goes on along the minus strand of NC_056739.1, from coordinate 796,633,761 downwards.
ACTGCCCGGTGTCATCTGTATCTGATCTAAGGATTCCTTTTCCTCGGATTTAATGTTTCCTCTGAGTTCTTTAGCCCAGTTGGAGCTGGAGATCTTTCAAAGCCATAGTGGACTTGTCAGCTCCAAGGTGAAAGATTCTGCCCCGAGGCTTTCGGAGCCATCTCTACACCTTGGAGCCTTGGCTTGGACCAGCTAAGCTCCAGCTTCAACCTCGGGAAGATGTCTTGTAAATGAGAGGGAACTATGACCTAGAGGCATGCTCTCTCTGATCTGGAGTCTTTTCCTTCTCGGGGACAGTCAGGCTTTGAGGCTCTGGAGGGGGCCATGTCTGCCTTGGCAATTCAGATATGGCCTACCCCCTCGGATCTGTAACCCTTACCTTTGACAACTCTGCACACGGCTTCTCACTCGGATCTTCTACTGGGACAGCGGGCACCAAAACCCCAGGCTTCCCAACAGGGTTCCCCCACCTCTTCTGATACCTCCCCAGAACTCCCCACAGAAGAGATCCCTAAGAAGAGGATGTGTAAGAGGAAGCACCTGGACTACACTGAAGAATCCATCATTGAGGACAAGGACTTTGATGAGGGCAAAGGATCCCCAAGGTCACCTCCTGATGATGTCCCTTTTGGAGACATCTTAGAGATCCTGAAAAAGAGAGGTGGCTGGAAGTCTAGCAATCCTTTTTCTGAGCAGTCTGCGTGCCTGGCAGCATTTGGTGCCCATCCATCTACCTCCTGGGTGACTCTGCCCACTGATGAACTCATTAAGTTGATCTCTCAGCGGGCATGTAACACCCCAGACACCATCAAACCTATTCCCTGGAGACCAGATAAAATTATTACAACTGGACAAACAATTCTGGACTAAGGGTGTACCGGTAGATGCCATGGTCATGTCGGCAGCCACCAAGAAATAACTAGCTGAGTGAAGTTCTTTTATCCATCTTCCTAACAAGGAGTCCTGGACAATGGATAGATTTGGGAGGCCTGTTTATTCTTCAGTGACCTTCACTCTAAGGTCCCTGAATTATCTTTTACATTTTGCGAGATTATAAAGGGATTTGATAAATGAGCTTTCAAATATCCTTTCAGGAGCTGTGCCTGAAGAAGTACAAGCCTCAGTTTTTCTCAGCTGGCCACCTTACAATCTATATCTACCTCTTCCATGAGGCATATTTGGCATGCAACCAAAGGAACAAGTACAGCAGTGGGTTCAGCCATATCTATAAGGAGACAAGCCTCGGTACGCTTATGTGACTTTGCAGAGCCTTTCTAATCTTCGTTCATCAGTGCTTCCTTTGATTGCTCTTCCTTGTTTGGCCCAAAAGTAAAAGATACCTTGTCCAGGTGTGAGAAAGATGGAAAGACCCTATCTGATGTGGGCATACGTTTTTCCACTCCTCAGAGGCTTTACTCCAGGAATCAGAGAAGTAGTGGAAAGATGTGGTTCAAAAAATTACAGGGATCTTTTCAGAACACATGTGGAGGTAGTCCCCCTAGAGGCAGAGGGGGAAATTCAAATAGAAGACACCACCCTCATGGCAGAGGAGGCCTGCAAAAGCAAGGGTCTAGAGATCCTTTCTTTGGTAGGCCCTTCCAGTGCTCCTGAAAGGAGGTCCACTTGCTATACTGTGGAGGCAATCGATGGTTGACTGTCCCTGCACCAGAGACCTGGCTAGAAATAACATCCAATATATGGGTGCAGAGGATCATTTTCAGAGGATACTTTATACACTTTTCCCTTTTTCCTCCCCAAAATAAAAAAAATCCCAATGATCCACCCAGTCAGAGGGATCAGGCAGACATTCAAGTTCAAAGACTGCTAGAAAAAAAAGAGTCATTCAAGAGGTCGCCCCAGACCAGAGAAAATCCAGAAATTACTCAAGGAGCTTTTTAGTATCAAAAGAGGCAGGGGACAGGAGACCGATTTTGGATCTCAGCAAATTAAACAAATCAGTTTGATGCAGCAAGTTCTATATGAAGATAGTTCAGTCCATTCTTGGAAAAGGATAACTGGATGCGCTGTATAGACCTTCAGGATGCATACTACCATGTAAAGAGTGACAGATGATCCAGAAGGCACCTACCCTTCTGCCTGGTAGCCAGTCATTATCGGTTCAGGGTTCTGCCCTTTGGTCTCACTACAGCACCTCGAGTGTTCACCAAGTGTATGGCAGTAGTAGCAGCTCACTTGAGAGTGCAAGGATTCTGGGTGTTTCCGTATTTGGATGACTGGCTCATATCTGCCCCGGCCAGGCATCTACTACTAAAAGCAAGAGACACTGTTATCCAAATGTCTTCCAAACTGGGAATAACTATGGATTATGAGAAATCATTTCTAGAACCCACTCATTGTTTAGAATTCATGGGGGCAAATCTAAACACAAGCAAAACAGTAGCTTCTCTTCCACCTATGAGAGTAGAAATGATCAGATCACAAGTCAGAAAGATTATTGGCAATACAAAAGTGAATGCATGTCTTGTTCTTCAGGCTCTAGTGTCTGTGGCAGTGGCATTAACACTTGCTCTGCTGGTGAGGTTTCACATGAGAATTTTGCAGTGGCTTCTTGCATCATTGTGGTTCATTCTCCACCAACCATTGTTGGCCCAGATAAGAATCAGCAACATTGCAAGAGAGACCTAGCATGGAGGATTCAAACCGATTAGATTTAACAAGGCCATCCATTTACCTCCCCACAGCCAATGGCCACAGTGACCATGGACGCTTCACAGCTAGGGTGGGGGGGGCATTTTCTGGGGAATGCAGTCCAAGGCACTTGGACCCTTGAGGAGGTCAACTTGCATATCAGTGTCCTACAGATGAGAGCAGTGCTACTAGCATTGCAGGCCTTCCAGGATGCTCTCCCCTTGGGGAGAGTTGCAGTTGAAACAGACATGTCTGTAGTGTAGTACATCATCAAACAAGGAGGAGCCAAATCTTATCCCTTTTGTCCGGAAACACTCAGAATGTGGCAGTAGGCGATCACATCCAACTGTTTTCTTATTACAATGCACATTCTGGGGCAGTCCAATGTGATAGCAAACAAATCGAGCAGATGCATCCTTATGCTTCATGAGTGGTCCCTCAGTCAGATAGTGGAGGAAAGGATATTCCGCAAGTGGGCCAGCCTGCTGCGATCTTTTTGCCTCTCCCCTAAACAATACGTGGAGCAGCTATTTTGCTCTGATCTCCCCATGAGGGGAATCCCGAGGGATGCTGTTCTTAACGACTGGCCCCCCGGTCTCCTTTATGACTTTGCTCTGACCCCGATAATCCCCAAATTTCTACATAAAGTGAGCAGGTTGAAGAGCAAAGTAATTCTCATTGCACCATTCTGGCTTTGACAGATTTGGTTTCTCTTCCTTTGGCCTCATTTACTGACACAACCATGGATTCTGTATCTAATTCTGGACCTCCCATCTCATCCGAAAGGCATGATTCACCCAGACATTCCAAACCTCAAGCTAACTGCTTGTCTTCTCCAATTCCAGTAATAGACAGACAGCCTATGCTGTCTTCTCCTGTCCGTCACATACACTTGTCTTCCCATAAGCCATATACACATAAACTATACCCCAGTAAATGGAAAAGATTTGTTTACTGGGCACAGTAGAATGACCTGGACCCATTCTCAGCTCCAACTGATAGGATCCTTGAGTTCTTAGCCCAACTGTTTAATGAAGAAGCAACTTCTTGTACAATAAAATTACAACTAGCTGCAATTTCCATTTTTCATATTGGATACCAAGGGTCTTCAGTTGCTTCACATAAACTCTGCAAAGCTTTTATAAAGGGAGCTTTTTTACTTAAAACCCCTTATAAAGACCCTACTATTCCTTGTGACCTGAATTTAGTTTTGCAAGACATTATACAATCCCCCTTTGGAAAAGCAGTTACATGTGATCTCAAGTTCCTGTTTTGGAAAACTAAATTTTTAGAATTTCAGAGATTCAAGCCTTATCATCTCAACCACCATATTTGATCATTCATAAAGACAGGGTTTCATTACGTACTTATCCATCCTTTCTACCTAAAATATTCTCAGACAACAATAACAGTCAATCCATTAATCTACCAGTGTTCTTTCCAAAATTTTCAAATAAAGGTGAATACCGGTTACACTTAATAGATGTTCACAGGCAATTATGTTTTTACCTTCATAGAACAAAACATATCAGGAAATCTGACCAACTATTTGTCTCCTTTTCAGAAGTAAAACTGGGAAATCCAGTGACCAAAGTAACATTGGCTAGATGGATCACAGATTATATTTCTTACATTTACAAGAAAAAAGGTATTTAATTATTTAAACCTTTGCAAGCCCATTCAGCCAGAGCCATGGCGACTTCATCAGTGTTCCCAGTCTAGAGCATCCATGGGTGATATTTTTGCAGTTGTAACTTGGGCTATGCCAAATACCTTTATTACCCATTACAAATTGGATTTGGTTTACAAGGGAAGAGCTTAATTTGACTCAATGGTGCTGAGGAACATCCTTCCATGAGTCCACCCAGGGTACAAGATAGCTGGGGACTCTGCCCCACAGGTTTGAGGACAGAATGAAAATTGACATCAGATAAAAAGGTTATCTGCTCACCATAATGTTCCATCTGTGTTGTCCATTTTCATTCATCCTCAAACAACCCACCCTCCATCCCCCGACCTTGGGACTCCTGAAGGAGTGAGTAGACCTAAATTGTCATTTCCCTGTGCCTGAGCTCCAGAAGAAGTCTCACCATTTTATTGGTATATTTACATACATACATACATACATATATATATATATATATATATATATGTGTGTGTGTGTGTGTGTGTGTGTATATATATATATATATAAATTGTGTGTGTGTGTGTGTGTGTGTGTGTGTGTGTATATATATATATATATATATATATATATATATATATATATATATATATATGGGTTCACTTTATAACATAGAAATACTGAAATATCGAATTTCAGTATCTCGAAGCTATAAAGTCGAATGTTAAAAATAGCGAACGTTCATAATCGTGAATTTGACGTATGTCGAAAATATGTCGAATTCGCGGTTATGAAGTTGCGCTATGCAATGTCCGGGTTTATGTTTTGTTGGTGCGCGGTGCCGTGTTTGGATGTAGGTGTTATGTCAGGTAAGTGAGTGTTTTGTAAGGGTTTTGAGTGGGAGTTAGAGTGTGTGTGAGGGACTGGAGAATGTGCATGTGTGAATGAGCTTTTGTGTTGTGTTTGTTGCGATCTCGTAGTTAGTATATATAAGTAGGGGGGGTGTGGGGGGTGCAGTGTGTGCAAGTTGTGTATGTGTGCTGTTTTTTTGTTTATGTTGTGATGTGGGTGTTGTGTTGTATGTTTAGTGTAGTGTGTGTGGTGTTTTCGGTTATGTGGTTTCGCGGTTTTTGCTTGTCGGTGTTTTGTGGATTCGGTTTTATAGTCTCGAGATACTAAAATTCGATATTTCAGCATTTCGAGGTTATAAAGTGAATATATATATATATATATATATATATATATATATATATATATATATATTTATATTTAAATAGAAAATAAATACAAGTGCTGCCACCAGACCGTAGGACATAAAACTTTAATAAAACAAAATAAAATCAGATAAGCGCTTTCAGGTAACACACAAACCCTTCATCAGATCTAATACAATTTAAAAAGGCAGTGCAATTTAAAATACTTAAAAATCAATTAGCTGCTAGAGTTCAGATCAAGGCCCACTTGTTAGCAATTTAAACCTTCCTTCTTAATCTCCACCCTTTTAGAGCTGGTGGTCTGGTGGCAGTACTTGTATTTATTTTCTACTTATTGTGCTGTTTCTGGCTTTGCTTGTTGGCTCCTGCTTACTTGGATACAAAGTTTTATATATGTATTTATGTATCTAGCAGCAAACAAGATCTGCGGTAACTAGGAAGGATACATTATTGGTAAAGAGCTTTTTTGTTGCCACGAGCTATTGCAATGGACAAGTCAGATCTGAGGATTGGATCCAAACCAACAGGTCTGAGGAAGAATGAAAAAAAACAACACACATGGAATAGTATGGTGAGTACATAACTTTTTTTTTTTCCAAAAATGAACTATATGTTTTTGCGACTATTGTCCTTGCACCATTTACTAACAACATCCCTTACACCTCACCATCACAAAGTGTATGTGGCTACCATAAGCACTTCCTGTAACCCCCACCGACCATTTTAGTTTTGCACTCAACTGTCACTGTGACTTCCCCTACTGTGTATGTGATGATGGCTGTGCCTTGCCCAACTCCTATCCATGTGGGTGTGTTGAAACCAGATGCACAATGCAGTCAGACTATGCAGTGCTCTAAGCATTGTGTACTAAAGAATGCATAATTTATTTTATGTTGTGTATGCCATAACCCAAAGTTGTGCTCCAGACACCAGCATTTTGCCTAAGCTTTGTTGTACCTTATGCTGCTTTGGCAGTGTCTCGATCCCCACTGTATTTAACTGTATCTCCTCCATGACCTGCTACTTATGCTGCATCACATAGTCCTTTTTACCCCCAGTCCTGCTGCTCATCAAGCCTTGAAAACTAGGCATGAGTCTATTAGTTCCCAAATCGTGACAGTCATCCAGGCAGCCATGATGGTTGCTTGTGTCTCACTAGCATACTGGCTGTGAGGGCTTTTCCCTATATCCGAATCCCAACTCCTGGGGAGAAAGAGTGACTCACATCACTATGAGGGCCATTATGCTTTCAATGAAGACTACTGCCTTAGAGGAACTTGGTGCACTACACTTTCACCTTGGGCTGGATGTTCAATTCCTTCCTTTGAAGTTTTGGATCTGCATGTGACCAGTTCTTCCTCACCCTGCCCCCAAAGAATGGGCATGTCCATGCCCTTTACCAGCTGCAGATCTGATGTCCTTTTCATTCTTCCTCAACACATGGGTTCGGATCCAATCCAGCTGCATACTCTAGATTTTGAATCCAACTCTCCAGCTTCTCCATCTGTAATGCCTCAGTCCAACCCCAATGCCTCAGATCTCATTTGCTGCCATTGTGCTTAGATGTAGTTTCATCTGTCAAGCAAGAAATTTGTGAATTCTTTGTAAGTTATTATATAATTTTACTAAAAATTTCTCATAAGTCTCTTATTTTCTATCTTCCCTCTTAGTATTAGCAACAACATTAGGCTTTATACTATTTTTATAGTAGATCTTTCATGCCATTGTTGATATTTTTTCTTTTATTACCTTCTAAACAGAGTATTGTTTCTTGATTACAATAGTTGGTAATTCTTCTTTCTCCCTTTTCCTTTCTACCCCCCCCCCCCCAAAAAAAAAATCTTCCCTGATGAAGTGATGAAGTACCCTAGGACTTTGTCATAGCCACCAACTAAGATCCAAAAATCCTGGGATTCGATGTAGTCGGATCCAAAGATCTGATCTTCTGATCAGACATCATCAGATCCAAAACCAAAATGGATGAAGCAGGCTTGAAGGGTGGATGAGTCAAGGATTGTAGCGCCAATGTAAAATTCCAAGGTTCAATTGGTTCTTTGAAAGGTGGTATAATGTGCATGACATCTTTCAAAAAGGTTTTACAGAGACGGTGAGATATCAAGGATGAGTCGTGGAAGTTTGCGACAGCCACTAGGTGTACTTGAATAGTGGAAGCTGCCACTCCCAAATGGAGGAGGTTTGATAAATAGTCCAGTACAGAACTCGCTGGAGCTGAGAAGTGTCAAGTCTTTTCTCTCAAAACCAAATTATGAATCTTCTCCATTCGCTAAGATAAAGTGTCCTGGTGGATGATTTGTGAGAAATCAGAAGAATGTTTCATACAGGGGAGGATAAATTATTCTGCCTGACAATTATTGGAAGCGGAGGAACAAAGCTGTCAGCTTGAGACTCAATATATTCAAATGGATCATCCCTTGCTGGTGCAATAGCAATTCCGGAGTTGGAATCGGAATCCACAGTTGGTGGAGCAGGTGAGGCCAAAGGAAGGGAAACCAAACTTGTTGAGGCCAATAGAGGGCAATGAGGATTACTTTGCTTCTCAACCGAAGAGCTTTCTTTAGGAATTGCGGGATCAGAGGAAGAGAGGGAAAGGCATAAAGAAGTCCCATGGGCCAATCGTGTATTACAGCTTCCCTTGGGGACACTCCCTGAGGGGGATCAGGGCAAAGTAGCTGCTGCATTTCTTGTTTGAAGAGGAAGCAAATAGATTGCAGCAAAGCTGGCCCCAGCGTTTGAAGATCTTCTTCGCTATGACAGTGTTGAGGGACCACTCGTGAGTCAGGAGAATGCATCTGTTCAGCTTATCTGCAATTACGTTGGAATCCCCGGGAATGTGCATTGCTATCAGAAAGCAGTTGGAAGATATTTCCCATTGCCAAATTCTCATGGCTTCTCAACACAATGTGTAGGATTTGGTTCCCCCTTGTTTGCTGATATACCAGACTACTGATATTTTGTTGACTGGATAGCAATTGTCCCTGACAGGAGGACAGATTGAAATGTTTGCAACGCAAGAAGCACTGCCCTCAGTTCTAGAACACTGATACACAGGTTGGCTTCTACAGGGGACCGAGTGCCTTGGACTGTCTTTCCCTGGAAATGCCCCCCCACCCCATCAGAGAAGCGTCCGTGGTCACTATGGCCTTGGGCTGTGAGGGAGAGAAGGGACGATGCCATAGGTCTTTTTCTGGCTTCATCCACCAAATTAAGTCTTTTTTACATCGATTTGTTATGCGGCTCTGAAAGGACACAGGATGAGTCAGAGGGGACCACTGTGCTGCTAAGAGCCATTGTAGGAGTCTCGTGTATAGTTTTGCTAGGGGAACTATAGTAATTGATGCTGCCATTGATCCTAGTAGCTGAAGGACTGCACAAGCTGAAACCTTGTCCTGAGAGAGTATCATCCAGAGCTGAGACCGTAGTCTTTGTAACCTGTGAAGTGGAAGGGCGACTAGGCAAGACTGAGTGTGGAAAGTTGTTCCTATGAATTCCAGATTTTGAGTAGGAGTCAGTTTGGACTTTTCTTCATTTATTGAGATCCCTAAGGATCTTGCTCGCTTTATGGTGTAATGTAAGGCTGTAATCAGCAGACACTTGGTAAGGGGCGGTAAGGAGCCAGTCGTCTAAATACCGAAACACCCGGAATCCTTGCAGTCTCAAATGAGCCATGCATTTGGTGAACACACTGGAGGCCATAGACAGACCAAAAGGCAGTGCTCAGAATTGGTAGTGATTGGCTCCCAGTCGGAAGTGGAGGAATCTTCTGGAGCATTTGTTCATTTTTATGTGGTAATAAGGATCCTGGAGATTACCGAGCACATCCAATAGTCTTTCTCCAGAAACAGAAGGATAGACTGAACCGTGACCATAAGGAAATTTGTCTATCTGACAAACTTGTTTAGGATGCTGAGGTCCAAAATTAGCTTATAGTCTCTTGTCTTTTTTGGCACTAAAAAGAACATTGAGTAAAATCCAGATTCTATCTGGTCTGGTGGGACTGTTTAGATGACTCTTTTCAGAAGCAGCTTTTGGATTTCTTGAGCTGATGCTTCCTATTTCTGGGTGGAAAGTCGGGAATTTGCCTTTGCGGCTTTGGGAAAGAATCAAAAGGGATGTGATAACCTCTGGTAATTATCATCTGCAACCAAGAATCTTTTGTTATGGATTGCCAGGCAAGGTGGTACAGACAGAATCATCCCTCTACTGCTTTCAGAGGTAAGCAATCGGGCCACTCTTCAGGAGCGCTGATAGGGCTGTCCAGAGAAAGAGTGTCTAGATCCCTGATTACGGAGACTCCCACTGCCTCTGGAGGGGCATCTTCCAGATGAGATTCCCCCATCTGTCCCAGGGGAAAACTCACCATGTTTGTCACGGAAAGGACCCTGGCCTTTCCTGTAACACATCTTTCCACTCTTCCTAGAGAAGGATTGTTGGGGGAGGTGGAAAAACGCATGCCTACAGCAGACAGGGTCTTGCTGTCCTTTTCACACCTGGCTAATGTGTCTTTTACCTTTGGGCCAAAAAGAGAGGAAGCGTCCATGGGAGCATCGAGAAAGGAAGACTTGAAAGGGTCTGCAAAATCACATAAGCACATCCAGGCATGATGTCGCATGACAACCCCTGCTGTACCCCCAGGACAAATGTCCATCAGAATTCGGCATTTTCCTGCCACAATGATCACATTGCTTAAAGCCTGTTGTCCCCTTCTTATCAGCCATTATCAACAATTCAAGTAACAAGTCAGCGATGAAGGAAAGGCCCTGACCGGATAACAGTATACAAAGCAGGCACACCCACCCACGCACCCACCCACCCACACACACAGAGTCAAGAAAAGGAAGAACTGATTTTTTTTTTATTTACCAACAATGGTAATGATGAACTACCCACTGGGTAAAGGAAAGGAGAGATAAGGTGGGGGGAATACCAGCAATGGTATTACAGATTACCATAGAGGTAAGGGCGGCCTGTACCAGCAATGGTACAAAGAAATACCAAAATTTGGTAAAGAAACAGAAAAAAAAAGTCACTCAACAGGTAGCAAGGGTAAGCAAATTATAAACGACTAATATTAAGGTAGAAAAATCTCAAAGTAGTGAAAAATTGTCTAAGCTGAAATATAAATTCTAAACCACTTAGCTTGAGAGCTGGCCTGATGCGTCTTGATACTCTACGTAGCAAACGAGATCTCAGGCGACAGGGCACTATGGGTAAGCTTAGCTCGAGAGTTTTTTGGCTGGCATGAGCTTGTTATAACAGCCGACTCGGTTCCAAGGATGGAACCAATACCCATCAATAATGAATGAATGAATGAAGATTAACAATATCATATATATAAAACCGAAAATATACTTATCTGCCTGAGAGCTACTGGAGAACCACTTCTTTTGCAAAGTGGCAAAAGGAGCTATGAGGTAACTTGGAAGGATGCATTATAGGTAAGGGGAAGAGTTCAAGAGCTTTCTGGTTGCCACAAGCTATTACAATGGCCAATTCGGATCTGAGGATCAGATCTGAACCCACAGGTTTGAGGAAAGAATGAATACTGACAACATCAGATCAAAACATTTTCACATACCTAATTGGTGAAACACCCCAACAATTAGACACTCATGTAAGGGATCTGGGCATTCTTGTTGATAGTTCCTTATTGACTGACCATCAAACCAAAGAAATCTTCATGATCCAAATAATTCATCTAACCAGTGTACCATTCTATCATCAGACTCATCACTGAATACATTGTCTCCTTTGGCAAGTTCAGATCTCACTCAACTGGGAAGACACTAATAATTTTTAATCAAAAAAATTAAAGGCCTTAAATCAATCAACAAACTTGACAGATCAGCATAACTCTTCTCACACTTAATAGCCTACTAGCTGCTCCAAAGTGACCTGTGTCTTGCTTTTTGAACCATGAAGGCACTAATCGTATTTGACCTGCTGTTTCTTCATAAAACCAGTGGCTTTACAAACACCCTTACTAAGGGCCTACATTTACAATAGTAAATAAATGGACTTGCTGGAGGGATTGGTTCCTAACTCAATATATCCACAGCTTGTGGAATAAGTTATCATTATAGATCAGGCAAAGTACTACCTTGCCTTGAAGGCTAGTCTTCATGAATAGATGGGTACGCATAAATTTATACCAAGGTTATCATGTACGTTCCTGCTGGATTTGCAAATTGGGCATTATTAAGTACCCGTAAATAGTAGCAAGAACTTTAAAGTGTACTTACCTAAAGGTGTATATGACTATGCCTTTTATGGTCCCTATGATCACTTGATTAGTATCTTTTGATGTCTCCATAGTAGTTCAGAAAGCTTTCTATCTGGATCAACTAGTTTCCAAAGATATCCCCTATAGATCCAATAAAGTCTTAATTCCCCTTTCCTCACATCTCACCAGGCCAATTATAAAATAAAATACACCTTTTGGCATGTATTTTTTTCAAAATATATCCTTCAATTTGACAGACCACAGACATTCCCAGTCCCAGAGACTGATGCGAATTATGACTGATACTGCTGTTTTTATAGGCGGTATGTTGAAGCAAGTGACTAAATAAGGTGTCAGGCAAATTTTGTGACAAATCAGGAGGTAGCGTCAGCTACTGATAATGTAATGATGTTTTAAATGGCTAGTATACTATAGGAAGGTAGCAGTTGTTGAAACTACTACTCCAGTTGTGTGTAGAATCTGAGTTCTATGCCTCACGAGTGGTGTTTTGCTTTAAATAATAGTTTTGAGTATTAAGTTGTGCTGTAAGAATACCTGGAGTTTGCTTTGTAGTGGAGGAAGTGGAAAGCTGGATGGAGACTAGTATAGTGTGGGTGACGTTTTGATGATATTGCTGTGATGGAAGGGTACTTGGGGTGAAGCCAACTATCTATAAATGAAGAAACCTAGGGGATATGAGAGGCATAGGGGTGGGAGGGGAAAAGGGCAGGCAGCCAATCAGCAACAGTAGCTAATCAAAGTGTACACATAATGCAGCAGTCTCTGACAGTACAAGAGAGGTAATGAAGTATACCCAAATAACCTACAAATGTCTGCTAGAAAATGAGTATTTATTACAAATAATGGCACAGGAAAGTGTGCAAAGCTCTGTTAGAGAGAGTTGTCCTTCAAAGTTTAAAAAATTCAACCACTGAATAAAGCGATACAGCAATAACAGTTGAAGGGGACTTCACTTCACAAACCAGAGTACTGGATCTAAGGACTCTCTTATAATGGGTGGATTGGCATAATGGTTAAGGTCTTCATCTCATACACACAAGGTACAGGGTATGATTCTGATTTAGGGCATTAACCTAATATTTGCCTATAATGCAGTATCTTAAGAAGAGAAAGAGGTATGTGTAATTAACATCTGGTCCAGTCAGGTGTCTTTTGTAAAGTTGAGTCAGAGCACAGGGTGGTTAGCCCACTACTCAAGAGTCAACAGCTTGAAGGGGTGCAACCACCACTGGGAAAACTGGAGAAAGAAGGTATATGGCCAGAATGTATATACACTACCAAACAGCAGCTCTTATACTGGAAGACTGAATTACAGGACTCTTATTGGGCAACTCTCAGGAGGCATACCATGGGTAGAGAATGAAAAATATTTCTGATTATGACCAAAGGTGTCAAGACATGCTCAAGCAAATTACTCCACTGCTGCATGTGTAGTGGTCTGTCTCTTCTGATGTGGATAACCTGTACGTGTCCACCTCAAGACTGGATCCTCCCATATCCACAGAAACATGTCTTGTGTTATTGACTGCAAGACATTTACAATGGGTCACATTTGCCAACAGTGACTTCAACAACAATATTTTCTCACTATACCTATTCACTGTGCAGTTGGCACATGTTCTCCCAGAAGACAGGGAGCATAATTATCAGTTCCACAGTGCTGTGTATAGCAGCTGTCTGTTTCTGGATCAATAGCCTTCACATAAACTGATTGTTTCTGACTAGTGCACACATATCTGGGATAGTATGGGAGTCACAGCAATGTGGAATCTTCTGTCTCTCTTTTGTTTGATATGTCCATGTAAGAGATAGCATACATATAAGATGATGTGCCTGATGAGAATACAGGAAAAGCCTATATGGGAGTCTCACCTACAGGCATTTTGAAGTGACCTTTACAAATGTGGATGTAGGTGTTCCCTCTCCATGGAGTGTCACATACACTGACACTGTGTCATCAGATCGTACTGATAATATGTCTCCATATTCACCATTCTGGTGGGAGGTTGGTATAATGGTTAAGGTGTTTACTTTACAGACACAAGGTGCAGGGTTTGATTCTACCACAGGGTAACTGGCAAGGCTTAAAATGGAGCAAAACACAAATGGCCAGCACTGAGGTCTATGTGGCAACAAAGACTCAAAATACTACCATGTAGAAGGTGAATCAAGGTTTAATCCTCCATACCGGTTTCGGCATAGCCGCCTTCATCAGTGGAATACAAATAAACAGATTAAATCATCCCTCCATACATAGACCCATCCACCAATAGAAAAAACAGGCCCCCATTAGCATCATTTCCTTCAATTAGATAATTAACATACAGATAAAATATATACCATATATTAACACACAAAAATAACAATATAATGCTACAAATTATCATTTAATCCCGGTGGGAAAAGTCCCCCCAGCTTAATTATCCAATATTTTTCTTTCCTATTTATTGGTGATGGATTCCTTTCTGTATGTGTCAATAAAACAACCTATACACCAGCACTCAATACCCCACTCAGTACATTACCAGCCTAGGTTTCCTTCCCTCTCTCTGCAACGATCCACTTCTGCAACACTTTTCAGTTATTCCAATAAATTCCACTCCTATGTTTCACAGCAGTCTTGTACAACATGGCAACAACATTTTAAATCATTCTAACACAGGCCTTTCAGAGTGGTGAGAATCCTAATGAGGCCAGATAGCACCATTATCTGTGAATTACTTAGTCTGCATGCAGCACTATTCATACACAACAGTGTGACCGATGTGCATACTGTTTAGCACAAAGCATGTGATTTATGTGCGTGTCCACCAGCACAGTGATAGTGGTACTCTATGAAGCATGTGTTCCAGCAAAGCATGTCTGTGCACAAATGTTTACTACCATACTGCTGCATGAATAGACTTAGTGAGTGGCTATGGCTGCTTTCTCAAGCAACAGCTGGAGAGCTCCTGCAAGGTGTGTCAAGACAGCAGGATTTTCTTGTTCTTAATGTATATGGACTATAAGCGGTGTCTGCTGGGACAGTATGTAGGCACATTTACAGGTTCATAGGTAATTATCAGGCAACTAATCTCTGAGGATCTTAGGAAACCTAGCCGTACATTTCCAGGGGTAGATTTTAGACCCTAATGTTTGTGTACAAATAACCTAGAGATGGGAAGAACAAGGATATGTTGGGGCATTTACTTGTTACCCTTAAACATGAGGATTATGGGTGCTAAACCAGGGATGAATTTGTGGTTTCCCATCCAGTCATCCAAATTACATTTGCACAGGCCAAGAGAAGTGTTTTGCTTTATGTGGAGAAGAAGATGGTTCCACGGAAGAGATAATGTCTGTGAAACATATCTATTTCTCATACAAGTTCTATTTACATTGCAAAAGAGATTAAGATCCCATGAGCAGCTGCTCAAGCTACCACTGGACTTGCGAATGTAGAATAAGTCTGACAGGATACGGTCTGTTGAAGCTCTATAAGTGAGGCAGAGGTCACCTCTTAATAGTTTGTATGATATAAGGTTTGAAATGTTCTCTATAGTTTTTGTGATTTGCCCCCCCCCCCCATTTTAATGAGAAAGCATTATGATCATTCCAATTGTGACAAGTACTTGGACAGATACATACCGAATGGGGCATTATAGTTAACAACCAGCCTAAAGACGGCCAAGTACAGTGGAATGATTTTATCCCTAGACCTGGACACAATACTTTTAGATATAAACTGTGTGATGAAAAAGGACATCCTTAGAGTAGTAGATATGTGGTGCTCAAAGGACAATTTGCCGATGTCATTGCTTCTCTGATTCCTGGACGGCAAAAAGTGTGATGCCTGGTTTGACCTATCATGGGTACTGTCTAATGCCACAGTTATGATCTGTAAAAGGAAAAAGTGCAGGCATCACTATGAAGACCTGAGATAGCGATACCATGACTTGCTTCACCAGTAAGAATCAAATGTTTATGAGATGCAGACAGAGATGCAATATGTCTATTTTTATGTCACCTGCATTCCACTGTGCCACGTACTGATGTGAACAGTATTTTCCTTATATTATAACTTCTAAGGAGTACAAGTTGAATATAGCTTTTTGCCACAGAAGGCAGAAGAATCTGTTCAGGTAGAAAGGCATCTGTACATCTGCAATGCTATTCATGTCTTCTGTGTATTTTAACCTGTTATATCCATTTCACCTCCTATGAACAGAAGTGGCATAGACATGCTCACCTCAGTCCTTGCCAGC
The DNA here is from genome assembly GCF_019279795.1 of Protopterus annectens. Classification (NCBI taxonomy): domain Eukaryota; kingdom Metazoa; phylum Chordata; order Ceratodontiformes; family Protopteridae; genus Protopterus; species Protopterus annectens. The sequence continues at coordinate 796,617,768 of NC_056739.1, read as the reverse complement.
GACTTTCTCAGTCACTGTTGATCCCTGTCTGCTAGTCATGAGATGGAGTGAAAAATTCTGTTCAGAAAACAGAGAAGGGCATTGCATGTGGTGACTCAATGGAAGCTTCAGAGAGGATATTGTATGTAATGACTCAGCAGAAGCTGTGGAGACAGGCAGTGCGCATAGTGACTCATAGGTTCATAGGTTGGTACTAGGCTATCGGCCCTAAGGCCTATGCAAGCCTAGCCATAACAATTACCTGGAAATTTTTTCCCACAATATTTACTTCTCTGGGCCCCTGTCTAGCTGGGCGACTGACATGATCCCCGGGGTGAATTTCCTATCTCCCAACCAATCATCAAGGTTCCTTTTGAAGAGGGCCAATGAGGTGCTCTGCTTGACATGTATGGGCAGTCTGTTCCAGAGTATGGGGAGTCTCTGGGTCAGGAACCTATCCCTCCAGCATGATTTGTTCATTGTGATGATAAGGTTTAGATCCCTGGAGTGTGTGGCTCTGAGGGATTGGGATTTCTTTAAGTGGAGCATGTCCAACAGCTCAGGGTTTGACATGGCCTTGTATGTTAAGCAGAGATCGCCTCTGAGTGGACGATATGCCACAGAGTATAGCTGGAGTTTTTTTAGACGGTCAGCATATGGCATCTGCTTTAGGCCTGTGATTCTTTTAGTGAGGTATTTATATGGCCTTTCCAGCTGTTGCAGATGTCTTGTGAGGTAAATACCAAATGGGGCATTATACTCTATAATCGGTCTAATGAGGGATGAGTACAGTGGGACAATGACCTCCTTTTTTCTGGATGAAAAGCCCTTAGTGATGAGGTGTGCCATGTAGAAGGATTTCCTGACTGTTGTGGCAATGTGGTTATCGAAAGTGAGACCAATGTCCACCTGTGTCCCTAAGTCTCTCATCACACTTTCGATGTTTAGTGTCCTGCCACCTATGTGGTAGTTCATGTGTACATGTTTTTTGCCAAAGGGGATGACTGTACATTTCTTGGCATTAAGCCTGAGCCCATGGCTCTGGCACCAGGCATCTGTTTCTGTAAGGCCCTTTTGTAGAATATCCACATCATTTGGGGATTCAATAATGGCTCTCAGTTTGCAGTCATCTGCAAACTTTGTTAGCCAGAGTCCCTTAGTGTTGGCCTGTACTTCAGAGAAGTAGATGTCAAACAAGAGTGGTCCCACGACTGAACCCTGAGGTACTCCACTTGTCACTTGTCTGGAGCTGGATTTGGAGTTGGCTACTTTTACAGTCTGGGTTCTGTCAGTAAGCCAGTTGGCAACCCATCGAGTGACGTAGGGATTTATGCCCAGCTTAGTAAGTTTATCTATGACTCAGAGGAAACTGCGGAGAGGGACATTGTGTGCATATGAAACAAACAAATCAGGCATCCACCAAGGCTGAAGACTGGAATATCTTTAATACACAGGTTAAGCGCTTTCACACATAGTGTGCTTCATAAGGCCTTTAAATAATGCAATGTGTTTAACAATTAGCCAATCATCACATGAAATCAAGTTATTGATGTATATTATGTTTCTTAAGAGCTGGTTTTAAATGCACAGATACATTAAGACCAGGCTGCTTGTCAGCCTGTAGTTTAATAATCCACTTAGTTTCTACAGTTTCTAACCTATTATTAAAATCACCACATCTTTTATTAAAATACACAAGTTGCAACACAATAAATTCAAAGCTATGTTCAGGAAAGTTAGAAATATGCTTGGCTAGGGCATTGAGCATATCATTGCATCTAATATCACCTATATGTTGGAGAATTAAGCATTCTAATAGTTTTCCCCACATAAAATGAGGTGCCGTGCTTACATCTAGCCAAATATATCAAACCATGTGATTTACAGTCAGCATAAAAGTTAGGTTTAAACATAATATCATGAACTGGATGCTGAAAAATCAGTCCTAGTTGAAATATAACAATAAACTTTGCAGCTCCTACATGGAAAGGTACCCTTATGCTCAGAATATACAGTAGGTTTAAACGTAGATTTACAGCAGAGCTGTCTCTTAAGAGAGAGATTATTTTTAAAAACATAACTAGGCGTGTCCCCCACTATAGATTTAATCTTGTCATCTGAAAGTAATATGGGCCAAAGCTTATTAACTGTATGACATACTTGTTGCATGTTATTACCCAAAGTCAGGGAAATTCTAACCTTATCACTAATCAAATTATTAGCCAGAGGTTCCTTAGACATACTAGAATGACTGAAAAAAGGTTTACCTCTACTGGGCCTCAAAGATACAACATTATTATAATTAACATTCAAATCATGCTGCTTGTAGCCCCTAGCAAAAAAATCATTACTTAAAAGATCCATAGCTTCATAGAATTCAGGATCATCAGTGTGTACACTAGACATTCTAAGATACTGACTCTTAGCAATATTATTAAAGATGTGCCTGGAATGCATACTATTAAATTGTAAAAACTTATTTTTCCTACAGGGTTTTCTAAAAAAAGAGCTATTAATGACACCATCTACTAATTTAATCCTTACATCCAAAAAATCCACAACGGTATGTGAATAATGCAAAGCAAATTTAAAACAATTACTAGATGTCTCCAAGTATTGAACAAACTTCAATAGGTCAACTTCTGGGTCCTCCCATAAAATAAAAATGTCATCCACAAAACGTCTGTAGTACAACAACTGTGTGGAAAAAAGATGTTCAGAGAGGACTACCCCACGCTCACATTCTACCAACACAAGGTTGGCATAACTGTTAGCGTAGGGAGTCTCCATTGCAACACCCACCTTCTGCTTAAATAAGATGTCATTAAATAAAAATACATTATTCTGTAAAACCAGATCCATCAGAACACCAATGCAGTCAATCAATTGTGCAGAATATTCAGTATTAATATTAAGAAAACTCTCCAAATACATAATGCCCATTTCATGAGGTATAATGGTAAATACAGTTTGAATATCCATAGTGACAAGTAAATTTTTTTCGGAAAAAATACCATGTTCCCTTGCAAAGTCATCCAGGGTACCCAGAAAAAGTTCAGTATCCCTAAGTACTACTTTCACCTTTTCCAAGGGCTTTATCAAATGATGTTCAATGAAAATGGAAATGAATTCCGTAGCCCAGCCACTACCTGAGGGACACTGTGTGCAGTCAATCTGCAGGAGCTGCAGAGAGAGACATTGTGTGTAGACTCGGCATACAGTGCAGAGAGGGACAGTGCATGTAGTGTCTCAGCAGAAACTGCAGAGAGGGATGCTGCATGTAGTAACGCAACAGAAGTAGCAGAGACATTGCATATAGTGAGCCACAGAAGTTGCATAGAGAGAGAGATAGAGACAATGCGTGTAGTGACAGAAACTGCAGAGAGGGACAATGCATGCAGTAACTCAATGGAAGCAGCAGTGACACTGCACATAATGAGTCAGCAGAAGCTGCTGAGACTGCTAATCACTGAGTAGCACAACACCAGCATCAGCAACATGCAGCATATTCTATCATGGCTTGATGAGTCACTTGGTTGGTTGGTCACCAGCGGTGCAACTAGCTCGTGATACTTGTACTCAGGAATGCAACACCAAGGGTTTTGCATTCTAAGCCAACCACATCAACAAGTCACCATCCCTATCAAGGTGCTAACCCTTCTCTTTTTATTATTGTCCATCCATTATTTAATGACCAGCCCTCCTCATCACCAGTTGTCTACCTTCTGTCTGTGTCCTATCATTGTTCACCCCATCTCATTACATTGCTCTTTTAGCCTTCTGTTTCAAATATGAAAATGGGGTCTATGCCAGAAAAAAACCCTACCTCACCTCTGATCATCAATGTTCACAACAGTGTTTTTCTGTCTGCTTGATGTACTCCCCTTTTGCTACATTCCTATTTACTCATTTTTAGCCAACTATATGGTGAACACAGTGGGCTCTTTGGTGTGCACACGCACATTGCTGCTCCTTTACAGCTTTGTGCTGAGCTATGTTGCCCTATATGTGACTATGTGCTATGGCCTAGTGCTGGTAGCTTCAACACCACACTGTGCCACATACACGGACTTGGGTGCAGTGGAATGGTTTATTCATGTATGTGCAAGCTTTCATACTCAATTCTCCAGTATCCTGCTGTAACACCGTTCTACATATTAATTGTGCCTGCATTTGCTCTTGCTGTGCAGTGTTGCTCTTCACCTCTTATAAGCACAATTAGCTTTCACTGCATCATGCACCAAGCCACATCTAATTTAGCGCTGTATATCTGCAGTACACACCTCTAAAGCCAGGCTACAGATTTTGAACCAAAATTAAGAAAAAAATAATCAAGCATAATTCAGTTTTACAATGAAAGAGGAAACAGATTCACAATTTCTTTTATTTACATGCTTTTCAAAAGAAGTTATGTACTTACCATAACATTACACATGTGCTGTCCATTTTCATTCTTCCTCAACATGTGGGTTCGGCTCCAATCTTCAGATCTGCCTCGGCCACTTTTTAGAGCTCATGGCAACAGCAGACTCTTGAGCTCCTCCCTTACCTATAATGCTGTAGTCCCCCTCCCTACGATCTTGTTTGCTGTTCTTTATCAATAAATAACAATGTAAGAAGCAACAGTTATATGAGACACCACTATCTGGAGCTCAAAAAAGAGTTACTTTGGATCCCCCAGTATCTTCTCATTCTTCCAGAAGTCAAAAACAAGAAAGGTAGGGGGTTGGAGGAAGGGGAGTTGAAGAAGTATGAAAATGGACACAGAGATGGAATGTTATGTTAAGTACCCAACTTTTTTATTTTATGTCAATTTTCTTTTGTTACTCAACATGTGGAAAAGACTTCCCAGCTACCTAAATCCCAGGTGGAGTCTAAGAAAGAATATTTCTGAGTAATGTTGAGCTGAAGGCTGCTCTTCCCCTAGAAACCAAATCAACTTTGTTAATGAATAATACAAGAACGAGGGTTAGCCTAAGCTGCTGCTGTAGCACAAATAATGTACATGTAATGTTTAGATAGAAATATTGAATAAGTTGTCATGGAAATAGTTGAATAAACCTCTCAAGGTTTTTAACAGGGATAAACCCAATTTGTTGTGGACAAAGGAAATCCAATCAGTTGGCCACTTAGCTAAAATTATTTTGTTAATTGGTTTTCCCACTATTGATACTGAAAAGGAGAACTGATCTGATTTTCTGAATTTTTCAGTTCTATGCAAATAGAAACATAATTGTCTGTGAACGTCCAACAAATGTAAAATGTATTCCCCTTTGTTGGAGAAATTTGGAAAGAAGATTGGAAGCTTGACAGACTGATTAATGTTGGATCCTACCACCACCTTAGGAAGAAAGATGGACTGGTTCATAAGGCCACACTATTTTTATGAAAAATGAAATAAAGAAGCTAAGAAGATAAGGCCTGTAGATCGGAAACTCTCCTAGTCAATGTTATGGCTACCAAAAATAATATAGTTTTTCAAGTTAGAAAATTTTAACTATGTGCAGCCGGTTCAAATAGTAATTGAGTCAGGGCTTGTAACACTATATTTAAATCCCATGGTGGAGTAGGGTCTTTAAAAGGATGTCTTAGCAAAAAGGATCCTTTTATAAATGAGTAAAAAAATGAAGATACAAACTTGCAGACCAAAACCACAAAAAAGGAACCCAAGGCACTCATCCAGATGCTTTATCGTGCTTTAATATCAAAATGTAAAAAACAAACAAAATCTATAAAGATAAGCACTTTTGTCCTGTAGAATGACAAGCCTTTATCAGATAAACTTCTATTTAAAATTCACTGATTAAATAATACATTCATAACACATGTAATTTACTTAAAACCCAATAAAATGTCTTCATTTAGAACCCCCCCCTATTAAATCAGTTTAAAAATCAATTTATCACCATGTGCCTTTGTTATGTTATACAACCAGAATGGACTTTTAAAACTACATAAAAAAGAAGTTATGTACTTACCATAATGTTCCATGTGTGTTGTCCATCTCGACCTTTACTCACTGATGGGTCAGATCCGATCCATCTCGGCCATTTCTAAAGCCTGAGGGCATCCTTCCTTACCCATACTGCAACCCCCTAGCTTCCTCAGATCTTGTTTGCCCCAATACCTGTGTGTGTGTGTGTGTGTGTGTGTGTGTGTGTGTGTGTGTGTGTGTGTGTGTGTGTGTGTGTGTATATATATATATATATATATATATATATACACATACACACACATACACATATATATATATATATATATATATATATATATATATATATATATATATATATATATATTTATATTACACACACACGCATACATATAAAATCAAAATATACACACAAGTATCATTTCTGAGGCTATATGGCCCTGTAGTAACCAATTTGTGTTACTCAGTCTCCCAGGAGTATAGGCAGGGTTATGGAGGGAGGGTTGTGAGAATAAAGGTCGAAATGGACAACACACATGGAATGTTATGGTAAGTACATAACTTCTTTATGTGATATCAATCTCTCCTCTATTCTCACTGATGGGATCATGTCCCAACCAACATGACTCTTGGGTGGCTCATGGGAGAATATTCCTCAGAACCATAGAAACAAAAGAGGCTCTACTCCTAGAGGTCAAATCCACTTTGTAATTAGTAATAAAGGTATGAGGTTTTGCCCAAGTAGCTGCAGCACAGATACTGTCCAATGGTAACCTAACTTGAAAGGCTGCAGACATGGCTACAGACCTTGTGGATTGTGGAGTGAGTTTTAATAGTATTTGGAAGGGGTCTGTTCTTTGAATCATAATTTATTTTTTTTATTTATTTGACATTTGTTGACCGGGTTGGTCCATCTTGGACAAGGCCCTTTTTCTTTGGAGACCCGGGAAGAAAAGCTCCACAGTTAAAACATAATCAAGTACATACAGTATGATGCATATAACTTCTGAGTGAGTACACACAATACATAATACTGCCTAGAGGGTATATACAATGTTTGCTAATTACATATATTATAGCAGGTAATAAGGAAAAATGCAATGTAAATAAAAAAAAAAAAATACAGAAATTATATATAGGCAGTAAAAAGAGGTTAAAGTGTAGAAATGCGTTTTAGGCATTCTACTGCTGAAAAGATTAACATCAGTGCAAATCAAAGTGTAGGGGCTAACTGTTGGGAAAGGTTTAGCAGTGTTGAAGGGTGAAAGTTAGGATTGAGGTTGAGTTGGATACCTGTAGGAGAAAGGAAGTAACTGGCTAGCCTACAGAGATGGGTCAGTCGGGGGGGGGGGGGATTGCTTAAGCATAGTTTATTTTTGCTAAAATTATTTTTGACACCCTTTCTGTACAGTAGTTTGTGTCTAGTGTTTCGGATGTGAAGTGAGAGCTTATTCCAGTTTTTGGCAGGGTAAAAGCTATAAAAGTTTTTTCCTATGTTGAGCTTGCGTTTGGGTATGGACAGGAGATGTTGGTCAGAGCTCCGGAGTGTTCTAGCTAGGGTGTATGAAGAGATGATGGATGAAATAGTGGGGCAAAAGGTGGGCTGGAATAGGATAGAATGGATTATTTGAAGCTGAGAGAGAGTAAGGTTATGGGGGAATTCTAACCATTTCAGTTTTTTGAGTGCTAGACAGTGATGAGAGGAGTATGGTAGTTCAGCGGCAAATTTTGCTACTTTGTTATAAGTGGATTCTAGTTTTGATATATGTGAGGTCTGCAGATTGGTGTGAATCTGAGAACTGTAGAGAAGGGCTGGTAATAGGCAGGCATGTGACAGAGCTATTTTAGCTTGACTAGAGAGAAAGTTTTTATTTCTATAAAGAAGACCAAGCTTCTGGTGTTTTTTTTTAATGTTATATAGTACATGCTGGTCGAATTTTAGCTGGTCATCTATGATGACCCCTAGTAGTTTAATGTGGCCTTCCACTAAGACAGGTGTGTTATTATGGGAGGTGATGGAGAAGTTTGGTTTCAGGTGGGTTATCGTTTTATGTACAAAGTGTAGGAGTTTGGTCTTTTTTGGATTTAGATTAGATGATTTTAGTTGAGCCAGTTCTCAATAGACAAGGAGGACTCCTGTGTTTTAGTATGAAGCTTGGAAAGGGTATCAGCAGTGGTGATGACTGTGGAGTCATCTGCGTATTGCATTAGGGGGGAATGCGGGGTGGAGACAGATAACCGATTAGTAAAAATATTGAAGAGCTATGGTCCTAGTATTGACCCTTGGGGTACTCCAATCAGTACTGGGAGTTCAGGGGAGATGGCTTGAGCCCCATTTGACTGACTGGAAATGACTGCTAAGATAACTAGTGAACCAGCAGATAGTGGCAGGGGATAGGTTTAATTGGGAAAGTTTGTCTAAGAGTAAGGGATGGCAGATGGTGTCAAATGCCTTTGAGAGGTCAAGAAAGAGACAAGAGGCTAGTTTATTCTGGTCTCTAGCTTGTGAGATGGAGTTTATGAAGGAGATGAGAGCTGTAGAGGTGCTATGTCCAGGACAAAAGCCATGTTGAGTGGGAGTAATTAAGTTCTCTTGTGTAAGGTGCTGCAGAATTTGTTTGTGTACACATTTTTCCAAGATCTTGGAGAGGGGTGATAGGATAAATGCAGGATATTACATAGTGTTAGCCATTTAGACAAGGTTACTTTTGTGACTGGTTGACCTTTTTTAATATCAGAATAAGAGGTGAAGAGCAGATCTGATTTTCTAATTTCATAAGTTCTATGTAAGTAGAAATGTAACTGTCTATGAACATCTAGGAGATGCACTGAATAATCTCCTTTACTTTGGAAGTTAGGGAAGAAAACTGGCAGCTCTATAGATTGGTTGAGGTTGCTTTCTGACACAACCTTTGGCAGAAAAGAGAGGTTAGTGTGTAAAGAAACTCTGTCCTCATAAAAACTTGGTATGGGGGCTTGGCAGACAAAGCTTGCAATTCAGAAACTCTTCTGGTTAAAGTAATAGCCACTAAAGAGAGTGTTTTCCAGGAGAGATATTTCAATTCACATGTAGCCAATGGTTCAAAGGTAGAATAGATAATGTTAGATAAGATGAAATTGAGATCTCAAGGTGAGGCTGGAGGTTTATATGAAGGTCTTAACATAGTAGTTCCTTTCAAAAATGCTTTATAAAGTCTGTGTGACATGATTCCAGAACTATTGTGTCCTACATGGAAACTGGGAATTGCTGCCAACTGAACTATAATAGTTGCTGCAGCAGCTCTTTCATTGAAAGGTTTTGTCAAAAACTTTAAAATAGAATATATGGGTGCAGAAAATGGGTCTATCTGATTATCACTGGCCCATATAACAAATCTTTTCCATTTACGTCTGTACAATTTTTTTGTACATGTTTTATGGGAAGATAACAAAATATGTTTGACTGGAGAGGAAAGGGATGGAAACCTGGTGATTAGGGAAACTGGAGTAGGCAAGCTGTTAGTCTGAGACTGTCAAGGTTGGGGTGAGCCATTCCTGATGGGTGAGTCAAAAGGTCTGGAGCAGGTACCAGAATCCATGGTTTGACCCGAAGGTGAGGCTAAAAAAGAGGAACCAGATTTGACAAGGCCAATAGGAGGCAATTAGGATTACTGCTTTCTCCAACAAATTTGCATCGCTTAGTGACTCTCCCATGGGGGGGATCAGGGCAAAGTAGTTGCTGCATCTGGCATTGGTGTGTGATGCAAAGAGATCGCAACAAGGCTGGCCTCATTTCCAGAAGATAGCTTCCATAACTTTCTGGCCGAGGGAAAACTCATGTGGCCATAAATGGCTCTGCTCAGTTTGCCTGCAATCATGCTGGATTTCCCTGGAATGTGCATTGCTATGAGAAAATGGTTGGAGATGGTAGCCCATTGCCAGACTGTCATAACTTCTTGACAAAAGGGGGCAAGATCTGGTTCCCCCCTGTTTATGTACCAGACTACAGACATATTATCTGACTGGATTGCTACTGTTCCTAGGGGGAAGAGTGTCTTGAAATGCTTGCAATGCTAAAAGTACCGCCCTCATCTCCAGAATGTTTATTTGCAAGTGAGCCTCATGTTCCTGCTAGATGCCTTGGACTGTCTTTCCTAGATAATAGGTTCATAGGTTGGTACTAGGCTATCGGCCCTAGGGCCTATACAAGCCTAGCCATAACAATTCCCTGGCTATTTCTTTCCACAGTATTTACTTCCCTGGACCCCTGTCTAGCAGGGTGACTGATGTGATCCCTGGGGTGAATTTCCCATCCAATCATCAAGGTTCATAATGACCCCCTACCCTATCTGGGAAGTGTCTGTGGTCATCATGGCCTGAGGTTGAGGGGGTATGAAGGGATGGTCTTAAGATACTAATGGAGAGTGAACCCACCACTGAAGATCTTTTTTTGCAGGTGTTGGTTATCATAAGTTTGTGAGACATTGGAAGTTCTAAGACTGACCATTGTGCAAAAGCAACCATTGAAGTAGTCTCACATGAAGACGAGCTAGGAGAATGAGTACAATAGACGCAGCTATTTACCCCAGTACCTGAAGAACCAATTTTGCAGAAGCTCGCGTCTTCCTGATCAGCAATCTTACATAAAAGCTGAAGGGTATAGTTTCTGGCTTATAGCAGAAGATGCCTGGTCGGAGTGGTTATGTGCCAGTCATCCATATATGGAAACACCCAGAATCCACAGCATCTCAAGTGAGCCACCACTACTGCCATGCATTTGGTGAGCACTCTGAGGGTTGTTGTGAAGCCAAAGGGCAGGGCTCAAAAGTGGAAATGACTGGCTCCTAGCCAGAAGCACAAGAACCTTCTGGATCGCCTTTCTATTTGAATGTAGTAGTATGCATCCAGAAGGTCTATAGAGCACATCCAATTGTCTTTTTCCAGGAATGGAATTATCGACTGCAGTGTCACCATCCGGAACTTGGTCTTTTTCACTGACTTGTTCAGATTGCTGAGTTCCAATATGGGTCTCCAGTCCCCTATTTTCTTAGGAATTAAAAATAATCTTGAGTAAGTTCTGGATCCTCTCAGCGGGGACTTCTTGGATGACTCTTTGCCTTAGCAACATTTGGATCTCTAGAGTTGCTTGTTCCTTTTGAGTGGGTGGAAGATCTGGAACTTATTTGTTTGCGGGAGTGGGGAAGGAGAAAAGAATGATATAGCCTCTGGATGTTATGTCCTGCACCCATTTGTTGTTTATGTTTTGCCAAGACAATTGACTCCCAACTGCCTCCAGAGGCAAGCAATCAGGCACTCCTTCAGGATCACAGGAAGGGTCTACCAAAAAAAGTTTTTCTGGAACCCTGATTCTGCAAGCCTCCCCTGCCATGAGGTTGGTGTCTTCCATTATTGTTCTCTCCTCTGCCCCTGGGGGAATTTTCACCTTGTGTGTCTTGGAAAGACCTTTGAGATTTTCTGAACTACATTTTTTCACTACCTCTGTGACACTTAAGGATGGTCTGGTAGGTGTGGAAAAATGCAGGGGTGGGAGACTGGCCTAATGGTTAAGGTGTTTACTTTACAGACACAAGGTTCAGGGTTTGATTCTCACATGGGGTAGCTGGCTAGGCTTAAAATGACCTGTAAGGGCAGGTAGCCTAGTATGAACCTATAAACTTGCTGCTAGATACTGCCTAGGGTCTTAACACAGTAATTTCCCTATGCAAGCATGGGAAAAAGCACATTGATTTTAGGGTTGGGAGGGTGGCCTAATGGTTAAGGTGTTTGCCTTACAAACACAAGGTGAAGGGTTTGAGTCTCACAAGGGATAATTAGCTAAGCTCAAAATGGCTCACAAGGGCAGTTAGCTTAGTACTAATCTATGAATCTATAATCTATGAACCTATAAAAAAATATAATAAAAGATTTAACACACAACCTTCTAGAAATATCAGCTCTAAACCATATGTAAAAATATAAACCTATATTTATAAACAAGGATTCTTAGCTTTAAGGGCTGGTTTAATGGATACACATTAATTCAGCCCCTTACCCATATATGCTCTAAACGTAATTATCCATCTATTCTCAGATGTTAATGTTAGCCCCGTCTATCAACATTGACGGTCTCTATCACCATAAAACTAAAAATGTGTGTCTCATTCATGGCTTTCACATGTTTAGCTAATGCATTGGTATCAGAACGGGTACTGATGGCATACAAATGCTCCCTAACCAGGTCCCTTAATCTCCTGTCAGTCTTGACACATAATAGGAGCAACACACTTTGCAGTTGGCTAAATAAACATGACAAGTATTACCAGTTCATACACTTTAAATCTCCACTCTCTACCTGTATCAGGGTGAATAAAGCTACCACTAGAGTCAATATATGGACAATACTTGCCTTTCATGCAAGGAAATATCCCATTTAAGCAGCCCATTGTATAGCACAACAACTGTTTTAGGGATTTCTTGTTTTTATACAAGGAGCTCGGTTTATCCCCTACGATAGACATCACTTTGGGGTCTACCAGCAGGACTTGTTAATGTTTCTGAAAAATATCAGTGATCTATCTGACATTACAAGAGTAGGTAACTAACAGCTAACCTAACAGTGGAATGATGATTTTGCCTCTCCACCAGTGTACTGCTCTGAGACCACACTTTCTCAGAGAAATATGGTCTAGCCCTAGTTGTACGTAAGGCTGTAATAGGTTGTAGAGCTCTGTCAACTTCTGGCTCACTATATCCTCTTTCCGTAAACCTACCCCTTAAAGAGGTTAATTCTTCCTGGAACCCCACTTCACTGGGATTTAGTCTGGATGCCCACATGCCATGTCCCTTCATCACATTCTTAAATGTGTGTGTTGGGTGCATGCTCTGACGATGGAGATAAGAATTTCTATAACAATCCTTCCTATATATCTGGGTGTTGAATGGTTATCAGATTGTTTGGCTACTAGTACATCCAAAAACTCAATTTCACTAAGAGAACTATTAATACTAAACTTCAAAAATGATGTATAGTTATTTAAGTACTCAAAAAACTGTTGTAGCTGGTCTCCAGCACCTCTCCATAAAATGAAGAGTTCATCAACAAATCACCTGTAAAAATGGATGTTTCCACAAAACATACATTGTAAAATTACCTTTTCTTCCCACACAATCATAACTATGTTGGCGTAGCTATTGGCACTGAAGTGCCCATAGCTAATCCATCTCTTTGTAGGAATATTTCATTCCCAAACATCATCACATTTTTCTCCAATACGAGCTCCATACGAGCTCCATAAATAAACATAAAAGATCCTTGAAGCCAATGTCATAATTAATATTCTTATCCAAAAAACATCTCAACATCTCTTCACCTTCTCGATTAGGTATGGTGGTGAAAACAGATTTCAAATCCAATGTTACTAAGATGAAATATGAAAGATCTAGAATGTTGCTCACAGAAACATACAAGTCATTTAGAAAGTGTTGGGTGTCCCTTAGGACAAACTCATTTTTGTCCACCAATGGTCTTAAATGTTTTTCAACAAAAAATGGCATATGTTCTGTACTGGATCTTGTGTTTTTTCTATGTTTACAGCCATTTGTTGGTCCGCCACGTTTTTGTGCTGTATTTCTGTGTATTCATTTTGTGGACCTGTTCTCCACCCTACCTGGTTTTGTGTATTGCTGATATTTGTCTTGAGGTTGGTTGAAGAGATGGCTGAAGGCTACACGAAGAGCCCTAATTTGGACTATGATTCCAGCATTACTTCTGGTACCATTCCATTCCACCTACGACAGAGAGAATGAACTCTTATTTAAAAAGGGATATCAACCCATTTTTGATGGGTGGACTTAGAACTAGTAGCAGGTATGAACTGGGTGCTGATATTGACTTGGATGGGCTTCACTCACGTATTAAATGTCATCTGGTCTTTCTACTGGATCTTGATTTTTTTCTACGTTTACAGTCATTTGTTGGTCCGCCACATTTTTGTGCTGCATTTCTGATAAAACAATGAACACAGTAATTATGTAAAATGCTAACTGATTAATTGATTAATGATGTATCAAAGAGAAGTGGGGTGGGGAGTTCTGTGTACTCTGTTAAAGGCTTATAGCCGATGAGCTAGATTTTTGTGGATTTTTATTAAAATGCTTAGAACGTTGGCCTTTTCTTCATGTTTTTTCTTACAGTAATTAGGACTTGTTCATACAGATCCATGTGATATAACAAAGTAAACAGGATATATTATTGTGCAGCTAAATTAATAACGGATAAAGTTCTACCACAAGAACACAGGGTAGTGAGGGAAAGGAAGGGGAGAAGTCAAATACCATCATGGAAATATCAAATAGAGAAAATTATAAAGCAGTTAAGACAAGAAGTGTCACTGTTAGAAGACTATAGAAGAGGGAATAGATCAACAAAAATACTAAGAATGATATATGTGATAAAAGGAGTGCTCAGTATTAGAACAGACCAGGATCCATCATGCACTATTGCAAATAAACTAAAAATTTCAGCACAGGTGGAAAAACTTAGAAGACTCGAATATAAAGGAAAAGTGCAAAATAAGCAATTTATTGATGACCCAAAAAGGTTTTATAGAGAACTGAGAAATACGGTAAAATGAATTTAAAGACCACCAAAAAAGGAGAAATAGATACATTTTGGAGAAGTATCTATGAAGATCCTGTGGAACATAAATATGCTAAATGGATAGAAGAAATAAAAGAAAGAATAAGAAGTTTAAAGGTACAGTATGAAATGGGATGAGTTAACAGCTAGAGAGACAAACAAAGTTAAGAAAAGCCTCTAACTTGAAAACCCCAGGTCCAGATGCAGTACCTAACTTCTGGTTAAAAGTATTAACATCTATGCACAAAGATTTAGCCATGAGTAAGAACTATTTATATGCGCACCCAGAACAGACACCAACCTGGCTAACAACAGGAAAAACAATGCTCCTACTTAAGAGTGAACATGCAAGCTACCCTAAAAATTAGAGAACAATAACTTGCCTTCCGATGATGTATACACTATACATGGGAATTGATGCTGACAGAATTTATACTCATTTAAAAGAAAACTCAATTATGGCAGTAGAACAAAAGGGCAATAAAAGAAAGTCATATGGAACAAGGGATCATTTGTTGCTAAATAAAGTCATAGTGGAGAACTGTAAAAAGGGGAAGAATCTAAGTATGGCATGTATTGACTACAAAAAAGCATTTGATAGTATCCCTCATTCATGGATAAAAGAGTGCTTAAAAATGTTTAAGATACACCCCACTCTGATTGAGTACATTACAATGATCATGAAACAGTGGCAGACCACTTTGCAATTAAGCCATGATAAAGGGCAAATTGTTATCCCAGGGATAACTCAAAGTGGGATATTCTAGGGTGACTCTCTGTCACCTTTAAGCTGTTTACTCAACAGCCCAGGCCATGGCTATAATCTGGCTCCTAGAAAACAACAACGTGTAAAGACTTCTCTCCTTCGCTTTGTCGATGATTTAAAACTGCATCATCAGATGAGGAACTGAAAGCACAACTGCAAGTTGTCAAAACCTTTTCAGATGATACAAGAATGTCATTTGGTCTTGATAAATGTGCAAAAGCCACCTTTAAAGCAAGAAAACTGCAATGTCAGGAAAACATCAGTTTGGGACAAGAATGTGATATAAAAGAACTTGAGCAAGGAGTGTATAAATATTTGGGAACTGATGAAGGATCAACAATAAAACATGAACAAATGCAAATAAAACTTAGTAAGGAATACTTCAGAAGACTTAAATTAATCCAGAAAACAGCACTAACATCTAGGAACAAAATCCAAGCTATAAACCAAATTGCTCTTCCTGACATAGTTTATAGTTTTGGAGTGACTGACTGGCCCCAAAATGTGTTGGATAGGTTAGATAGGAAAACAAGATGGATGCTTCATTCTCAGCAAATGATTTATAAAAATCAGTGCATACCAAGATTATATATTCCCCATTCTGAAGGAGGGATGGGCCTCCTGGAAATTGATTATATGTACAGATCTGCAATTGTTGGACTCCACACATATCTGCCGACCTCACAAGACCCAAACATAGTGAAAGTTTTGAAACATGAGGAGAATAAATCTAAGATGATTGACAGACCTCGATGCTTTGCCAGAGATGGCCTGCATCTGTCACCCCTGGGCTTCCGGATACTGGCCAAGGATCTTGCCACCCCTATAGTGCCTTTTTTAGGCGGTGTTCCAAAGACCAAATTACCACCATAACAGCTACAAACAAATGCAATTTGAGTGTGAAAAAAGAAACACCAAAAGGATAAAGTACCTCCAAACAAAGCAAATATGAACCAAAATAAAGAAAGGAGGTACACCACGACAATCGAAGCAGACCAATAATGTAAAACTCAGTTTATTGTCACAAAGTAAGCGCTTTCACGTTCCCAAGAACGCTTCATCAGACTCTCAAATGAAATAATCATATTTCAATTCTTCTTCATTATTTCCGTTACTTTCTTATTATTGTTAGTATACGGGATTACTAACCTATTTGTCCTTAGAGGGACAGTAACTCTTTGTGTCGCTAGTGTCGGATCACCTCTCCTAATGTAAGGTTTTTAAAGATTATCTCGTTTTCTTTCATGTATTACTTTCAAATCACCTGGATGATACCCTCTTTCAATAAAGTCCATTCTTAGGTCACTAATAGTCTTATCAAAAACCTGATCTTCGCTGGTTAAACGGGATGTCCTTAATACTTGATTCTTAATGATATTTTTATGTGGCGCAGTGGTGCAGCAGTTAATGCTGTCGCATCACAGCAAGAGGTTCTCCGGTTCGATTCTCGACTGGGGTGCCTTCTGTTTGGAGTTTGCATGTTCTCCCTGCGTTCGCGTGGGTTTCCTCCGGGTACTCCAGCTTCCTCCCACATTCTAAAGACATGTTTCTGGAACATTTCTCCCCGGGCCTCCGCTGAAAACAGGATCTGTGGAACCTAGTCGGACTTTCCCGGTCAACAAATGTTAAATAAATAAATTAAAAAAAAAAAAGCAAAAGTATATGTGAGGGATGCATACTATCTCGATGCAGAAGGGCATTCCTTTTGCAAGGTTTCTTATACACCTCAGTAGTTATATGGCCATTTTGTTTCTTCAATGATAAATCCAAAATTTCAATCCCATGGAGTCAACTAGTTTGATTCTAAGGGACACCCAGCAGTTTTTGGAAACACTTTCGACTTACAATGAGTCTAGCCATATGAATGAAGCTGATTACATGGTTACGTTAGATGTTACATCACTTTTACCAGCAAACCATATGACACTGGTATTGAATATTTGAGATTGTTCTCGATACATAAAGGAATGAATAATGATCACATCATTAAATGTGCAATGTCGATGGATTTAATTCTCACCAATAATGTGTTTACATATGATGATAAATATTTTTTGCAAATCACAGGCGTAACAATGGGAACACCATGTGCTAACTCCTATGCAAATCTTGTTTTAGCATGTTGGGAGTATACCTATATATTAGAACACATTTTTCTCTAAATATATAAAGTATTATAAACGCTGTGTGGATGATGTTTTTCTTATATGGGAAGGGGATTTAAATACCCTCAGTGATTTTATGACCTACATCAATGGGATGACAACTTTTTTAACTCTTACTGAAAAATGGTCCCTAGATGGGATTGAATTTTTGGATGCATCATTGAAGAAACAAAACGGCCATATAACCACTGAGGTGTATAAGAAACCTTGCAGAAGGAATGCCCTTCTGCATCGAGATAGTATGCATCCCTTACATACACACAAAAATATCGTTAAGAACCAAGTATTAAGGACATCCTGTTTAACCAGCGAAGATCAGGTTTTTGATAAGGCTATTAGTGACGTAAGAATGGACTTTATTGAAAGAGGGTATCATCCAGGTGATTTGAAAGTAATCTTCTTCTTCTTCTTTCGACTGCTCCCGTTAGGGGTCGCCACAGCAGATCAACTGTTTCCATTTCTTCCTGTCCTCTGCATCTTGCTCTGTCACACCAACCACCTGCATGTCCTCTCTCACCACATCCATAAACCTTATCTTAGGCCTTCCTCTTTTCCTGTTACCTAGCAGCTCCATCCTTAGCATATTTTTCCCAATAAACTCTGCATCCCTCCTCAGCACATGTACAAACCAACATAATCTTGCCTCTCTGCTTTGTCTCCAAACCTTCCAACCTGGGCTGACCCTCTAATATACTTATTCCTAATCCTGGCCATCCTCGTCATACCCAGAGTAAATCTTAACATCTTCAACTCTGCCACATCCAGCTCTGACTCCTGCCTTTTTGTCAATGCCACTGTCTCCAACCCATATAACATAGCTGGTCTCACTACCCACTTGTAGACCTTCCCTTTCACTCTTACTGGTACTCATCCATCACAAATCACTCCGGACACTCTTCTCCATCCTGCCTGCACTCTCTTCTTCACCTCTCCCTCCACACTCACCATTACTCTGAACTGTTAATCCCAAGTACTTAAACTCATTCACCTTCGCCACCTCTACTCCCTGCATCCTCACCTTTCCTCTATCCTCCCTCTCATTCACACACATATATTCTGTCTTAGTCCTGCTGACCTTCATTCCTCTTCTCTCTAGAGCATATCTCCACCTCTCCAGGGTCTCCTCCACCTGTTCCCTAATCTCACTACAGATCACAATGTCATCTGCAAACATCATAGTCCATGGGGACTCCTGTCTGATCTTGTCTGTCAACCTGTCCATCACCATTGCAAATAAGAAAGGGCTCAGAGCTGATCCTTGATGTAATCCCACCTCCACCTTAAACGCATCTGTCACTCCCACCGCAGACCTCACCGCTATCACACTACCCTCGTACATATCCTGTACCACCCTTACACATTTCTCTGACACTCCCGACTTCCTCATCCAATACCACAACTCCTCTCTAGGCACCCTGTCATATGCTTTCTCTAAATCCACAAAGACACAATGCAACTCCTTCTGACCTTCTCTGTACTTCTCCATCAACACTCTCAGAGCAAACATCGCATCTGTAGTGCTCTTTCCTGGCATGAAACCATACTGCTGATCACTAATCATCACGTCCCTTCTTAACCTAGCTTCCACTACTCTTTCCCATAACTTCATGCTGTGACTGATCAGTTTAATCCCTCTGTAGTTACTACAGCTCTGCACATCACCCTTATTCTTAAAAATTGGTACCAAAACACTTTTTCTCCATTCCTCAGGCATCCTCTCACTTTCCAAGATTTCATTAAACAATCTAGTTAAAACTCAACTGCCATTTCACCTAAACACCTCCATGCTTCCACAGGTATGTTATCAGGACCAACAGCCTTTCCGTTCTTCATAGCTATCCTTACTTCCTCCTTGCTAATCCACTGCACTACATGATTCACTATCCGCACATCATCCAACCTTCTCTCCCTCTCATTCTCTTCATTCATCGACTCCTCAATTTGAAAGTAATACATGAAAGAAAATGAGATAATCTTAGAAAACCTTACATTAGGAGAGGTGGTCCGACACTAGCAACAGAAAGAGTTACTGTCCCTCTAAGGACAAACAAGTTAGTAATCCCATATACTGACAATAAAAAGAAAGTAACAGAGATAATTAAGAAGAATTGGAATATGCTATTGTTGGATGACCAAATAAGAGATGCAGTAGGCAATAGTCCCAGGCTGAGTTACAGGACTACTAAATCATTGAAGCGACTCCTCTGTTAAAAGAAGAGAAACAAGAATGAGCTTCATTCTATTAGAAAATGAACTTTTGCTTGTCGCAACTGTAACCAATGTGTGTTTATAGCTCATACAAACAGCTTTCTACATCCAGACACACATCTAACATATGAATTTAATCATTATACTGAGTGTAAGTCAAGGAACCTAGTTTATTTAGCTATCTGCCAAAAATGTAACAGCTTTTATATGGGAAAGATGAACAGGACCCTGACAGAGAGAATCAGAGAGCACATTTATGCTATTAATAAGGAGAATGAAAGAAACGCAATAGCAAGACATATAATCCATAACGATACTACACATAGTTTTAAGTTTTTAATTCTTGAGTTAATACATTCCACGGTGAGATTAGGTGACATTAGAAATCACACAGAAAAAGAAGGGAAATGGATTATTAAATTACAAGCTGACAGGGGACATGGGTTGAATGAGAGGGTCTCCTTGTAACCATTCCTTATGGACCGTGCATTGAAGCATTAAGTTTTTCCTACTTAATATTTTTTTTTTCTACTTGGTTTTAAAGTGCATACATGTATATATAAGATATATATATATATATATATATATATATATATTCCTGTATTAGTATGCATTTGGTGTCTGTTAGATGTTTTTTATAACTTTTATGATTAGGATATACATGTTGGTATATGTATGCACTGGCACTGTAAAGTTTTTATACTGTGCTTTTTACACTGTGTTTTTATTGGTTGTCTTGTATGAGAATGAGTATTTCAATGATTTCTTGTACATTTAATTTGAGAGTCTGATGAAGCATTCTTGGGAACGTGAAAGTGCTTACTTTGTGACAATAAACTGAGTTTTACATTACTGAAATGCAATCTGAGGGTTATGCTGCTCAACACTAGAAGTCCAAATCTCAAAATCCACTCACTCGAAGCAAGCCTTAAAATGGAGAACATCGACATTTGTGCAGAGACATGGTTCAAGACAGCAGAAAGCAGCCATGCACTACCAGACTATAATGCATTCCACATCTTTTGGCCCCAGAACTTGGAATGAAGCTCCAAAGGAGGTGGTGTTTCCATATTCATAAAGGATGTGCACACTTCCAGACTCGTAGCCCAACATAACACATCAGAGATACTTCAGGTGCAGCTAACATTGGGAAAGACAGCGATTCAGGTCATAGCCTGTTATAGGTCCCCAACCATGTCCCAAGACACACACACCATGTTCCTAAGCACCCTGGAGAATATTAGGGTCCAACCTAACACACTTGTGTAAAATATTGTACCAACCTAATAATACCCCAATACTCTCACAACTCATAATCCCCTATAAAAATCTCAACTCTCTCCGCTCTTCCAGTAAACTCCTGACAAGTTCAATAAAATCAAATAATAATGCTGGTGACTCTCTATTTACCAATGCTGTAGGGACAAAATGGAATTTGTTACCTACTAACATAACAAAGATTACATCATTGCCTCTTTTCAAACAAAATATTAAACTGCATTTCCAAAATCACTGGCTTTGTTCTTGTAGTAAACCTGATTAGCTTTTCACTGTTACTAACTAAATAAAACTATCTCTCTTACTCCTTGTTACTCTTCTCCCCCCACTACTTCTCTACCTGTTATCTGCATTACTTGCTCTTTTTTTCTCCACATTTAATCCCTATCTTTTCCCCTACTTTCTTTTCACTCTACTTTCCTCAACTACATTCCTTTGTTTACTATATCTAATAAGTTTTTTTCAACTTGTAAAATGTGATTTAGACTGTATTGTGTGTCATAGTAATTAACTCCTGTAGTAGTACTTTACATTGAAGGGTTTATTAGTTTTTGTTTTTTTTTTTTTGCAAACCCTATCACTAACTCCATTATTATTGTTATTATTGTTATTATATTTTTTGTATTATAGTTTTTCTGTATGTATCTTACTCTGTGGAGCTTTTCTCCCCGGGCCGCTACTGAAAATGGAAATTTCTCCAGCTAGACTAGCCCGGTCAACAAATGTAAAATAAAATAAAAAATAAAATAAAACTTATACTGGGTGACTTCAACTACCCCTTCAATAACTGGGAAAACTACTCGTGTACCAATACACTTGCCCAACGTTTCCTGGAATTCATTAATTCCAATGCCGTGGACTAGCTCATTCTTACCCCCACTAGAGGTAGCAACTTCCTTGACCTGGTCATTACTAACATGGGCGACCGTTGCTCTACACCACCAGTCAACTCCTTCCTGATTAGATCCGACCACAAAACAATCACCTTGGAAATCTATATCCCTCCCACCTACCCCCTCCCCGGCAAAGGTAACTACCATGAAAAACTTCTCCAAAGGTAACTTTGGGCTCCTAAGAACAGAGGTGGCTAACTTCACAGCACCCATGCAAATGGAGAATAGTTGCATGACCACCGAATCATACACCAATGCACTGTACAAACACGTACACAAATGCATGAATCTTGCCATACTCAATAGACCCAAGACGCTCTCCTCCAAAAAAAGGAAGCCAATCTGGTGGTACCCTGCCATAAACAAGCTCTACAACAGGAGGAGGAAACTGATGCGAAATAAGGTGAAGTCACAAGACTGGAAAAACTCCCTTAACAGCCTCAACAAAAAGTTGAGATCCCTCATCAAATCCTCTAAAGCTAGCTATGAAAACAGAATTGCAGCAGATAGTAAAGACAACCACAAGGCCTTCTATAGTTATGTAAAGAACCTCCATAGCAATACCCAGATTTGCTCTGAGCTACTGCACAGTGGTATCTCCTATACTGGGTAGCCAAAGATATTACCAATATACTAGCCAACAGATTCAGTGCCAACTTTACCCCTCTAAAGGACCAATCACAATACCAGTAGATTTCTAGGCACCCAGTATTACTGCTGCACAGGTTAAAACAGCACTGTCCAAGGCCAAGAATACAGCTTCTATGGGACCTGACAATATCCCTGGCTCTGTTCTACAAGAACTACAGAGTGAACTGGCACCTCACCTGTGTGTCCTGTTCAATCATAGCCTCACTTCAGGCTTTGTCCCTACCGAATGGCGCACTGCTATAGTCATTCCTCTCCACAAAGGAGGAGCGACTACAGACACTGGGAACTATTGCCCCTTAGCCTGACAAGTCTGATATGCAAAGCTATGGAACACATCATCATGGACTTACTAAACAAGGATATAGGGAAACTCCAAACTCTGAATGCAGTTTGGTTTAGTGAAGGGTATATTATGCCTGCTCAACTTGGTTGACTTCTTTGAGTCAGTCACCAGAGCTGTGGATGAAGGCAAGGTGGTTCATACAGCCTACCTTGATCTGGCTAAGGCCTTTGATACCATTCCTCACTCAGGAATCATAGAAAAACTCACTAAGCTAGGCATCAATGCTTATATCACTTGGTGGGTTGTAAACTGGCACACAGATAGAACCCACAGTGTGAAAGTAGCTGACTCCAAGTCAGACTGCTGACCAGTCACGAGTCCCACAGGGATTGTTCCTGGGTCCTCTACTGTTTGGTATCTACTTCTCAGAAGTCCAGGCCAACACAAAGGGATTCTGCCTGACAAAGTTTGCAGACGCTTGCAAGTTGGGAGCCATTATTAACTCTCCAAGTGATGTTGACATCCTACAGAAAGGTCTCACTTAGACTGACTGGTGTCAGAACCATGGCATTAAGCTCAATGCCAAAAAATGTGTCATCATCCCCTTTGGGAACAACCCAGTTCCCATGAACTACCACATCGATGGTAGTCCACTGAACACAGAAGGCGTTTTAAGAGATCTGGGAACACAGGTTGACAGCAACTTCTCTTTTGACCACTACATTGCCACTGTGTTCAGAAAGTCTTCTATGTGGCACATCTCATTACTAAGGGTTTTGCATCCAGGAAGAAAGAGGTCATTGTCTCTCTCTACTCTTCCCTCATTAGGCCAATCATCAAATACAATGCCCCATTTGGCATATACCTCACTAGACACCTGCAACAACTGGAGAAGCCACAAAAGTACCTCACAAAGGGGATCCTAGGTCTTAAACACTTGTCCTATATGGACAGATTCAAAAAACTCCAACTACTCTCTGTCTCATATCGCCTACTTAGAGGTGATCTATGCTTGACATACAAAGCCATGTACGACCCAGCTCTGTTAGAAATGCTACATCTAAAGAAATCCCAATCCCTCTGCACCATATGTTCCAGTGACCTCAAACTCATTACCACAATCAACACAACATGCTGGAGGGAAAGGTTCATAAACCAGAGACTGCTCATGCTATGGAATAGACTTCCCATGCATGTCAAACAGAGCACTTCACTCTCCCTCTTCAAGAGAAATCTAGATGAGTGGATGGGAAATAGAAAATTCACCCTGGCGATCACTCCAGTGGCTCTACTCAATAGAGACACTGGAAACTAAGGTCGGGTGGCACGACGCCAGGGTAATCCTATGAGTTAGGCTTGTAAAGGCTCCAGGGCCATTAGCCTAGTACACACCTAAGAACCTATGACTTTTCTGCTTAATCTAGCAGAAGCTTATCGGCACCAAGCAGGAATGGAAATCAAGCCAGTAGAAGATAAAAATCAGGCAGCAACTGAATGTGCCAAAAACAAAAGAAAGAATATAAGGTGAAGGATCAGATGAAAAGGCAAGAAATGTGGAAATGTGCAAGTATAGAAAACTTCTGGAAGAACCACGTGTTGATCAGGAATGAACACAGAAGTGGTAAGCCCCATTTGCAGAAAATCATGTCCGCAATGTGTTGGTTGAGAGACCACTTGTGAGGCAACAAGATTGTCCTGCTCAGCTTGTCCGCTATCATGTTGGATTTCCCCGGGATCTGCGTTGCTAACAGAAAACGCTGGGATGACACAGCCCATTGTCATACCCTGAAGGCTTCTCGACAAAGGGGGTAAGACTTGGTTCTGCCCTGTTTGTTCAAGTACCAGACCAGTGACATGTCTGTCTGAATTGCAATTGTCCCTAGAGGAAGAGAGTCCTGAAAGTACTGCAACACCAGAAGTACTGCTCTCAACTCCAGAACATTGATATGCAGATGTGACTCTTGATCCGTCCATGTGCCTTGGGCAGTCTTTCCCTGAAAATGCCCCCCCCCATCCTATCAGGGAACCGTCCGTGGTCACAGTGGCTACTGGGGGCGGGAGCACAAAAGGTCGTCCTATTGTGACATGAAGAGACGTCAACCACCACTGAAGGTCCCTCTTGCAAGAATGTGTGATGAGAATCATATGGTTCATTGGCAATTTCTGGTAAGACCCCTGAGCGAACAGAAGCCATTGAAGAATTTGCATATGCATTCTTGTGAGTGGAATGGCTAGAATTAGAAGTTATGTCCTTACCATAACGTTCCATGTGGAGTGTTCATCTCGCCTTTGTTCTTACACCTGGGGTTCGGAGCTGATCCTCGGCTCCGTGTCGGCTGCTTGGCAAGCTCTGCATCGAGAAGAAGCTTGAGACCAACCTAACTCCCACAATCCCCCTCTGCCTTTACCTCAGATCTAGTTTGCAAGCAAACCAGAAGTCAACAGAGAGAGTAACACATTCATGCCAAAAACAACATAACTGAGAGAAACACCTATACATATATATATATATATATATATATATATATACATATATACACAACAACTGCGTAATGCAGAAGCAGGAGAAACCAAACCAGACACCAAACTGGACGTTCTTCCTGAGGGTGGGAGGGTGGGAATGTAAGAACAAAGGCAAGATGAACACTCCACATGGAACGTTATGGTAAGGACATAACTTCTAAATGTGAGAGTGTTCAATCTCGCCGTTTGTTCTTACACCTGGGTAGCGTCCCTAGCTCCATGTTCCTGAGGAACTCACGGGAGAACGTTCTTGAGCACAGTGGAACCAAAGGTTGCCCTGTCCCTAGAAACCCTGTTTACCTTGTAATGAGAAATGAATGTATGTGGTTTAGACCAAGTGGCAGCTGCACAAATAGTGTCTAATGGTAAGCGAGCTGCATGAGCCAGGGATGTAGATACTGATTTTGTAGAGTGCCCCTTGGGTTTGACAGGTAAAGTTTGTTCCGAAGCAGCATAAACAAATATAATGCAATCAGTTAGCCATTTGGAAAGGGTTCGTTTAGTAACTGCTATACCTTTCCTGCTGTCTGCAAAGGCTACAAAAAGTTGATCTATTTTCCTGTGATCCTTTGTTCTATCCAGGTAAAATCTAAGTTGTCTATGAACATCCAACTTGTGTAACATATACTCCAACTTATTGGAGTGGTTTTGAAAAAGGTAGGGAGCTCAATGGATTGATTGATGTTATTAACGGAGCAAACTTTGGGGAGAAAGGACGGATTAGTGCGAAGAGATACTCTGTCAGAGTGAAAGATCAAATAAGGGTGTTTAATGGAAAGAGCCTGAAGCTCTGACACCCGTCTAGCCGATGTAATGGCCACCAAAAAGAGGGTCTTCCACGACAAATACTTTAATGGACAAGAAGAGGCTGGTTCAAACGGAGGTAGCATCAATTTAGATAATAAAAGGTTCAGATTCCAAGGTGATGTAGGAGTTCTAACTGGTGGTCTAATATGGAAAGATCTTTTCAGAAAGGCCTTACATAGTCTGTGAGCCATAATAGGAGCCCCACATTCTTCCACATGAAAGTTGGAAATGGCCGCCAATTGCACTCTCAAAGTGGCAGGAGAAGCTCCTTGGTGGAACAATTCGGTTAAAAATTCCAAGATCTTATTTAAGGGAGCTATAACAGGGTCCAAATGCTGTGTATTTGCCCAGTAAACAAAAAGCTTCCATTTACTAGTGTAAGTCTTTGTAGTGGAAGCTTTATGAGAAGCCACTAGTATATTCTGAACTGCAGGTGAAAGAAGATCAGACCTGGCTAAGTAGGGAAGCGGAGCAGCCAAGCTGCTAGTTGGAGTGACAGTAGCGAGGGGTGGGGAGCCCCTGACGAGTGGGTCAGTAGATCCGGCTCCGGGTCCAGGATCCAGGGTTCCCGAATGCGGTGTGCCAGAAGAAAGGGAAACCAGATTTGACGAGGCCAGAATGGGGCAATGAGGATAATCGTCCTTTGCAGGTTGTTGGCTTTCTGCAGAAACTTTGCAATCAGGGAAAGGGAGAAAAGCGTACAGGAGACCGGGGCCAATCGTGAACTAGAGCGTCCCTGGGGACTTCCCTGGAGGGGTAATAGGGCAAAATAGCTTCTGCATTTGGCGTTCATTGGAGACGCAAAAGATCGCAGGAAGGCTGGCCCCATTTGCGAAAAATCTCCTTCAACTGACTGTTTGAGGACCACTCGTGAGGCAACAGGATTGCTCTGCTCAACCTGTCGGCTATGGCGTTGGATGACCCGGGATGTGCGTTGCAATCAGAAAGCGACCCGTGGACTCCGCCCATTGCCAGATTCTCATGGCCTCTCTGCATAGCTGATAAGACTTGGTTCCCCTTGTTTGTTTATGTACCAGACTACGGACATGTTGTCCGTCTGAACTGCAATAGTCCCTAGAGGAAGAAGGGGAGCAAAGTGTTGCAACGCTAGAAACACTGCCCTCAACTCTAGAACATTGATGTGCAGATTGTACTCTAAATTGGTCCATTCGCCTTGGACTGTCTGTCCCTGAAAGATGCCCCCCCACCCTATCAGGGAAGCGTCCGTGGTCACCGTAGCTGTCGGCGTGGGTAGCACAAATGGTCTTCCGCTGGACAGATTGCAAGTCCGGAGCCACCAGGCTAAGTGTGATTTGCATGTGTTTGTGATCAGAATTTTGTGTGTCAGAGGTAGCTGTTGGAACGACCATTGTGCAAACAGTAGCCATTGTAGAACTCTCATGTGCAGTCTTCCCAATGGTATCACAATGAGAGAAGCTGCCATGAGACCCAAAACCTTAAGAACCAGTTTTGCTGGGGATTTTCTGGATGACAGAAGAAGAGATATGTGGCTTTGTAGTGAGGCTATCCTTTCTGGAGAAAGTCTTAGAATTAAACGATGCATATCCAATTCTGCTCCTATGAATGAGATATGCTGCGATGGCTGTAGTAAAGATTTTTCGAAATTTACGGAAATTCCGAGATGAACACAAAGCTGCAGTGTGTAATCCCTGGCCTGAATCAGTTGACGCTGGGTGGTGGCAGAAAGGAGCCAGTCGTCCAGATACGGAAACACCTGGAATCCCAGGCGTCTCAAGTGAGACGCTACCACTGCCATGCATTTGGTGAAAACCCTGGGGCTGAGGTCAGACCAAAGGGCAGGGCTCGAAACTGAAAGTGGCTGGCTCCCAGCCGGCGCAAGTGATCCCTGGACGCCCTGGCCATTTTGATGTGGTAGTATCGTCCTTCAGATCTATTGAGCACATCCAGTCGTCCTTCTTTAAAAATTGAAGGATCGATTGAAGCGTGACCATCCGGAATTTTTCTTTCTTAACGAAGGTATTGAGATTGCTTAGGTCCAGAATCGGCCTCCAGTCCCCTGTCTTTTTTGGAACTAAAAAGAACCTTGAGTAAGTTCCGAATCCTCTTTGGTCCGCTGGGACTGGTTGGATTACTCTTTTTTTCTAGCAGCTTTGAAATTTCTATAGCTGCAGGGTCTCGCAGATGGGGCGGCACATCTGGGAGTCTTTTCTTCGGAATTGGGGGCAATAGGAAGGGTATTCTGTAGCCTCTGGTAACAACGCTTTTTACCCAATTGTCTGATGTAAGATTTTGCCAGGCCTGAGGGTATAAAGCTAAGCGACCCCCGACTGCCTCCAGAGCAGGACAGTCGGGCCTCCTCTCAGGAGTGCTGGAAAGGTTTCCCAGGGGGTGTATCCCTGTCACCTTGGTTTTGCGGACCCCCTCTGCCGCCAGGGCGTCTTCCACCTCTGCACCCTCCTCTGCATCTAGAGGGGCATCACCCTGTGTGCCTGGGAAAGAGCCTTGGGGTTTTCGAAACCACATTTTTCCACCACGTTGCCCTTTGGGGTACGGTCTGGATGGGGTGGAAAAACGGACTCCGACAGCAGACAGAGTCTTTCCCTCTTGCTCACACCGGGTAAGGGTCTCCTTTACTTTGGGGCCAAAGAGAGCGGCACCATCAAATGGGGCGTTAGTAAAGGAAGACTTGAAGGCTTCCGCAAATGAACATAAGCGCATCCAGGATTGTCTACGAAGAGCAATCGCTGAAGCTGCTGCCCTACTCGATCCTTCGGCTGCGTATGAGATCAGCCTCATGGACGAGTTTGCAATAGATGTAAGGGTATTGAGATGTGCTGTAACCTTTTCTGAAACAGCATCTGTAGTACCCTGGAGGGTATCTCCCAACTCTTTGATTAGATCCCTCTGTAGCCATGTGAAGTGGGTCAAATAGTTCAGGGATCGCATAGAAAAAGCCGCTGAACTAAAAATGCGCTTCCCATACCTGTCCATAGTCCTAGAATCTCTGTTAGGCGGATGGACAGATGAGGAAGATTCAGACATCTCCTTTTTCGTGGCTGCTGCCACCACCATAGCGTCCACTGGCACTCCCTTTGTCAGATAAGCCTTATCCTGAGGGGCAGTAATATATTTGTTAGGCTTTCTAGGGACTGGCTCCACCGTGTCAGGCGTCTCCCACGCCAATCAGCTCCATCAACTCATCGAAGGGCGGAGTGACCCAGGAGGAGGAAGGGCGAGCACCGAATGCCTTCAGCAAGACTGACTCATCCTCAGAAGGGGGGAGGGATTGCCAATCACCTCTCTGCTTTAGGATCTCCAGGATGTCAGAAAAAGAGACATCCTCTGAGGGTGACTTTGGGGACCCTTCTGACTCATCCAAGTCAGTATCCGATGTCAATGATTCTTGTGGAGAATCTAAGTGTCTCCTCTTACACAATCTTTTCCTCGGAACTTCCTCGGGGGGGGCATCCGAAGAAGCCTCCGAGGAAGAGGGGGCACCCTCCAGGGGTGGCTGAGACACAGGTGCTCGATGCTTAGATGTAGCCGTGGGTGCAGAGGAGGATAACGGTCCTTTATGGGAAGGAGAAGCTGTTTCTGCTGATGTGGTTGTCTGGGTAGACAACACCTTCCTCATGAGGTCGAAGGCCCCCGGGTCCCGAGTCGAGGTATCTCCCGGTTCCGAGGAAATGGGAAGAATCCCTGAGACAGGCACTGAAGGCATCGACCCCGAGGACGGAGCCGAGTCGATCCAAGCTGAGGCCCCGAGAGGGAGCGTCGGAACTGAAACATCGGTCCGACTCTCAGTCCCGGATCCAAGGATGGATCTTCGGCTCCGAGACTCCAGTACCGGATCCGACGGAGTCGAGGTGAATGGAGCCAACCGAGAGAAAGACTGTTCTGGCACCGAGGGCTCCACAATCACCAGATCAGCCTCTCCCGGCTCCGAAGACTGGATAGGTTTCGGAGGAGGAACAGGTGGAGATAAGGGAAGGCCTTCGAGTCTCGATACCAACTGGGAGGAGACAGAGATGAGCTTGGATAAGGCTGTATTCTCCATTAATTTCTGCACCACGCGGTCTACATCGGTGTCGGAGAGGGGCCTGGAAGAGCGCGCCGAAGGAATCGAAGACGGAGCCGACCTCAACAGTGCCGGGGGAGGGAGCTCCGTCACCGGTTCCAAGACTCGAGGCTCGGAAACTGACAACAGTTCAACACTCGGCCCCGAAGTCTGTGGAACCGGTGATCGAACTTTAACTGAAGAGCTCGGAGCCGATGACCTGGGCTCCGACGTCTTCGATTCCTTCGAGGATTTAGATGTCTGGTCTGATGCATTCAGAGCCTCTTGAAAAGTAGGTTTTAGAAGACCCCTATCCATAAGTTTCCTGCGCCTATCTGTCATGACCCTTCCACTGAAAGAATGACATATTGAGCAGTCTTCTTGCAGATGGAGAGGGCCAAGACAGTAGACGCAGGAACTATGATTATCAGTCACCGACATCTTCTGCCCACATTGGCAGCGTTTAAAGCCAGACTTAGCTTTCTCAGACATGTCACAATTTTAGGTACAGCTAACAGAGAAAAAGTCAATATTAAGTCAAATCCAGTAATTTTGTCTAATCCAGAAACTTATTGTCAAATCCTGTAAAAAGTCAATCCAGTAGTCAATCCAAGTAAAAGGGTGGGGTAGGCCCAGAGGGAAAATTCTAATAAAGTATATAAAAAGACTTTATATGGAACCGAGAATTCCTCGAAACACTACTAACACACACACACAGTCACTTAAAGACAATTTTTTTAGAAAAAAATTTAGAAGAAATATAAGAAAATTATAAATCTTAGCTTAAGGTTGCTCGAGCTCATCAAACTGATGCGAACGCTGCAGCGGCAAACTAGATCTGAGGTAAAGGCAGAGGGGGATTGTGGGAGTTAGGTTGGTCTCGAGCTTCTTCTCGATGCAGAGCTTGCCAAGCGGCCGACACGGAGCCGAGGATCGGCTCCGAACCCCAGGTGTAAGAACAAACGGCGAGATTGAACACTCTCACATTTGCTGCTGCCATCAAACCTAGTACCTTCAAGACCTCTGCAGCTGTGGCTTTGTTCTTTGACACCAATGAGTTGACATGTTGGTGAAGAAGTGAGACCCTTGCGACTGGAAGATGTAGAGTGATGGTTGAGGTATCTAACTCTGCTCCTATAAAGACAGTATGCTGCAATGGCGACAAGGCAGACTTTTCAAAGTTAACTGTAATGCCTAAGTGGTTGCAGAGTGTCAGAGTAGATTCTGTTGCCTGAATCAGTTGATGCCTTTTGGTGGCGGTAAGGAGCCAATCGTCTAGGTATGGAAACACCTGGAATCCTAGAAGCCTCAGGTGAGCCGTGACCAATGCAATACATTTGGTGAACACTCTGGGGGATGTAGTGAGACCAAAGGGCAGGGCTCGAAACTGGTAGTGATTGGCTCCCAGCCGGAAACGCAGGTGATCTCTGGAGTGTCTGTCCATCTTTATGTGGTAGTATGCATCCTTGAGATCGATGGAGCACATCCAATTGCCTTTTCCTAAAAATGGCCTGAAGCGTGACCATTCAGAACTTCTCTGTTTTTACAAATTGGTTGAGTCTGCTGAGGTCCAAGATATGTCTCCAGTCCCCTGTTTTCTTTGGAACCAAAAATAATCTTGAGTAAGTTCCGAATCCTATTTGGTCTGCTGGGACTGGCTGGATGACTCTTTTTTTCTAGCAACTTGTGGACCTCTATAGTCGCTTGTCCCCTGAGACTGGGTGGAACATCCGGGATTCTGTTGATAGGAATGAGAGAGGAAGAAAACGGTATGAAATACCCTCTGGAAATTATGTTTTGTACCCAGGTATCGGATGTTATGCTTAGCCAGGCTTCTGGGTACAAAGATAAGCGACCCCCGACTGCCTCCAGAGCTGGCCAGCCGGTCCTCCTTCCAGGAGCGCTGGTAGGGCTGACCAGAGAACTGGCCTCTGTCACCCTGCTGTTGCAGACCCCCCTGCCGCGGGGGCGGCGTCTTCCATTATACCCCCCTCCTCTGCCTCTAGAGGGGGTTTCGCCAAGTGTGTCCTGAAAGGCTCCCTGGGCCTTTTGGAACCACATTTTCCGCCCTTAGGGCCCTTGGGATAGGGCTGAGTAGGAGTAGAAAAATGGACTCCGATGGCAGATAAGAGTCTTTCCTTCCTGCTCACACCTGGTAAGAGTTTCTTTTAACTTGGGCCCAAACAGGGATGAGCCATCAAATGGGGTGTTAATAAAGGAAGACTTGAAAGGCTCCGCAAAGGAACAGAGATGCATCCAGGCTGGTCTACGCAGAGCAATGCCTGAACCTGCAGCCCTACTTGAACCATCAGCTGCGTAAGATATGAGATGCATGGACGAGTTCACATTCGAGTTTAGGGTAGCGAGCTGGGTGGTAACTTTGTCGGCAACCCCTGCAGCTACCATACTCTGGAGAGTATCTCCTAGCGCTACTTCAGGAGATCTTGATGTAGTCTGATAAAATGGGTTAAGTAGTTCAATGATTGAAGGGAAAAAGTCGCTGAACTAAACATGCGTTTCCCATATCTATCCATGATCCTGGAATCTCTGTTAGGAGGATGGATAGATGAGGATGTCTTAGACGTTTCCTTTTTGGTGGCTGCCGCCACCACCATGGCATCAACAGGCACTCCCTTAGTCAAAAAAGCTTTGTCCACAGGGGCAGATATGAACTTATTTGGCTTCCGAGGGACAAGTTCCATGGCCTCCTGAGACTCTCATGCCTTACGAGAGATCAGCTCCATGAGCTCATCGTAAGGTGGAGACACCCAAGAGGTGGAAGGTTAAGACCCGAAATCCTTCAAAAGCACTGACTCGTCC
Organism: Protopterus annectens; assembly: GCF_019279795.1. Classification (NCBI taxonomy): domain Eukaryota; kingdom Metazoa; phylum Chordata; order Ceratodontiformes; family Protopteridae; genus Protopterus; species Protopterus annectens. The sequence continues at coordinate 796,584,807 of NC_056739.1, read as the reverse complement.
TCAGTAGGACTTGTGGACTGCCAACCACCCCTCTGATTAAGGATCTCTAATATCTTCGCAAAGGAGATATCCTCAGAGGGGGATCGAGTGGACCCTTCTGACTCATGCAAGTCAGTGTCAGATGTCAAAGACTCCTATGGGGAGTCCAAGTGCCTCCTCTTGCACAGTCTCTTCCTGCGTACCTCCTCAGTGGGAGCTTCTGGGGAGGTCTCAAAAGAGCAGGGGGAGCCCTGTGGGGCTACTTGAGGCTCAGGGTCTCTACGCTTGGGTTGAAAGGTAGAAGCAGGAGCAGACACAGGCGCTTGAGGGGAGGAGGAAGCCAGACCTGATGCTGATGATGTCTTTGGAGATACGACTCTCCTCATGGCATCGAATGCACCATGACTCCGATGAGAAGGGGTAGATGGATCCGGAGGGACCGTCCAATCCTCCTGCACCAAAGCCATGGGCTCTGAGCCCGAAGTAGGAGCTGAGCTCATCCAAGCCAAAGCCCCAAGAGGGAGAGTCAGCACCGACAAATCAGTGCGACTATCCTCTCCGGACCCGAAAGGAGAGTGTCGGCTCCTAGCGTCCCCAGTCAGCGCCGAGGACATCCGAGTAGATGGGACTGATAACACTGGAGTAGGTCTCGGCTCCACAGGCTCAACAACCATCAAGTCAGCCTCCTCCGGCTCTGAAAGTCTGGTACGGCTCGGAGGAGGAGCAGTCAAGTCCGGGGTAATGGTCTTCGGTTCCAATGGAGGCGTCTGGGCCAACAACAATTTGGCAAGGCCTGGTGCCCGTAAAAGCTTCTGCACCAACCGGTCCATATCCAGATCTGAGAGGCTGACAGAAGACTTTGACGAGTGCACCGAGGGTGCCGACTGAAGTAGAGGAGATGAGGGAATCTCAGAAACCGGCTCCAAAGCTGTGAGCTGGCTGCGAACAGAAGGGACAATCAGTTCCGAAGGCTGTGGAACCGATGACTCTAAACCCTCCATTTTTTTTAGCCTTTTTAGATAACTTGGAATCACCTGAAGATTTGGCTGACTTAGAGGATTTGCTAGCACCATCCTTGTCACCCAGTGCTTCTGAGAAGGGGTGCTGAAGTAAGCCCCTATCCACCAATTTCCTCTTCCTCTCTAAAAGTACCCAGGAAGAGAAGGAGTGACAAATGCTTGGTGGTGTAATGCCCCAGACAATAGACACATTGAACGTGCCCGTCAGTGACTGACATTTTTTGTCCACAATCCGGACATTTTTTGAAGCCAGATTTAGGATGTTGCTTCTTTTTCTTTTCAGACATCCTGAATTTAACCAAATAGAAAACACACTCTAAGCAACTATTAGCTACTGAAATAACTACTGACTATGAATTTAGTTAAATACTAAGCCAACTGCTAGCTAGAAACACTTCAATGGAAAAAACAAAGCCAACACAGGGCACTTATCTAAATATATATATATATATATATATATATATATATATATATATATATATATATATATATATACATATATACATATATATATAAACTATCCTAACAAGAATGAAAATTAAGAAAAAGTTTTTATAACTTGTGAATAGAAGAATCTTTCCAATAAAATTGGTCCGAGCAATCTGCAACACCGAGATCTGTGTCGCAGCAAACTAGATCTGAGGTAATCCCAGTAGTGCATCATGGGATAAGGGGCTTGATCTTGATCTACTGGTAAACCTTGAGCTATGCTAACGGCCGTGTCAGAGCCAAGGATTGGCTCTGAACTCATCAGTGAGAATAAATGGCGAGATTTAACAACTTCACATTGTAGGTTGTGTAAAACCGAATTGGAAACAGTTGCACATCTTGTTTCTGGTGGTGACATACTAATGGCAGAAGGACTGTATACTGAAAGGCATAATAATGTGTCAAGACTGTTGCACTGGGGATTGTGCAAACATTATGGTATTGAAGTGGCTGAAAAACACTGAAAACATGATCCACAAAGCATCATAGAAAATGCAGAAGTCTATATCACATGGGATCATCCATTTCCAACATTTTAAGATAGATGCTAGAAAACCAGATATAGTGGTCCAAGAAAAGAAGACAAGAGTAGCCCTGATCATTGAAATTACCACACCCAGTGACTACAGTGTCTTGCATACAGAGAGAGACAAAATCATAAAATATCAGGATCTGCAGGGAGAAAGGAGAGCAATGTGGAAGAAAGATACCCAGACAGTTCTAATAGTAGTAGGAGCAATGGGTCTTATAAAAAATAATTTACAGCCATATTTAGATTTGCTACCAATACATGTAACTCCATACGAACTGCAGGAGGAGTCATTACTGGGCACATTGCGGTGCTGAGAAAAGCACTACTGGCTGACATCAAAGATTGAAACAATACTAATTTTATGAACTTTAATCGTACTTTGACTTAGGAATGGGGTTCATTCCCATCGTTGTATTAGAAACCCAAAAGACTTGGAGAAATTAAAAAAAGAGGCAATCTAAGAGTTCCTTTAACAGATCTCTCTGTAGTCTAGTAAAGTGAGAGAGGTAGTTCAGTGACCTTATTAGGAGGATGGATAGAGGGAACTGCTTTTGGACAGGTCTCTTTCTGGTGGCCGCCGCCACAGCCGTGGCATCGACTGCTATACCTTTTGTCAAAAAGGACTTATTTTTTGTGACTGTAATGTATTTATTTGCCCTCCTAGGAGTAGGCTCTATAGAGTCTGGGGTCTCCCAAACCTTCCGAGACATTAACTTGATAAGCTTGTCGGAAGGAGAGGTCACCCAAGAGGTTGAAGGGTGAGACCCAAAGGCCTTCAGGTACACTGATTCCTCAGTCAAAGGTGTTGTGGACTGCCAGTCACCTCTCTACTTCAAAAATTTCCAAGAGATGACTGTGGGGACCTTTCTGCTTCATATAAAATTGGTATCAGATGTGATAGACTCTTCTGGGGAATCAAGGTGCTTCCTCTTGCAGGTCCTTTTCAGAGGGACCTCCTAAGTGGGATATTCTAGAGAGATTTTAGAAAAAGGGGGGTCTCCTGTTGGACATCCTTACGCCTAGGGTCTCTGCAGTCCTGTGGAAGGGGTAAGTGAAAGGCCAAAGACACCTACGGAAAGCTGGGAAGAAAATCCAAGGAGGACTGTGTCTGAGACTGGGAAGTAGTGAGAACCTTCCTCATAACTGTGAAGGCAGTCCGCCCCCACTCTAAAGAACTCCTCGGATCCGACAAACAAGTTGTCAGAGCCAAAGGAACCTCTGGAGCAGAAGACAGAAGCTCTGAAGCAGAGGTAAGAGCCAAACTCACTCATGCCAAAGCTCAAGAGGCAGGGTCAGATCTGGAGAGATCCAAACCGGCTCCACAAACCTGACCAGACAGCATTGGTTCCCAGAGGTTCCCTGCTCCAACTGAGTGGAAACACTCGGGGCAGTTATCGGATCTAAGGAACCTACAGGTTTCAGATCCAGTGCAAACACTAGCTGAATGCTGGAATCTTCCAGCTCCAAAACCAAGGAGGAACAGGCGCTGAAGGGGAAGACTATGTCTGATCTGATACCTGTGGGGTCAGATCCAATAATAATTTAGCCAAGGATGGTGTTTTCAAAAGCCTTTGCACCACCCTGTACACATCTTCAGATAGACTCCTGGTCGAGCAGGTAGAGAAATTGGAGACCTAGACCTTGTTAAGATGGGTGAAGGGAGCCAAGATGGGATTGGCTCCAATACCTAAATTCCATGGGCAAATTAGTCTTTAGAGCCAAGGAGTCAGATGAAGACTTCGGAGCTGAAGGTTCTGATTGCTCTGAGGGAGTCTTCAATGCAATTTGAGCTGTCTGTTCCGTAGGTTCAGTCGGTGCCGGATAGCTTATTAGCTTTCTGTTTTGGCTCCAAAGAAGATTTCAGAGCAGAAGAAGTTCATTTCAAAGATCTTTCCAATTTGGGTGAAGTAGAGTCAGACGTTATACCCTCAGAAAGGGTTTTTTAACAACCCCATCAAAATAAGCTTGTTCTTGCTCTCCACGAGCTATCTTTGATTGAAACTATGACAAACTGAGCAGGATTCTTGCAGGTGAGGAGGCCCCGAGCAGTATACTCATAAAGTGTGTGAATCGCTGATGAGCATCTTCTTCCCACATTGCTCACACTTTTTAAAGCCAAGAGGCTTCCCTTCTTTTTGAGACATTCTAATAAGAAAACACACACAGATATTTATACCAGACAAGGCCTAATCAGGACAGAAGATAGAAAGAAAAGATTGTTTCTTTTCTTTAAAGGTAATCATCCTCTAACTTAAACTAAAGTGCAAAAAAGAAAGGAGTGATTAAGAAAGAAAAAGTCCTCTAACTAAAACAAACTTAAGCTAGATGTCCTCTAACTTAAACAGACACTAACCCCTGAAGTAAAAAGTACAGACAGAAAATTACGTTACACACACTCTAAATGGTAAAGATAAATAAAGAATTATAATAGAAGAAAACTACGGAACAATAAAGAAGTACTATAAGAGAGATAAAATAGAAATTAAACACTTATCCCAGAGCTTTGCTATGTAGAATCTCCTTTGCAGAGCAGCAAATGAGATCTGAGGAAGCCAAGGGGTTGCATTATGGGTAAGGAAGGATGTCCTTGAGCTTTAGAAATGGCAGAGATGGATCCGATGGATAGGATCCGACTCATCAGTGAGAATAAAGGCGAGACTGACAACATCACATCATCCTCTAACTAAAACGGACATTAGTTAGACGTCCTCTAACTTACATGGAAGCTAACCCCTGAAGTAAAAAGTGCAGACAGAAAATTACATTTCACTCACTCTAAAGGGTAAAGATAAATTAAAGTATTATAATAGGAGAAAACTATGGTACAATAAAGAAGTACTATGAGAGAGATAAAACATAAAATAAAGACACAGCCCAGAGATTTGCTAGGCAGAACCTCCTTCGCAGAGCAGCAAATAAGATCTGGGAAGCTAGTGGGTTGCATTATTGGTAAGGAAGGATGCCTTTGAGCTTTGCTGAAGACCTTGAATTTAGAAATGGCAGAATAGATTGGATCCAATCCATCAGTGAGAATAAAGGTGAAATTGACATCACATCAATTATTATTTTCCTTTGCAATGCTTTTAATCTAAGAATACTAGTGAATGAAACATGCTCATTCAGTCCTGGGTGACTGGTCACGTTTAAGACCAGCTGCCAATAAAGTTCTTCTTTTTCAAGGAAGACCGTGCAAGGTCCACTGCTGTTGCTTTGCTGCACTTTCTCCTGGATGACAAACTTAAACCAATGTTTGTCATTAGACATGATATGCTTTGATAAGGCATTGTTTATTTTTCTTTTCTTAATTTCATAACAGTGCTTATAAATACATTCTTTCAACAAATGCTCTGCTATTCTGACATAATATGCTTCACACCTGGCATAAAACTGCGTAAACCGCATCTTCTGTTTGGCAATCAGATTTGTCTAAAACCTCAATTTTGTATCCTTTTATTGTTACTTTATCACACAGCAGAATGTATTTATAATAATTATAATGACCACAACACCGCATCCTTCAAGTTGCTGCTGCTGTTCTTATTTTAGCTAAGGGTCTCTCCAGTACTGTTTTCAAACTCAGATCTTTTTTATAAACTATACTGGGGCAATCCGTTATATCAACATCATCCTTTGAAATGAACCAGTTTTTTGTACACTGAACTGATTTGCGCAGATTGTGGAGATCCAAAATTGGTCTCCAATACATTGTTTTTTTGGCACTAAAAAGAATCTTGAGTAAGTTCCGGATTCTTTCTGTTTTGCAGGAACCGGCTGGATGACTTTTTTCTAGCAGATTTTTTTATTTCTAGAGTTGCTGCTTTCTTCTGACTGAGTGGAACAAAGGGAATTCTGTTTATGTTTGAAGGAGGGGGTAGGGAAAAGGGAATTATATAACCTCTGGAAATAATCCTCTGCACCCATGTATCTTCTGTAATGTCTAGGCAGGTTCTCTGGTGCAGGGAAAGATGACCTCAGACAGCTTCTAGAGGTAGACAATCACGGCTCCTTTCAGGAGCGCTGGTAAGGTCTGATGGAGAAGGAATCTCTTTACCTCTGGTTCTACACACCTCTTCTGTCGCACAGGCAGCGTCTCCCATTTGAATTTCCCCTCTGCCCCTGGGGGAACTATCTCCACATAGATTATGGAAAGGACCCTGGGACTTTCTGAACCACATTTTCTGACCACCTTTATTCCTGGAGAAGGTTGTCTGAGGAGTCAAAAGAACGTACATCCACTACAGGGACTTAACATCTTGCTCACACCTGGAGTGTGTGTCTAACTTTAGGGCTAAATAAAGACCTTCCGTTAAAAGGTGCACTGACAAAGAAAGACTTGAAGGGCTCTGCAAAATCACACAAACATATACAGGCATGTCTCTTAATGGAAATTCCTGAACCTGCCACCCTTGAGGTAGCTTCAGTTGCATGTGAAATGAGCCTTATGGACAAATTTGCAATGGATTGCAAGATAGCCAACTGTGAGGCAACGAAGACTGCAACAGTTATGGCTCCTGACAGGGATTTGGAGAGTAATTTAATCAAATCCCTCTGAAGTCTAGTGAAATGCACCAAATAATTCAGCTTTAAGTGCGAAAGTCAGTGAAGTATAAACACACTTCCCAAATCTGTCCAGTGCCCTAGACTCCCTGTTAGGGGGAAGAACAGATGAACTCTGTTCTGTGAGTTGTTTCTTTGTGGCTGCTACTGCAACCATGGCATCTACCAGTACTCCTTTGTTCTGGTTCTCTTTTCACTTTGGAAGTGTCAAGATCCTATTGGGTCTCTTAGGGATTAGATCAACAGAATCGGGTTCCTTCCACACCCGCTGAGAGATCAAATCAATGAGCTCATCAACAGGCAGAGTCACCCAGGAAGTAGATGGGCCAGACCCAAATGCCTCCAGGAATACTTATTCCTCTTGGGACGAGTTATCGGTAGAAGAACCACCCCTTTGCTTAAGAATTTCCAAAATGTTTCCAAAGAAGATATCATCAGGTGGTGATCTTGGGGACTGTTCCCCTTCATTAAAATTGGTATTTTCTGTGGTTGACTCCTGCGGGGAGTCTCAGCTCCTTCTCTTGTACTTCCTCTTCCTACGGACTTTTTTGGTGGGGTGCTCCAGAGAAGTGTCAGAAGATATAAGGATACCCTGTTAGGTAGCCTTGAGACTGTGGGCTGGCTGTCCCTGTGGAACAGAGTGATGAAACTCACAGCACAAAGATATATGGGAATGAGATGTCAGATGCGAGGGGGGTGGAATAGTCTGCATTCTAGAAGAGAATACTCTCTCTCTATCACATCAAAGGCATAATGCCCCGGGGAGAAGGAAGCTGACAGAACCGAGAAGACATGCTTCCTGTACATTGTCCTCCTCTGACCCGAAGGCAGTCCACCTGAAGCAGAAGTCAGAGCTGCATTGTCCAATGACAAGGCCCTGAGGGGCAGAGACAGTTCCAACAGCTTTGGAGTTGACTCTAGCACCTCGGAGCTGACAATATTGTTTCGGCTCCAAGAGTCATCCATCTTCAACACATTCACAGCCAGAACACTCAGAGAAGGTATCACAGATGAAGATACAATAATCTTCAAATCCGATACAATCAGTCTCAGAAGGCTTGGATCCAAGGGCTCCAAAGCTAAAGGATGGATTGGAAAAGGAACCAAGACAGGTGGAGTGATATTAATGATGGGGTAGATGCCAGGAAAACTCCTACCTGTATCTGTGTCAAGAGAAACTTCCTCTTCATTCTATCCACATCTGCCTCTGTAAGACTCCTCTTAGAATGGGAAAAAGAAGCTAGTGAAGGAGACCTAGAGTGACGGTACCACTCTAAAAAGGGAGATGGTGGCTGAGAGGGGACAGGGTCCAGAGAGGATGCATATCAGGTCCAGGGGAGCTACTTTGGCTATGAAAGGACCAGATCTAATGAGGCAGACTTTATATCCGAAATAGTTGGATCTGGGGATTTGGTCTTCAGATCTAAATGATTTGAGATGTTCGGGGCTGGCACCTTGGTCAGATCGGAAGGTGTGGGAGGATCCAGAAGGGTCTGGAAGTCGTTTTCTTGACTCTTTTTGGCCCAGACTGGAGGGTTCAGCTCCAGCCATTGACTCTGAAAAAGTTGTAGGGAGAAGTCCCTTCAAAATCAATTTATTCTTTCCGTCGACCAAAGCCCCAGAATTAAAAGATTTACATATCTCGCAAGGGACTTTAAAATGGGCAGGGCCCAAACAATAGTCACAAGAGTCGTAGGCATCAAGCAAAGGGATTTAGTGCCCACACTCTTTATACTTTTTGAAACCAGAAGGTTTTTCAGACATTATATTAGTAAAATTAGCAAAGGAGAATAAAGCAACACTTTTTTAAATATATTTATAGGTAAGAAAAAAAAAACTACCAACAATGGCAGAAAGACTTACTATAATGATAGAAGAGAAAGATGGGGAAAAACTACCAACAACGGTATTAAGATACATAGAAAATATGCAGGGATAAGGGAGGGCTTAGGATCATAGGCAGTCACTAGGTTATTGGCCCTGAGGCCCTCACAAGCCTACTCAAGAATTTAGCCCATGTTCCAACAAGCCGGCACCCAATGCCACTGTCCAGCAAGGACACAGGTGGAATCCCAGGGTGTATTTTCTGTTCCCCATCCAGTTTTCCAGGTTGCACTTAAAAAGGGTTAATGAGGTACTCTTCTTGACATGAAGATGGAGTCTATTCCATAAAAGGGTGAGTCTCTTGACACAAATCTGTCCCGCCAACAAGTCCTATTGATGTCACAGGCCAGGTTGAGATTGTGCATGTGGGTTACTCGAGTGGAGCTCAACTTGCGGATATGCAGTAGTCCCATCAAGGTGGGGGTCTGAGATTGCTTTGTATGCCAGACAGAAGTCACCTCTGAGGAGTCTGTAGGAGACTGAATAGAGGGGCAGGGCCTTTAGCCAATCTGTTTAGGGTGGATGTTTGAGGCCCTGGATTTTCCTGGTGAGGAATCTCTGTGGTCTCTCCAGCTGCTGTATGTGCTTTGTGAGGTACATGCCGAAAGGGGCATTGTACTCAATAATGGGTCTTATAAGGTACTCAATAATGGGTCTTATAAGGAAAGAATACATGGATGTTATGGCCACCTTGTCCCTGGATGAGATACCCTTCTGATGAGGTGGGCCATGTAAAAAACCTTCCGTACAATGGAGGCAATATAGTTGTCAAAGGTCAGTTTGCTATCAACCTGGATGCCCCAGTCCCTCAGCTGATTGCATGCTTAGGACCTTATTATTAATGTGATAATTTGTGGGGACATCACTCTCCCCAAAGGGAATGATGATGCATTGTGTGGCATTCAGTTTGAGGCCATGTTTCTGGCACCAGTCATTTGTTTGGGTGAGACCCTCTTGCAGGATGTCCACATCACTAGAGGGATTGATGACAGCACTCAGCTTGCAGTCATCTGCAAACTTGGTCAGCCATATTCCACTGGTTTTGGCCTGCAGCTCAGAAAAATATATCCCAAACAACAGAGGCCCCAAGCCAGATCCCCAGGCTACACTGCTCATTATAAGCTCTACTGCTTGAGGTGGGTTCCCCTGTTTTGACTAGGTGGCTTCTATCAGTGAGCCAGTTTGCTACACATCTGGTAACATATGGCTTGATGCCTAGTTGAGAGAGTTCATCTGTTATACCTGCATAGGGAATAGTATCGAAGGCTTTGGCCAGGGCAAGATAGGTGGTGTGCACACTCTTCCCCTCATCCATGGCTTAAGAAGTCAACCAAATTTAACAGGCATGACCTCCCCTTGATGAAATCAAACTGTGTGGCATCGAGTGTTTGGAGGTTGCTAATGTTCTTGTTAATGAGTTCCACGATAATCCGCTCCATGGCCTTGCAGGTTAGGCTAGTTAGGCTGATGGGTCTATAATTTCCTGGATCGGTGGACACTCCACCTTTGTGCAAAGGGATGACAGTGGCTGTCCTCTACTCAGTTGGAATGAAGCCAGCACTCAGGTTTTGGTTGAACAGGGTGCCTAATGATGCTGCAAGTTCTTGCCTGAGTTCATGTAGGATGCAACCTGGGATGTTATCAGGTCCCATGGAGGCTGTATTTTTTGCCTTTGAAAGGGCAGAGATGACTTGCTCCCTAGAGATAAGGGGAGGGGGGCAGGTGCTGGGGATGTCCTGATTTACTGACGGGGGGGGGGACAGAGGGGTGAAGTTTTCATTGACCATGTCTGCCAGAAGGTTGGCTATATCTATGGTGTTTGTGTATGTGTGTCTTTGATGTGTTTCCTAAGATAGTAAAGGCAAAATTTTTAAGGACAAGTAGATCAAATACAGATAATGATAAATGTGTAGAACAAATGAGGCAGTTGATGGATGATTTTATGAACAGAGGGTATAAAAAGGAAATGGTATTTGGAATAATGTCAGAAATTCTCAATAACAGGATGATGGTTGCTCTTCCCTATTTCAGTGATGTAGTGGCAGAACCTTTGTATAAAATGCATACTGTAAAAACAAATCCTAAATTATGTTATATAACAACATTTAATAGTATGACTGGGGACATAGAGAATATTATTAAATGTAATTGGCGAATACTAACCTCTATGCCAGAATTATTAAATATTTTGGGAGATAAGCCATACTTTATTTATAGGAATAGTATGAATCTTAGAAGGCAACTATGTTATAAACATTTTAAGGTGCTACTATATGCTACTATAACTTATAGTGGAAAATATGGTACTTTACCCTGTCATAATTGTAGTTGTTGTAATAGTATTTGCAATCTGTTAGTGTTTGAACATCCAAGAACTAATTACAAGTTTAATATTAGACATCAAGCAACATGTAATACGTGTCTAGTGGTCTACCTTGCTACATGTGTAAGATGTACATGTTTTTATGTAGGGAAGTGCTCAAGACGATTGAAAGATCAAATAATAGAGCACAGGTCAGACATAAGGAGGAATGTGTTAACAAATGCCTTAGCTAGATGTAAATGAATATGGACACACGCATACGTTTAAATTTAAGGTATTAGAAGTTATTAAAAGGAATTTAAAGGGAGGTGATATAAATAACAGACTTGATATTGCTGAGTATGGGTGGATTACTAGATTAGATGCTGATCAGTTCCCCAGTTTAAATAATATGATAACTATAAAACCATATCTTGTACAAAGGCAAATGCAATATAAATGATATAAGAAGTTCTCGTCTTTCTCCCCCCCCCCGTTTTTTATATATATATAAAAAATTCACATTTTTATGATTTTACTTTAGTCAATGGTAAGTTTTATTTGATTTATAATTGTTAATTGATTTTGTCTTGTTATTTGTTGGCTGTGTCATGTGCTATTATGTAGTAAAGGGTATAAAATGTACTACATTTTAAATGAATTGAAATGATAATTGAGGAAGGGTGTTTCCCAAAAGCTTTTATCTTGTGTAATAAAGCGTTTCTACTACTGTAGACTTATTATTTTAAAATTGAAGCCCCTAGCTAGGAAGAAAATAATGGGAGAGAATTGATTCTCCCTATTCTGCATTTATGTTTTTTTATTTAGCTTTAGTATGGTTTATGAATAGGTTGGAATAGAGAATAAATAGCATTGGATGTGTTTTCTGTATTAATATATGTTGATTCTATTTTAACGTTTTTTACATTTGTTCAATTATTTTATGTAAGAAGTATTTATTTTATACAACATAATAACATTGCTGCTTATATTATTCATATAAATATAAATATATATATATATATATATATATATATATATATATATATATATATATACACACACACACACACACACACACACACACACACACACACATACACACACACACACACACACACACTTTTTGAGTTGAATTTGCATTGTTTATATGTGGAGAGAATCATTTATAGCACTTAAGGGGTGTTTTTCTCTTTAAATAATTTGTCCAGTTACAAGCAGTCAATTATTATTTAAGTGAGCAGTGAGTTTTACATAGTTGTCTGATGAAGTTTACACATAGTGAACAAAACTGATAACCTTTTTGTTCAGAGTCTTTCTTTTGTCGTTTTAATATTTTATTTCATTGCATTCTTGGCAGTTTCATCTTGTGGTGGCTTTGTGGGACAGAGGAACAGTCTGTTTTGTGATTTTCTTACATTCAAAGAAGTCCAGATAGGTGGAGTGGGCATCTTGAGTCAAAGTTGGGGGCCTATAGCTAGCTATGATTTGAACAGGGGTCTTGTCAATTGTTAACTGCACATGGGGTGTCTCCTGTGCATCATAGTGTTTGACCAGCCTGGAGGTATGCATGTCCTTTATATATATTGAAACTCCACCTCCTTTTGCTTTGCTGCCCACGGTTTTGGGTCTGAATTTGAACCAGGTTTCTGTGACTGCACAAATGTCAGCATCTTAAAGAGTTAAGAATGTTTGCAATGAGTGCAGTTTCATGTTTAGACTCCTAGCATTTAGCAGCATGACCTTTAATTTACGTTTTAATGAAATTTACATGTTGGAAGTTTTGAGCTCATGGCATTGCCTAAAAAAGGCAATATGGGGGAGACAAGAGCCTTTGCCAGGAGCCTGCAGCCCATGGGAGGCAGATGCAGGCCATCTCTGGCAAAGCATCGTGGATTGTCAATCATGTCATCCCAGGCTGTCAGGTACAGAATCCCCTTGGAATGACACCAGAAAGTAAGCCAATTGTTAAAGTCAATCATTTTCTGTTTGCATTGAGGCATCATTCTGGGTAATGGTAGAATGTTGCTTAAGGCTAGGGACATACCTACCTGGGACACACATTCAGGGAGCTCGATCATGTCTCTTTTCATATAGTCCAGGGAGGTACGTCTCAAGTCATTCACGCCATCATAAGACAGAGTCATAACAGTACCTGTTGACAGACTTGGGTGCATGGGTGATATGGTGGATTCTGACACCTGTCAAACTAACTGTGACTTTCTCCTTATCCAGCCTGGTGAGGGGCACATCTCACAATGGAGTCGCCTATGACTAATATGTTGGGTTTATGCTTAGGCCTTAGTGGCTGCGTGAGACAGGTGTGTGAACTGTGTGTGGTGTGATGGGCAGTGGACTTCACCTGTGTTTTTGCCTCAGCGGTCTCTTTTGTTTGGGTATGTTTTTGTTGAGGACCTCTGCATATTTGGGGGGTGTTGTATATGCGTGGGTGGTGTTTCAGGTGTGGTGTTTGTACTGACAACCTTCTCAGTGCCAGATATACTGGCTTGTGGGGAGAAAGCAATGACTCTAGGTTCTTGATGTAATTGCATCTCTCACAAATTGTGTTCATAGGTGGTAGTAGTAAAGGGTAGTCCATGTACATGAGGCAGTGGCTGGCAGGAGAAAACGTAGGAAATTGTCCATCCATATTTCTCAGAAACTGAGGGAGAGAGGCCAGAGAGAGCTAAGAGGGTAAATGGTGGAAGGTCCAAGAGAAGTACTTCTAGATGATCACACAAGTGCTACTAAGGAAAAATTTGTAGCTGGAATACCTCAAAAAGGGTTAAAAAACATTCAGCTGCAGCTTTGGATACAGCAAACCTGTATCAAGAATATGCTACTCAATTTAAGGTTAAGAACACAGTAAAACTCACAAAGAAGCACAGATTAACCATTTACAGACAAAAGAACAGAACTCACAATATATAAAAATACAGTTAAACAGTAACAAAATGCAGTAAAATGCAGCCAAACAGTAATGAATTGCAGTAAACAACAATGAAATATAGTTAATCAGTAAATTGCTTTTAAACAGTGCAAATGTGATAAATTAGCTCACAATCACAACAGAAAAAACAGCTCAAATAAAGCAGCAATTCAGAAGAATACTGTCATCAACTTAATAAGGCTACCGACAAGCAGTAATAAATGTAGCAAACTAAATGCAGTTGAACTCCTAAGCACAAGCAACAAAATGAAGTAGGAAGAGGCCTAATTTTTTTTCTTTTTAGTAGAAAGTGAGGAGACAGAAGATAATTCAAGGTTGAGAAGCTAAAGGGATGGGCCTAAACAACTTATCTCACTGTGCACAGTAGAATGAGCTGATGTGATGGGACTGGGGGAGTGTCCAATATCAAATTTATACTAGATGCAGGCAACTCAAAGCAACCAAGCTTTAATACCACAACAGCAGCTGGGTGGTTGGGTGGGATACACAACATTTCAGCAAATATTTTAATTACTCAGAAGTGCAGAAAACAGTTGAAAATAAACACTTATCTTTTCCAGTCTCACAACAGAGCAATGGCAGAAGGCCTAACTCACTGCAGCTTTGAGCAAACACATACAAACTGGTTTAAACACTGGCTATTTAAGACAGAGAAACAGGAACCAGCCAAATTATCCAATAAAAAATAGAGCCCTGCAGTAATAATGCTAGCCAGATCAGAACAGTCTGAATCCCGCTCCCATGAAGAAACAGCTAGGCTTCTCTAGACACAATATTTCAGTACAATCTCCAAAGGCCACAAACAGTAATAACTATTCAGCTCTATGCCAGTGCTTTTCAAGTATAGCAACAAGTAAAAAGAAAAGAGCAGAGAAACAAAAAGGAGACAAAGATCAGAATAGAGGTAAGGATTGAATTCACCAAGTCTATAAAACAGTTGTACAGTTTAAACAGATATGCAGCAAATGTTTTAGTTAAGCAGAAGTGCAGAAAACAGTTGAAAATAAGCACTTATCTTTTCCAGTCTCACAGCTGAGCAATGGTAGAAGGCCTAACTCACTGCAGCTTTGAGAAAACAAGTGCATAGAATAAATTTACAAAAGTGTAAAACTGAAAATATACCTAGACGGAGAGAAAGTCATAACACCAAAACATTTCTAACTCAGTAAATGCTTGAGGGTTTACAGTGACCATATCTGTATGCAAAGGCAGCAAACGAGATCTGAGGTAGGAAGGGGGACTACTATGTATTATGGGTAAGGAAGGAGCCCAAGAGTTTGCAGTAGCCACAAGGTGCAGAAAGCGGCTGAGCCAGATCTGAGGATTGGATCTGAGGCCACATATTAAGGAACAAATGAAAACTAACAAAATCAGATCTACAAGTTTCTGCTTAAACAGATACAGAATTTGCATGTACTCAACCACAGCATAAGCCAAAACCTGAATACACACACACAGACACACACACACACACACACACACACACACACACACACAAGAATAACTCTTCACAGATAATTCTCATATTCCAAAGAAATCAACTAGAGATTAGATGCTAATAAATGCTGCACATAAGTGTGGTTCTGTGTTCACCATTTTTGCATTTTGTTCTGTTATGCGTATGCGACTGCTGGCTCCTGCAACATTTAAAAACGGTAAGTCAGCCAGAAATCACTAAAGGAACTAATCATCTATGTTTCCTCTGTATTTATAAACATAATTATTTTTTTTTTGCTTATGACACTTTTTATTACTCACTTCATTTAAAAGCAAACAACTGTACAGGGCAGTATCAATGCAACAATACACAGAGTGAAATCATCTTGTATAAACAATAAAATAGTGAGAGGCAATACTTAATATAAATTTCTTTAAATCCCCAAATAACTTCTGAAAAAAATAATCCCATTTCACCCTTGTGTAAGTCAGTTGTAAGGGCTTTGAACATGTTAAAGTCCAGGGGGCCAACCTTATTCCAAGATTGTCATACGTAAAACAAGCAAACCACTGGAACCAGTATGTTATACAGCCAATAATCCAAGGAAAAATTACCAGAAAGCTCAGAATTCACGAACAAGTAGTTTAATACAAAAGAATCATGGTTTACCACTTTTGTCACTATTTTGACATCTTCAGAACCATTGAACACTATTCAGAAACAAACGATTAAAAACAGTTCTAAACACCCCCCCCCATTTGAACCAATCATACATTGAAAGGAACAGAAAACCCACCAATCATCTATCATAAAATGTATCCCTTTCAATGTATGACTGGCTCAAAATAGGGGTGTGTGTTTTTAGAACTGTTTTTAGTCATTTGTTTGCTTTTGAATGTTATATGATGATTCTGAAGATATCAAAATATTGACAAATTCGCTAAACCGTGATTTTTATTTTTTTAATCAAACTACTTGTTCATGAAATATGAGCTTCCTGGTCATTTTTCCTTGGATTATTCCAGGATTTTGTTATGATCCTCGTACTAAATTTGCTCAAAACAACATACTCTCCTGTGCCTTTTTTCCTTTAAACACCTTTATTAAATTATCACATAAGACACAGGCAAACATACATTAACAGAAAAGAAAACAAACCATTTTAACATTTTTGCATTTAAAGACAGTATACACACACATATTTTCTTTACATCTATATTACATTATCGACCGTTTAGGTTGTTGAATGCCTAAACGTCAACTTAAAATCAAGAATGGCCGTTTCCACACAGGGAAACAATGCCGTTGGCCAAAGTGAAAAAAAAATTTAAACAGTAATCAAGTGGGAGACTTCGAGATCGCTTTAGGTTGTAAAAAGGACAAAATCCACATAACGGCCAAACAACTCGTTTCCCTGTATAGAAACGGCTGTTCGCGATTTTAAGTTAACAATGTTTAGGCATTCGGCAACCTAAATGGGCGACTATTCAATACAGACACATTTTCTTTCTTTGCAACAATCTGTCCAACTTTATAAATTGTTCATTTCCTGCCCTCCCTTAAACCTCACTCCTCCTCCTGCTGAACATTATTTTGCAAGTATTGCTACAACAATTTCAGTTTATTTCTATGTAATTTGCTCCTTCCCACTTTTTAAGGATCTCTCTTCCAGTTCTTTTATCTCTTTTTGTAATATTGAATATGTCAAATACAATTAGTTTAGACTTTCCGTTCCACCTTCTAGTAATTGCATTTATTGGCAGCCACCAGAATGAAACTTAATAAGCCCTTAGGATGTCTAGGCAATTCAGATCTTGTGTCCTAGCTCAAAAGAACCATTTCTTAGGTAACAGCCATTTGCAAACCCAGTATTTGGTGCTCTGTAGGGGATTTTTAAAATCTGTTAATTCATTACACTTCCAACACACATGTCCCCAGTGACCTCTTTCTTCCTCATTAAACTTTTAATATTTGATATGTACCCGAGGAAAAATTCTTTGAAGTCTGTATGGGGTATAAAAACATGCATGTAAACATTTCCACGCAAAGACCCTAAACATTCTGGACTATACTGTATATTTGGGAGCCATACATATGTCCTCCCATTGTTACCTTGTAAATTGCTTTCCCAGTCTTTTCTAACCTCTTCTGGTTCAAATAGTTATCATGCAATACTGCATATGGCCTACTAATTATCTGTTTTTTAACAGCAGCTTCTATTCTACATATAACTAAAAACTCTACCAGAGTAGGTCTTTCACTTAAGATTTCCCTTTCTCTAGATTTACTGGAAGGATCAACTTATTCCACTTAACTCTTGCACACATCTCTCCCAGATACATTTCTTCAACTCTATTGTTGTCCACGTCTTCTCTTCTGAGTGGTAAAAGTTTCCATGACCCTATATATAAAACTAAAGGGACTAAAAACATTTTCATTATTTGCATCTTAATATCTATATCCATAAGCATGATCTTCCAGTTTCTAAGTTTTTGTATTATCTCTTGTTTAGTCTCTTTCCACATATCCTTAGCTGCCAAAACAGAAGCCTATTTAATTCACACTCCTAAATACTTATTGTGTCCCCATAAATATAGGTAGTGATAAACCATTTTGTGTGTGAGACATAAGTTATGGTTACGGCCTTTCTTTTATCTTCATTAACTGTATATCCCAAAAAGACCTGAAACTGTCTCAAAATGTTCCATAGCACTGCAATGTCCTTTTCTGGATTTATCAGGTACAAAATATCATCATCTACAAATAAAGCCAGTTTTTCTTGAATACCATACCGATTATATCATTACACTCTGAGTTCCTTATTTTTCTTTGCCAATGGCTCTAAATATTAAGCAAATAAAGGGAAAAGTGGCCACCCCAGTCTGGCTCCTCTGTACAAACACAGTTTGTCAGATAGGAACCCTCCAACTTTAATTCTTGCCACTGTTTCTTCATACATCCTCCTAATTAACCTTACAATTTTATCAGATAATGCAAATGCTTCCATTGCCCTACTCAAATTCCAAGCTTTCTCTGTCAAATACTTTCTCTGTGTCAAGACCCACCACCACCAACAGTATTTCCATATATTCTGCTTTCCTCTGGATATTCGCAGTTCTATTAATGCTGTCAAATGTTCGATTCCAATCCACAAAATCACACTGATCCATATCTAGCTATTTTGACAAAACATTTGCCATTCTTTTAGCTAGTATACCCATGAAACACTATAATTACGGTTTAAAACTGAAAAGGGTACATATGAAGTTGAGTCTGATAGGTCTTTACCACTTTTAGGTAATAAAGCCACTGCAATTTTCTTTAAAGATGTTAGTGCTTCCCTTCCTTTTAAAATACTGTTAAACAAAATCTTTCGGATTTTTCTCATTTTCTTCCCTCTTAACTTCCAGACTTCCACAGAAATACCATCTGTTCCTGGAGACTTTCCTAAAGACTGATTACGCAATACCCTTTTTATCTCAATCTCATCCTATCTTAAAATGTTAGTTTTTGAGCCTCGTCCACCTCAAACCTTGGCATAATTAAGTCTTTTAATAAAAAACAAACCGGTGACATTTGGCAGCATTTGACCTACATGGTGTTGCAGTTACTAATTAAGACTTCCATAAATATTTCCATTTGTGCTCTTTCTTTATTTCTATCTGTTCTATACAAATTTTTATAAAATTTCAGCCATATCTCTAATACCACTACAGAATCTCTGGTTATTTTTGTTGTTATATGCTCCTTAAGTTTGGTGACAACCCTTTCTACTTTTTGTTACCCAAGTCGTTGTGTTAAACATTTTTGTGGTCTTAAGTTATACAAAATAATTTCTTAACAGCAATCTTTCTAAATTCATTCATATTATCCAGCTGCTCCTTCATTTTCTCTTTAGCACTCTGTATTTGCTCCTGTTCTAGTTCTGTGAGATTCCACTTATTCTTCAATAGTTTAACCTTTGTCATTCCCCTCTACGTAATTCCTTCTTCTTTTCTTTCAGCTGTTCCCATTATGGGTCGCCACAGCAGATCATCTGTTTCCATTTCTTCCTATCCTCTGCATCTTGGTCTGTCACACCAACCACATGCATGTCCTCTCTGACCACATCCATAAACCTTATCTTAGGCCTTCCTCTTTTCCACTTACCTGGCAGCTCCATCCTTAGCATCCTTTTCCCAATATACCCAGCATCCCTCCTCAGCACATGTCCAAACAAACGCAATCTCGCCTCTCTGACTTTGTCTCAGAACTGTCCAACCTGAGCTGATCCTCTAATATACTGATTCCTAATCCTGTTCATCCTTGTCACACCCAGTGCAAATCTTAACATCTTTAACTCTGACACTTCCAGCTCTGACTCCTGCCTTTTTGTCAATGCCACCGTCTCCAACCCATACAACATAGCACTACCCTCTTGTAGACCTTCCCTTTCACTCTTACTGGTACCTGTCTGCCACAAATCACTCCTGACACTTTTCCCCACCCATTCCACCCTGCCTGTACTCTCTTCTTCACCTCTCTCTGAAATGTTGCTCCCAAGTACTTAAACTCATCCACCTTCAACAACTCTACTCCCTGCATCCTCACCATTCCTCTGTCCTCCCTCTCATTCACACACATATATTCTGTCTTAGTCCTGCTGACCTTCATTCCTCTCCACTCTAGAGCATATATCCACCTCTCCAGGGTCTCCTCAACCTGGTCCCTACTCTCACTACAGATCACAATCTCATCTGCAAACATAACAGTCCATGGGGCCTCCTGTCTGATCTCATCTGTCAACCTGTCCATCACCATTGCAAATAAGAAAAGGCTCAGAGCTGATCCTTGATGCAACCCCACCGCCACCTTAAACGCATCTGTCACTCCCACTGCAAACCTCACCACTGTCACACTACCCTTGTACATATCCTGTACCACTCTTACATACTTCTCTGCCACTTCCGACTTCCTCATACAATACCACAACTCCTCTCTAGGCACCCTATCATATGCTTTCTGCAAGTCCACAAAGACACAATACATCTCCTTCTGACCTTCTCTATATTTCTCCATCAACACTCTCAGAGCAAACGCCGCATCTCTCTAAGTAATTCCTACTAAATCTTAACCATTTCCCTTTCTTTTATATTTCTACCCTGTTTTTAAACTTATTTTTTATTTTATCCCACTCAGTAGCTATAACTTCTGAAGATATTTCTATCTTCCTTAATAACCCTAGAATAATTTTCACTACCTATTCTTTAAATTCCTCTCTTTTTAACAGGTAGGAGTGAAAGTGCCAGTGTCTCATTTTTACTTCAGTACTCATTTTATCAGTGTACGATGTGAAACAGTTATTGGACATGTGTTGAAGCTTTCACTTATGCTCATGTCCATATGAAATATAACTTCTGTCTAAGCACACAAAAAAAACTTGGTGGAAATGGCACTGGAAACAACAGCAATCTACACATGGAAAATAGGGTTAAGCACTTTCATTCCTTTTTATTAAACACTGGAACTTCCTCAGAACAATAAAACATTACAGAATATCTTAATATATACTATCTATTATACTGCCAAAAAACACATTGACTAATAAGAACAACATCCTGTCAAAAAAGTCACTTCCTAAAATATACAAATAAATATAACGTAACTAAATATAATATAATAAATATATCTAGAAACTTGTGAAAATACTCTTACAGACACTAAAATCAACTTATTCATAATATCAAGTTGTTTATTTACATCCATACACACTATGGTGTTTAAGTACACACTTCACATTAATCATTTCATTAAGTCCTGGACAGATGTTTGCTCGAAGCTTAATTTGTCATAATAATTCAAGTACTTCTAAAACTGTGTTGCAACCTGTCACAAAACCAAAAGAATCAACTTGCTCAAGCACATAAAAGTAATATTTTCGAAAACCCATACAATTCAAACTGTGTTTAGCCAAGGAGTTATTTAAATCAGCCTTTCTAATAGCATTATTATGTTCTTGAATTCTGATTCTTAATTTCCTATAACTTTTTCCCATACAAAACTGTGAAGAGGTACTGCATAATGCCAAGTAAACAATGTTTTCACTTTGACAATTATGTCTTTTTCTAGAACAAATCTTATCCCGTAGATGTTTAAAACCAATACTATTAGTATTACTCATAAAATGACATTGTTTACAATGGCCACAAGATTAAGTACTGTTAACTCTTGCTAAATGTTGATATTCACTCAAAAAATCATATTTTTCCAATAAACTTTTTAAATTGGCCCCTTTGGATTTAATTATTACTTTAGATTTTGAAAATAAAAAGTTTTGTAGTAAAGTTTATAGAAAGAAAACTTTTACTAATAATTATTTACATTACACCAGTTCTCACCCGAAGAAAATTAAATTAAATATTTTTAGGGGACAGTTAATTAGATTGAGTAGGATTACTAGTGCTGATGAAGATTTTTTTTTCAAGAAGTCAAGTTTTTAATGTACTTATTTTGCGATAGGGGTTATCCCAGAGAAGAATTATGTATGATTGAGGACGAAGTTTGTCATAAGAGGTGGTGTCATTATCCACCTATCTTGATTCAGGGGCTAATGGTTGAAAAAGATACTAAAAAATATACTGAAATCAAAATAGGCGGTTTACCCACAGTTAATACTTAGGGTGACTTTACTTGTGTCTTCCCTTTACCTATTAGTATAGATTGTAGAAATATTAGGAAACGTATTACCCATTACTGGAAGATTTTAGAAGGGAATAAGGATTTAATTACTATATTATAGTTATTAGAAAAATATGATTTTTTGAGGGAATATCAAAATTTAGCAGGAGGTAACGGTACTTATTCTTGTGGCCACTGTAAATAATGTCATTTTATGAGTAATACTAATATAGTATTGATTTAAAACATCTACAGGTTAAGATTATTTTGTTCTATAAAAAGATATAATTGTCAAAGTGAAAGCATTGTTTACTTGGCATTATGTAGTACCTGTTCGCAGTTTTGTGTGGGAAAAAGTTATAGGAAATTAAGAATCAGAATTCGTGAACATAATAATGCTATTAGAAAGGCAGATTTAAATAACTCCTTGGCTAAACACAGTTTGAATTGTATGGCTTTTCAAAAATATTATTTTTATGTTTGAGCAAGTTGATTCATTTGGTTTTGTGACAGGTTGCAACACAGTTTTAAAAGTATGTGAATTATTATGGCAAATTAAGCTATGACAGACATTTATTTATCTTATATTTGATTACTAGGTTGGTCTGACTGGGCAATCAGGTACCCATTTTCAGCTGATACCCGGGGAGATAAGCTCCACATATATGACAATCATAAAAAAATACAAAAGCTCCACATATATATGATAAAAATACAAAAGTCAGAGATGAGTACAAATTAATAGAGCAAACAATAGTATATCACAGCATAGTGATATACAACCCACCAAAACTTAATCACTGTCCGCATGTCAAGCAGAGCGCCTCTTTGGCCCTCTTCAAAAGGAACCTTGACGACTGGATGGGAGAAAGGAAATTCACCCCTGGGATCACATCAGTCACCCTGCTAGACAGGGGTCCAGGGAAGTAAATAGTGTGAGAAGAAATAGCCAAGGAATTGTTATGGCTAGGCTTGTATAGGCCCTAGGGCCGATAGCCTAATACCAACATATGAACCTATGAACAAGGTAAAAGGAATTTAAAGACCACTAAAAAAAAGAAGAAATTGATAAATTTTGGAGAAGTATCTATGAAGATCCTGTGGAACATAACAAGGATGCTAAATGGACAGAAGAAGTACAAGAAAGAATAAGAAGTTTAAAGGTACAGGATACGAAATGGGATGAAGCAACAGCCAGACAGATGGAAACAAAGTTAAGAAAAGCCTCAAATTCAAAAACCCCAGGCCCAGATGCAGTACCTAACTTCTGGTCAAAAGTATTAAAATCTTTGCATAACGATATAGCCATGAGTAAGGACTATTTATATGCACACCCTGAACAGACACCAACCTGGCTAACAACAGGAAAAACAATGCTCCTACTTAAGAGTGAACATGCAAGCTACCCTAAAAATTATAGACCAATAATTTACCTTCCGAAGAAGTAGAAACTATACACTAGAATTGATCCCGACAGAGTCTATAGTCATTTAGAAGAAAACTCAATTATGGCAGTAGAACAAAAGGGCAATAGAAGAAAGTCATATGGAACAAAGAACCATTTGTTTTTAAATAAAGTCATAGTGGAGAGCTGTAAAAAAGCTGAAGATTTTAAGTATGGCATGGATTGACTACAAAAAAGCATCTGATAGTATCTCACATTCATGGATAAAAGAGTGCTTAAAAATGTATAAGATACACCTAAGACTGATCGACAACATTACAGTGACCATGAAACAGTGGCAAACCACTTTGCAATTAAGCCATGATAAAGGGCAATTATCCAGGGATACAAATTCAAAGGGGGATATTCCAGGGTGACTCTCTGTCACCACTGTTATTCTGCCTTGCCTTTAACCCATTAGGCTGTCTACTTAGCTTAGGCCATGGCTATAATTTGGCTCCTAGAAAATAAAATGCAAAGACGTCTCGTCTTTGTCAATGATTTGAAACGTACAGATCATCAGATAAGGAACTGAAAGTACAACTGCAAGCTGTCAAAACTTTTTCAGATGATATAAGAATGTTAGTTGGTCTTGATAAATGTGCAAAAGCAACCTTTAAAGTAGGAAAACTGCAGCACCAAGAAAACAGCAGTTTGTGACAAGAATGTGATATAAAAGACCTTGACCAAGAAGGAGTGTATAAATATATGGGAACTGATGAATGATCAACAATAAAACATGAACAAATGTGAATAAAACTCAGTAAGGAGTACTTTAGAAGACTTAAATTAATCATGAAAAAAAGTGTTAACATCTAGGAACAAAGTCCAAGCGATAAACCAAATTGCTGTTCCTGTCCTAACTTATAGTCTTTTTAACAAGAAGAAAGTGCTTAATGTGGATTTACTACCTCAATAAATAAGTGGACTTTTTGCTGTCCATTTGTTTTTTCCACTTTTTGGATTGATCAGTTTGTTGTGGAACTTGTCTACCTGTTTTTGCTTGTAATACTAAGAAAAAACACGGCTTTTCTTGCAGCTATTTTCCCTTTTAGTGCCCTTCTAAACATTAATGACATAAAGCAGGGTATAAGCTTTACAGTCCAACCCCAAGTTTAACAAAGTTAACAAAAGTCCAATCTTTATCAGCCACTTTTTCTTGAAAATGCATATTTCAACAAATAAGACTGATGCTTTATAATCTCACATTTATTCATTAATTTCAGTGTTGCTGGTGGTCTTCTTGTTCATCTCCATCTTGCAACACCAGACTCCTGTTCAGGTTCAAGGTACTCTTGATTCACCCAGTCAACTCCTGTGCTTTTTTCTCTCTCAAAAACATTTTCCTTTGGAACACTGGAAAAGGTTTCCCTGGCAACGTCTATCAATGAGCTTTATTGTCAGAAGAATGAGAAGCAGAGCCCTCTTCTGTTTGCTATAGCACTTTTCTGCCGGATAAACTTTTTATTACCTCCTCAGCCTTTTCTGCATCCAAAAAATTCTTTGATCTTCCAGTAAAATATTATCAAAACAGCTGGATAGAGCAAACTCAGTCTTGTATCTGCGTCTCAACATTCCTTGATTACTGGGATAAATTTGCTTCACTTCTGCCTGGTGTATAGTGAATAATCATTTTCCAGAAATTCTCGGGTGTTTCCAGTATTGATCAATACAGGTCTTGGCTGCTTTCTCATGGTTAAATTTGGAGCATATATTTGTTGTGCCCCTTCAATTAACAAATCCTGTTGCAGAATACCAGTCCATTTGCTTAACTGTCCTTTCGTAACATTAATATGGTCTATTTCTAGTTTCTTTAGTGCAGCAGAAAGTCTCATGTTTTATCTATGTAAGCTGTCTTCTAACTCTACCATTTTTGAAACAAATCTTCATGAGGTCTCATACTCACCCAGCCTTTTCTGCGTGCATTTCAAGCTCTGAATATTTTTCTGTTTTAACAGTTCATCTGAATAGCTAAACATTCTTCTATTTTTTCAGACTTTTATTATTTGAGATGATATATTCCTTCATTGTTTCCTTTATTTTAATCACCTTTGAATAAATTTGATTTTTTTCCCTCTAAATTACTGGAAGCCATCTCTTGTAAAAAAGCTGAAGCTTGCACTCTTTTCTGATGAACAGTTTGCAGGATTCTTCACAGCCAGTGTTTCTGCACCTTTTTTTTTTTTTTTTTGTGGTTGATTTTCTTTCAGGTTCCCTAAATTTCTTCTCATCTGGCATCCAGGCAGTGTACTTACTAGCCAGTAACAAAATTTTACTCAAGCTGACAATATCATTGACTGTTATTTCTCAGTTTCTATTTTCACAGTGGGAGACCAGAAATTAAGCTGCTGATCAGTGTGCAGCTATGTTAGAAATCATGCTTTCCTCTTTCGTAACAAATTTATGTGAAGGTATATATCCCAGTAAAAATGCATGGGGAAAGCATGACTTGTTGCTGACAAATTCTATTTAGATTCATAGGTTCATAGGTTTATACTAGGCTAACTGCCCTAGGGCATTTATAAGCCTAGCCCAAAGTTATGTGGCTTACGCCGCCCCTTATGTTAGAAATACTGTGCCCATTAGTTTGTTGTGCCTCTGTCCAGTAGTGACACAGAGATGATTCCCGGGG
Organism: Protopterus annectens; assembly: GCF_019279795.1. NCBI lineage: Eukaryota > Metazoa > Chordata > Ceratodontiformes > Protopteridae > Protopterus > Protopterus annectens. The sequence continues at coordinate 796,558,924 of NC_056739.1, read as the reverse complement.
TAAACCTACGATCTCCCATCCACCGGTCAAGATTTCTCTTGAACAGAGCCAGCGAGGTGCTCTGCCTCACATGGACCGGGATTTTATTCCACAGCATGGGGAGTCTCTGGGTGATAAATCTATCCCTCCAGCACGTCCTATTTATATCCGTGCTAAGGTTTAAGTCTCTTGCTCTAGTGGTTTTGGTGGATTTGGATTTTTGAGGTGGAGCATGTCCATTAATTCCGGGTTGGTCATGGCCTTGTATGTCAGGCACAGGTCACCTCTGAGCAGACGGTATGCAACTGAATAGAGTTGGAGTTTCTTCAGTCTGGCAGCATATGACAGGTTTTGGAGTCCCTTTATCCTTTTGGTGAGGAACTTTTGGGGTCTCTCCAATTGCTGCAGGTGTCGGGTGAGATACATCCCGAATGGGGCATTGTACTCGATCATTGGTCTGATAAGTGAAGAGTACAGGGGAACAATGACCTCACTTGATCTGGATGTGAATCCCTTCATGATCAGGTGGGCAATGTAGAAGGTCTTTCGAACCACTTTAGCAACGTGAGCGTCAAACGAGAGGCCACTGTCAACCTGGGTCCCCAGGTCCCTGATAACCTCTTCTGTGTTTAGTGGGTTGCCACCTATATGGAAGCTTGGGGTTACCTTGTTTTTCCCGAAGGGTATGACTATACACGTTTTTGCGTTTAACTTCAGGCCATGGCTCTGGCACCAGCTATCAGTTTCCGTGAGACCCCTCTGAAGGATGTCTGTGTCCAATGTACTATCCACTATGGCACCCAGTTTGCAGTCATCCGCAAACTTTGTCAGCCATAGTCCTCCTATGTTTGCCTGTACTTCTGAGAAGTAGATGCCGAACAATAGGGGGCCAAGGACTGAGCCCTGTGGGACTCCACTTGTAACCGGCTTGGTGTTACTGTAGAGTTTAGAGTTGCTTTAAAGATAAATAAAGTTGGGGCGCTGCTAGAATATTTACCTCCAGTTCGCCAGTATAACAACTCTAGCACATAGATGATGTTTGCAGAAACCTTGCCATGAAAAGAAGTAATAAAGTCTAAACACTGTGACATACCTGGGATAAGCAAGATTTTAGCCCAGTCATCAGAGAGAATTTGCAAGGAGAGTTTACATTCCCATGAGAGTATAAATTTATTGACACAGTGAGTTCTTGTAACTATTAATATCTTATAAATCTGGGAAAACCTTCTTTTACTTCCTCTCACTGATTCCCTAAAATCAACTCATACATGTTCCCTGAGGTGCCAGTCACTCTTAGGAAAGACTCATTTGATACTGAAAAAAAATTCTGTGTTAAGCTTTGGTATTGCTCTATGTCACCCTGAGCAGCCCAAAAGTCTCTCTGAAAATGATCCCAGGTTATCATCACTTCTCCTGACTTTAGATGGACCCAAAAACAGACGGTAAAGAGTCTGCTCAGTGATCCAGATACTTTCCCATGTGCTACCCCAGAGTGTCTCCATCCAAATAAGGGCCACTTCTCCATTCCATGTGAGCATGTTAGTTTCCTGGAATGCCCAGTGAAATTACCTTAAAAATCTGGTTGCATTTCCCTTAAACCCACCCCCAGCAGGAATTTCCCATTTTTCATAAAGGTTATAATGCAAAGTTTTTTGCCATAGTGTTACATTTTCAAAGGGTTAAAGACTGTAAATTGTCTATAAGCTAGAAAAAAGGCACAAAGATTACAAAAGAGAATCAGATATTGAAAGATTAGTGAATTTAATTTTCTAGAACAAGTACATGCTTTAATGTCTATAACAATAATTAACAGTTTTACTTTAAAACACAAAACATATATGCCTTTGCTTTATCAGAAGGAATCAGAGTAGAAAATACAGATAACTAACAGGAAATCATATTATGTTAATAGTAGCCATTTAAATCTCCAAGACTTGTTAAATGAAAGTCCCAGAACAGGGAGAAGGAATATGTGAACACACATATTTGTGTAAGTCTGAGACTGGTTAGTCTTAGAATGTTCACCTTTCTCTGAGGTACAGTAATCCCAAGCTTAGTATATATATAAGTACTTGGTGGGCTAAGGGGTGCAATGGGGCTTCACCCTATAAAAACTAATCAAAAGAACAAGGAGTTTTGGCATTTATTGTTCTTCTGAATAGCTATGCTGTATTGTTTTGCACCATTACCTATTGAAATGTACAATGGTACAGTGTCAGTGATACTTACCAAAAATGCACATGCCTAGGGGTGTATGTACCTGTCATATGTGCTTCCAACAACAACTCAGCCACATGCATACTCACCACAGTGATCGCTCACTCTTGTCACTGAGCCCACTTCCCTGTTAGCTCACCAGTGAAACCTTTCCATTACTTCAGAGGCAAAATGCTTCCTTGAATTTAACATAAATCATGCTTTCACAGGCAACATACTCAGTCTTTGGATTAAATTAATAAATTTCTAAACAAATAGCAAGACACCTTAGGCCGTGACAGTATATTAAACAGTGCAGAACATGAAGTTTAAGGAAAAGAGATCAATTAAGATTATCTCTAGGAATTAAATGTTAATGGCCTTTAGGAGGTTTTAAAAGAAGAAAGTTCAACTGGAGATAAAGGGAATACCTTTGGGGGTTCTGTGGTCATCTTGATGCCAGCTTGGAGAATGGAAATAGGAAACTCAGGGTGTGGACTAGAGCTCAGCCACAGTCGGAAGTCGGGGTGAGGTTCCTCCACTTGCAGCTGCTCAACAAGCTTATCAAGCTGAGGCATCCAGGAAAGAGAGAGGTGACAATTTGCCAGGAACACCCAGTTACCTGCCAAAAGCAAAACAGCCAGTCATTAATCAACACTTAGTGGTAATACACTGCTACAAAGTAATATGCATTAGTCAATTATGTGAGCTTGTAGTCAAAAGTACAGGATATGTGCATCTATTTATCTGACCAAGAAGTCCAACTAAATGAAGCTCCATTTCAATGAAGGTCAAAGCAAAAAACTTCTACATAACAAAGACAATACAGGCCATCTGCATGTAAGCAAAACAATAAAAAGACAATGCAGCAAATTAAAAAAGGAATTCTAGCCAAACACTTGATAACAATTTCCATATTAAAGCTGCTGAGAATATGTAGAATTTCAAATGGTTTCATGTGGAGAGAATTCTAAAAACATTAACCAGTAATGACTGACCTTTTCTGATTGAAGTTATTCACACCAAATGGCAGTGAAACGCTTTTTTCTACTTTTATGCCTGCACTATCTGATGAAAGAGATGTATGCATGCAGAACCAGGGAAGAGTGGTCAGAACTGGGCAAAGTTGTGCCTGTGTGGTAGTTCCACCTGCAAATGTGCTAAGGTGTGCACATATTCTGGTAAGGGAACATGCAGGTCATCAAGGGGTGGTCAGGTTAAAAACATCTAAACCCAAGCCTGCCATGGAGGATATCCACCTGGAAGATATTCCCCTGTGGAAAGAGAACACCCACATGAGGTTATGTGGAGTGTGAGAAACAAGGCCAGATGGGGAGGAAATAGGTCAGCAGAGCATTGGGGTGGGGGGAGTTGGTGAGCATGCAGGACTAAGAAAAAATAGGACAGAATTATCACTGACCATTCAAGCAAAACCAGTGTATGGAGTGCCTCAGCTACTTGCCAGCTAAGTTTATTTTTAATGTTTTCAACCAAAGGTTGCACTACACACTGCTACTTACTAGTAGGTGCCTTTGTACTATTGTGCTAATGGTTAGATACTATACTTTCCCTTGTATACCTCCCCTAAGCAAAACAACCAGCATAATGTAGCACTGTATAGCATTTGTACAGCAGCAGGGAGTGATACAAATAAAAAAAATCAAATGGAAAACAATAACAAAAGACACAAAATAAAGAACAGGACAGAGAGCAATATAACTCTGTTTCACCTGGAAGGGATGCAGTCCTAGGAGTGTTATATTCTTGCTGTCAAATTAATTCTACAGACTTAACCCAAATTACAAAACAAAACACAGTGAGCTTAGGAGCCAGGTATAACATTTCACCATCTTGGGATTTTGACAAGTTATCTGAATTCTAGCTGAACAACCAGCTGGGGTTCAGGAGACATGGTGGATAGGTACCTGTACAACTGCTGCAGTAGGGAGGTAACTAAATCTACCTCTGCCAAAATCAGGCAGGTGTCCTATGAATTGATGAAAATTTATGTTCAAGAACACTTCCAACAAATGGAATTTAATAAAGAATTTTATCAAAAACAACCTTCTCAGTATAACATAAAATTGTTTTTTACTTTTCCACAAAATGCCATGATCTCAGAGATAATTAGTTTATATATATATTAATTTGTATTTTTGACAGGGAAGTCCAACTATGCAGAATCTATTTGTCCATTTACAGTAGAGACCTAGGAAAGAAAGCTCTGTACATACAGGATTTATTAACGACATATATATTTGCTTGTTTGTGTTCACTTACCAAGATGGTCCAAATGAGCAATACAAAACCCCTTTTCAACAGATTCCCAGGGATAAAAGTGCCACAAAATTACAATTTCTAACAATAACAGGAAAGAATTTAGACACTACAGAAAATATATAATACAACACGAATTAGCACACTAACAGTTTTCAGATGAGAAAAAGAATAGTTACACAGCGGTGTAACATATTTAGGGTGTAAAGAGAAAGATGGACATGGAGGAGAGTACAGAAGAGATTGGAAAAGACTCCAGTTAGGAACAAATGCATGTGTGTGTAAAAATATATATAAGTAAATAAATAAATATATATATATATATATATATAGAGAGAGAGAGAGAGAGTGAGAAAGAGATATAAATATGTGTGTGTACATTATGTGTGTATATATATATATATATATATATATATATATATATATATATATATATATAAAATACATATTACATATAATAAATACATCATGTGTATATATATATATATATATATATATATATATATATATATGTGTGTGTGTGTGTGTGTGTATGTGTATACATATATATTTGCCTCCCAGCACATTGGTTTATTTGCCAATTTTCTTCAATAAATTCCAGCTCCCTCATGCATGCTCTCTGAATTCCTAATTGCAATCATCCCTTTCGCCAGAATCTCCTTTCTCTATTCCTGTGTTGACTTAGTTCTTAGAACACTTTCTGCTACTTTACAAATATAATATTCTGCATGATAATTGTTATTCTCTTTAAAGGTCTGCATCTAAAATCCCAGTCTCACCTAGTTTTTTGAGCTTCCCACATTTCATCATCATCCCTTTCAATTTTGAATTATAATTTTCTGCTTGTGCTAAGTACAGGGGCCTTTACTGTGTTGCTATGAAATGCCCCTTAACTGAGGTAATCCCAATCTGCCTTGTTCTATTGGAAGAATCATCTTATCCCAGTTGACTCTTGCTTTCTTCCCCTCCCAGACAAAATCCTTCAGCTCTTTTTTAATTCCTATCCACAACTTCTCATCTGATTGAAAAAATATGCTTGACCTGTGTATAAGACTAAAGGGACTAAAAATATTTTAATTGATGTATCTTACTATCGATATCCATATAAGAGAGCTTCCATTTTCTCAGTTCTATTCTCTTTTGTTTAGTCTTTCTCCACATATCCTTAAGCTGCCACACTGAATCATGTCATCCATACTCCTAAATGCTTCATTTTATCATGTCCCCATAAATATGGATATTGCTAAAACAATTTGTGTGTGGGTACATAATTTGCCACTGTTGCCTTTGTTTTAGCTTCATTCATTTTGTATCCTTAAAGGATATGAAACTACCTCAAAATGTTGCACAACACTGTAATGTCCTTTCTGGTTTAGTCAGGTATAAAATAATATCATCTGCAAATACAGCCAGCTTTTCCTGACTACCATACTAATTATTTCCTTGGATTTCTGAGTCCCTTATTTTCTTTGCCAATGGTTCTAAATATAATGCAAATAAGAAAGGGGAGAGAGGGTATTCCTGCCTGGTTCCCCTGCTCAAGCAGAAATTATCAGAGAGGACCCCACTCACTTGAATTTTCGCCTCCGATCTCTCATATATCCTCCTAATCAGCCTTATAATTTTATCAGGGAATGCAAATGCTTCCACTACCCTGCTCATAAAGTCCCAGCTTACTCTTTTAAAGCACAAGAAAAACTTCAAAATCCACAAACAGGCAGGCGAACCAAGATGTAATCCATTTATTATAAAACTGTTATAAAAACTTTTAAGCGCTTTTCGTAAGTAATGTATAGAAACTTCTTCAGAAACAGAACAAAGGGACAAAGTGCCATTTAAATAATAAATTCTAGTGATCAGCTGATACATCAATTAGATGTTAGAAACATACTAACAAATAAGACAAATCCTTTAAATAAAGCTATTTTAAAAACTATATGCAGTGTAATATGCAACTAACTAACCCATTAAGAATACATAAACTTTCAAAATAAAAAATATTAATAATCTATATAAATAGTAATAATAATAAAAATAATAATTCATACACAAACAACTATACAGCAGCAATTAAGCATTAAAACTGTAAGTAAACTAAGTATTGCATGTAAAATTACATATCATAAACTTCCTATCGACTGAGACTTTTAAGCTTTAATAATGCCTTTATGGAGCACATGTCATTTAAACCTGGCCAGTTATATGAGTACAATCTAACTTGCCATAGTAGTTCTAACCTCTCAAGTTCAATTTCTAAAGTCCACCCCTAATATTAGATATTAACTGGTCCAGCACCCAAAATTTAAAAGTATGTGTAGAATATTCTGATACATGCTTAGCCAAAGCATTATCTAACTTAGATTTTTTATGTTATATATATGTTCGTAGATTCTATCTCTTAATCTACGAACAGTTTTCCCCATGTAGAAGCATGGGCAAAATTGGCATTTGGCTAAATAAATTACCATTTTAGAGTTACAATTATTCCTATATCAACTTTTTAGATCAAAATTATTAATAGTGATGGAATTACTCACTAAAATAAATTTACAATAGGGACAGGAGCCACAACTATGCATACCTTTATTAATTACTTTACGTTCGCTACTATGAATACTCTCTAATAGTTGTTTGAAGTTCCTGTCTCTCCTAAGTGTAAATTTAGGTGCTTTACCCAATTTATCTAATAATTCCTTGCTTTCTTTTATAATATTCCAATTTTTGGAAACAATTCCTTTAATAAAATAAACATCAAAATTAAAGGTTAAGGTAATACTGTATTCAAAAGACAAAGATGTATTTTTCTCTTTACTATTAATTGATGAAATATCTATATCACCAATAGAGTTCATAAATCCAATGCCCAATGATTCCAAACTAGAGATTTCACTATTTTTATAAACATCAACCCCATTAACGATTGGTTTATATACACCTCTATATCTCTTATCATAAATTTCATCATAGTTTCATAGTTTAGTACTAGGCTATCTGCCCTGGGGCATTTGTAAGCCTAGCCATAGTGATGTAGCTTTTGCCACCCCATAAAATGGTACAAAATGCACAGAATAGATTTAGAATACTGTGCCTCTGTCTATTAGTGACACAGTGAAGGTCCCCTTATATAATAGAATTAGTTTACTGTGCCTCTGTCTAGTAGTGACACAGATGTGACCCCTGGGGTAAACTTACGATCTCCCATCCACTCATCAAGATTTCTCTTGAAGAGAGTCAGTGAGGGGCTCTGCCTAACATGAACTGGGATCTTGTTCCAGAGCATGGGAAGCCTCTGGGTTATGAATCTATCCCTCCAGCATGTCCTATTAATACTTGTGCCGAGGTTTAAGTCTTTAGCTTTCGTGGTTCTGATGGATTTGGATTTTTTGAGGTGGAGCACGTCCATCAGTTCCTGATTGGACATGGCCTTGTAAGTCAGGCAGAGATCATCTCTGAGCAGGCGGTATGCTACTGAAAAGAGCTGGAGTTTCTTTAGTTTGGCAGAATAAGACATATGTTGGAGACCCTTGATCCTTTTGGTGAGGTGCTTTTGTGGTCTCTCCAGCTGTTGCAAATGCCGGGTGAGGTACATACCAAATGGGGCATTGTACTCAATCATGGGTCTGATGAGGGAGGAGTATAGGGGTACAATGACATCCTTGGATCTGGATGTGAATATCCCTTCATGATAAGGTGTGCAAGGTAGAATGTTTTTCTAACCACTTTGGCAATGTGGGTGTCAAATGAGAGGTCGCTGTCGACTTGGGTCCCTAGGTCTCTGATTACTTTTTCTGTACTCAGTGGGTTGCTGTCTATGTGATAATTTGTGGGTACTTTGTTTTTCCCAAAGGGGATGACTATACATTTTTTGGCATTTAGTTTAAGGCCATGACTCCAGCACCAGTTGTCCGTTTCTGTGAGGCCTTTTTGTAGGATGTATGTGTCCGCTGGTGTATCGACTATGGCGCCTAGTTTGCAGTCATCTGCGAACTTTGTCAGCCACAACCCTCCCATGTTTGCTTTAACATCTGAGAAATGAATGCCGAACAAGAGGGGTCCCAGGACAGATCCCTGTGGGACACCACTTGTGACTGGCTTTGAGTCTGACATTGCTCTAGCGATTTTAACTTTATGGGTTCTGTCCTTTAGCCAGTTTGCAACCCATCTAGTGACATAAGGGTTTACATTTAAGCTGTTGAGCTTATCTATGATGCCTGAGTGGGGTATTGTGTCGAAGGCCTTAGCCAAGTCCAGGTAGGCTGTATGGACTGCTTTGCCCTCATCAATGGCTCCAGTGACTGTTTCGAAAAAGTCAACCAGGTTCAAAAGGCAGGATTTGCCCTTTACAAAGCCGAACTGGGTGGGGTCGAGTGTCTGTAGGTCCCCAATGTCTCTGTTTATGAGTTCCATAATGATTCTTCCCATAGCTTTGCAGACCAGGCTGGTTAAGCTTATGGGGCGGTAGTTTCCAGGGTCTGTAGAGGTACCCCCTTTGTGGAGTGGGACCACTGTTGCTGTGCGCCAGTGTTCAGGTACATATCCTGTAGTAAGGCTAAGGTTAAATAGCATTTTTATGTGTGGGTTTAGCTCCTCTTGGAGTTCACGTAGCATGCAACCGGTGATATCGTCAGGTCCCATTGATGCTGTGTTTTTAGCTTTGCTGAGGGCGGCTCTCACCTGGACATCTGAGATGACAGGGAGATTACATTCAGCTGGGATAAGTATTTCTTCTTTTGGGGGTGAGGGAGGGGAGAAATTTGCACTGAACCTGTCAGCCAGAATGTTGGCAATATCTGTGGGTTCAGTGTATTTTTTGTTGTTGTGAACTAACTCTGAGCATATCTGAGGGTTTCCGCCCAGGTTTCTAACATAGCTGAAGAAGGCTTTGTGGTTATCTTTAGTGTCCTTAGCGATTTTTTTCTCAAAGTTGATTATCAATGAAATCTTTAGGATATGCTCTTCTAAGAAACATATTCCTTAATGTCCTACATTCCTCTAGGAAATCATCATCCCTTGTAACTATCCGTGCAGCCCTTACTAACTGACCTTTAATCACGGACTTTTTCTGATACATAGGGTGAGCACTAGAGAAATGTAGGAAAGTATTGGAATATGATTGTTTTCTATATATTTTGGTTTCGTATTTTTTATCACAATTATTTTTCATTAAGAGCACATCTAAATAAGCAATTTGATTTTCTTCAAAATTATAAGTAAAATGAAGAAAATCTGTACTAGAATTGAAATACTGGACAAGATCTTCAGCTGCTCTATTATTACCTCTCAATAAAATAAAGATGTCATCCAGGTACCGGGTATAATAAGCTATTTGAGAACTAATATGCTCATTAGCAAATACATATTGCTTCTCCCAATAGTTCATAACCAAATTAGCAAAACTTGAGCCGCAAGGTGAACCCATTGCTACTCCGTTTTTTTGATGGAAAAAAAATTATTTTTAAAAGTTATATAGTTATGAGCTAGAACTATGTTAAGTAATTCCTCTATTAAAAATAATTCTGATGTAGATGCACCTTTATCCTTCAAATTCAAAATTACCCATTCGATACCTAGATCTTGTGGAATAGAGATGTAGAGATCTTTCACATCAATTGTAAGTAAGATAACATGTTCATCAAAATTACAACTATTACTTTTCTGTAAGACAGACCAGGAATCTTTACATATATATGCTTCTAATTTAACATATTTTTTAAGTATTCCATCAACTACTTTCGCACAGGCGTATGTAGCACTATTTCTACCATTAACTATAGGCCTGAAAGGTGGATCATTCAGGTCCTTGTGTATTTTTGGTACACCAAAAATAATAGGTGCTTTAGGGGAAGGCATAATTAAATAATTATATAAATCAATATCAATCCTCTGCTCTATAAATAAATCATTTATATAGGATTTAATTATGTTAGTAGTCTGACTGTATTCATTCAAAGAAGCCTGAACATAGGACTCAGATGATGATAATAATTCAATTTTGTTATCATAATCTATTTGGTCCATGAAAACCAGACCTCCTCCCTTGACCGGTTTCATTATACATACCCTGGCTTCTTTCAGATAATGAATCCATTGGAATTCATCATCTGTAAGATTATTCCTACTTACATGATTTGTTCCTATATGCTGCATATATCTAAAATCAAGTTCACAAAGTTTTTCAAATGTATGCAGAGAACTATGCAAAGGAGGATTATAAGTACTTGCAATTTTATAATGGTTCACGTTAGACCTATCAACATCACCTAATAAAATCGCCAAATTCAATTTACGCACATACATTTTTAAATCTAAGATACAATTGGTGATGTTCAATTTCCTCGAAGGTATAAAGGTAAGACCTTTTGCAAGGAGGTTAGCCAGATCAACGGAAACAAATCAGAGGAATAATTATAAATGGAAAAATCTCCCTCAGAATTCTTAATAATCAGAGGTATTGTCCCTGAAGGTCCAACAACTATTTCCATTTGTTGCATTTCTTCTTCTGATTCCACTTGCCTTGTGCTCTCCCCCTCTGAAAACCCAATTGATTAAATCCCCCTTGCCCATTATTAGAGGGAAAGTTAACTTTAGACTGATTTTAAAGTCGTTCACTTCTCCAAGGACCTTCTTCATTATTGTCTACTATGTCACTGTTGTTATTATAGTTATTATTAAGATGGGATTGAGAAGGTGAAGGTACTTCCTGCAGATTAGTAGTCATCTGGCCATCAAAGTTCGTACTAGTCTGTATATTAGGCTGTTGAGAAGGAATAATACCTTCCCTTTCCCTTCTATATTTATACAGGTTCCATTGTTGTGCCGGCGGTGGACATGGATAAGCTATCTCTTGCTCATACTGCTGGCGGTCTCTTTGTAATTTTTTACACTTAATAGATCTAGCTTTGTTAAGAACTGAGTCAATGGTCTGAAAAATACGTGAATACTCAAATTTATATCTGAAAAAATCAGGATGTGTCCTAATTTGAGTATCCAACAATGAAATATTGTCTTTAAGTTCTTCATTTACTAAAGTATAATTTACCTTCATAGTTTCCAGTAATTCCAGACCCTGTTTATTAAATAACTTGATCAAGTCTAAATGGAATTGAGAATTAGGCATTAGTCCAGTTGGATATCGCCATATTCTAAGGCCCTTTGGTACTAGTTGTAATCTCAAGCATTTATTGAAATAGTCAATTTCCAAAGATAGTTTTTTATACTTAAGCATGACATGATTAAAGGAATTCAATAACACAGATAAATTAGACTCATCCCTAGCCCAAAACATCTGTTGGAATCTGTCGGTTCCATCCTGTAGAGGTATTTAACCATTCATTCAAGTTTGGAAGTCCAATAAGCCCTGGGTTAGAATTCACATTGTTATTCGGTGAAGAATTATACCCATTTATTCCATTAGATCTTGTGTTAAAATTACTAGTGCCAGACGACTGATTTTGACCATTAAATCCACTTGCATTACTAGAAGATGCTACTACAGCAAAGGTTTGACCTTGACCACATGGAATCGAGTCCAAAGGAGTTGAAGGGGTACTAGAATCTGTAGTAGCAACTAAAACGCTGTTAGCATTATTGGCGCCAAAATTAGAATTCACCGGCGTTTCACTACTGCCAGCCAGGTCAAGAGTCTGCTGCTGCCATTGTTGTTGTTGCAAATGTGGACTGGAAAGTCGGTCCACTTTCTCAGTGAGCTTTTCAACTTGCTGAGCCAAAGTTTGTACCAGTAAAAAAAGATTATTATTTTCACCAGCTGTTCCGCCAACCGGAGACCTCATAGGTGAGGAAGATAAATCAACGGAATTGTCAGGGTTGCTTGCCTAAAATATTTTTTATTTTGAAAGTTTATGTATTCTTAATGGGTTAGTTAGTTCCATATTACACTGCATATAGTTTTTAAAATAGCTTTATTTAAAGGATTTGTCTTATTTGTTAGTATGTCTTTAACATCTAATTGATGCATCAGCTGATCACTAGAATTTATTATTTAAATGGCACTTTGTCCCTCTGTTCTGTTTCTGAATAAGTTCTATAGTATGTATTCTTAATGGGTTAGTTAGTTCCATATTACACTGCATATAGTTTTTAAAATAGCTTTATTTAAAGGATTTGTCTTATTTGTTAGTATGTCTTTAACATCTAATTGATGCATCAGCTGATCACTAGAATTTATTATTTAAATGGCACTTTGTCCCTCTGTTCTGTTTCTGAAGAAGTTCGTATACATTACTTACGAAAAACGCTTAAAAGTTTTTATAACAATTTTATAATAAACGGATTACATCCCAGCTTACTCTGTCAAATGCTTTCTCTGCATCAAGACCCACCAACAACAGTATTATTTTCTTACATTCTGCTTTCCTCTGGATAATCAGGGTTCTGTTAATGTTGTTAAATGTTCTCCTCTCCCTCCACAAAACCACACGGATCCATATCTATCAATTTTTGACATCACTTTTGCCATTTGTTTTAGCCATTACAGTCATACATACTTTATAATCATGGTTAACTATTGAAATGGGCCTGTATGAATCTGGATCTGATGGATCTTGGCCCTCTTTAGGTATTACAGCTACCACCACTTTCTTACAGGATGCTGGTACTTCCCCTACTCTTAAAATACTGTTAAACAAAACCTTCCAGATCTTTATCAGTTCTTTCTCTCCTACATTCCAAATTTCCACAGTAATACCATCTATTCCTGGGGACCTTCCTGTAGATTGGTTATACACATTATCATTTTTATCTCATCTCCTCCTATCCTTGCTATTAGTAATCAAGCCTCATCTACCTCTAACCTTGGCATATTTAATTATTCCATAAACCTTTCAATTTGAACCGTTTCTTTATTTCCACATTTCTCTGCTTTATACAGATTTTTCATAGAATTTCCAAAATATTTCTCATACAGGATCTCATTATCTTCCTTGTTACAGTCTCCCTAAGCTTGGCGACAGCCCTTTCTACTTTCTGTTGCCTGAGTTGTTGTGCTAAAAGTTTTTCTGCTCTACAGTTATCAAAACACAGTTGTTTAACAGCAATCTTTCTAAACTCATGCATATTATAGAGGTAATCCCTTATTTTCTGTTTAATATTCTGCAGCTGCTCTTCTTCTTGCTCTGTGGGATTTACCCTGTTTTACAATACTTTAACATTTGTAAGTTCCTCTGAATAATTCATGTTACTTCTTAACCATATCTCTCCTTTTTTTTTATTTCCACCCTATTTTTAAATATCACTTTAATTTTATCCCACTCCCTAGTTACATTTTCAGAAGAAATTTCTATCTTCTGTAATAACTCCTGAATAATTTCCACTACCCATTTTATTTCAATTATTGACGCATGATCTGAACCAGTTTTTGGGTGCGTATCAACACCTTCAATTAAATCCAAATGTTCCTGTGAAATGTAAATTCTGCCTAGCCTAGCCCAGTTTTTGTATCTTGGGGAAATAATATGTAAATTCATTCAGAACTCCTACTACCAAATTCACATCTTTGATGCCAAATATTTTCATAAAGTTCTTCAAAGAACTACCCTCCTTTGTTATATTTTTCCATTCTAAGCCCCCCCAGACACATCTTTACTGTTGCAAATCAAATTCCAGTCCCCACCTATAAGTAATATTCCTTGCAGGAAGATGATTATTTCTGCCAGAATTTTCTTAAGCTCCATTACAGCGTTTTTCTGTGGAATATAAATACATGCCAGCATAATCCTCCTACTCTTCCCTCACCAGTAGCTGCTTAGTACTACAAATCTACTATTATTATCTTTTTTATCCTCTTCTTCCACCATTGGAGCTCCTCTTGCAATTAATACAAGTACTCCTTTTTTCCTTTGCCCCAAGTATTCCTCTGAATAAGCATCCTGAAAAACCTTTAAAAAATGTAAGAAAACAAATACAAGCTCCAGCGCCTTAGCCAAAAAGGCTTTTCAAGAGTCAAAAAAGCATAACACCAGCAAACAATTAAATACATCACTGTATTAAAAAAAAATTGACCAATAAAAATAATTCATTAATTTTTTTATTTCACTTGATTGTTTTTTTTTTATTTAACATTTTAACTGAATTAATTTTATTGGAGGATTTTTTAATGCAGTGATTTATTTAATTGCTTGCTGTTGTTATGCTTTTTGACTCTTGAAAGGCCTTTCCGGCTGAGGCGCTGGAGTATTTCTTTTTTGTACATTTTATATTAAAGCTTGGGTATCTTTCTCTGGCCTTGGCCGTTATTTTACATCTTTCTGCCTGTGTCGTTTTGTAATCCTGAAAAAATTCCTTTATCAAATTCACATGTTCAGTTCTTTCCAAGTATGTCTCTTGTACCATAACTATTTGCATTCTACTATATTTTTAATATACTACACTAACCCTTTCTTTTTTGTATTTATCTGTGAGACCACTGACGTTTAATGACATTACAGAAAGCATAATTGTTGTAAACAGTTATTATTGCCAGCTTTTTTGTTAAATGTCTAGTTCCAGCTTTTGTGTTACATGCATATACTGTTTGGCATGTTAATCTTTTACACCATTGTTTCTTGTCATCTCCATTTGAGCCTATGTTACATCTTACGAAACATTTTGTTTTACTGAAAGCCCTTAAAGAAATAAAAAAAATGCACCCAAAATACCCCCCTAAAACCAATTAACTTAATACCACACAAAACTATGTATATCTTCAAGTACTGAAGTTTTACCCTCCTAATAGGAACAAATGTTCCAAACTGACAAACACATAGGTCTAGTGACTTTAGTCTAAACTTCTTAAGGTCAATATGAGCACAGCCTCAGAGTTGGTATATTTAATTAGCAAAGGGAGTTGTGCCCCACTTGCAAAAACATGTTTTTTTCATGTGTTTAGTTTCTGTCTACCTTTATGATTTAGACCTTTTTTGTCAACCATTTTCATGCTGACCATAAGCAGTTTACACTAATGGACTAATGTCATTTTATATATATATATATATATATATATATATATATATATATATATATATATATATATATATATATATATATATATATATATATATATATATACACACACACACACACACATACACACACACATACACACACACACACACAAACGCACACAGACATTTACATACATGTTGCAAATATTTTTATCCAAAATGTTTCTTTTTCTTGTCTGGTTTCAGACTTTGAGTTTCTTCACTCTTGTTTACTGATATAATGTATCATGGTAGTATTGTTCACGTACACATGGACCACCTAACCTAATAAATATATCCTCTGGAGGGTGAAAAAAATTAACTTGTGAAGATCTGATTTCCAGTCCACATATACTATTATGTCAATTATTACCTATCAAAAATGTGGGTTATTAAAGAACTGCAAAGTGTTCTAGGTGAAATAATCAACTCACCATCTTTAACACCTTCCTTAATCATTCTGGTTGCAATGGGAGCCTGCCCCTGACCCAGGGACAGTGCATGGAACCGGTTTGCCATACCCGACTGTTCTGCAAGCTGAAGAAGGCCACTGGTAGGGTCCACACCTGAAGACAGCACAAAAATTAGAGGTGTTCTTGTTGTGGAGTCCTCAACAACCTAGAAGCACAAAAAAGAGCAAATGATGAGATGGATATTTTCAATAAATGTTTATCTACTTGCATACTGGCAAAGTCTAACTGGAGAAAGTCCTTTTTAGCACAGGACCAGAGAGAAAACTCTACAGAAATTCCAATGCCAGTACACACTTTAACTAATGTTTCGGTTCATACATATATTATTAATTACTATATATATATATATATATATATATATATATATATATATATACATACACACACACACACACACACACACACACACACACACACACACACACACACACACACACATATTTAGGTTCATAGGTTGGTACTAGGCTATCAGTCCAAGGGCCAATTCCCTGGCCATTTCTTTGCACAATACTTACTTCCCTGGACCCCTGTCTGTATGTATGTATGTATGTATATAAATATATATATATATATATATATATATATATATATATATATATATATATATATATATATATATATATATGTAGAAAAAACAATTAGCATTTTTACAAAGCGGTACAAATTAAAACACTTCAGTACAACTTTTGACATAAAGTGGTTTTAGGTTCATAGGTAGGTACTAGGCTATTGGCCCTAGGGCGTATACAAGCCTAGCCAAAAATGTACCCTGGCTTTCGCCACCCAAGAAAATTATTTTCTTGTGCCCCTGTCAAGCAGAACCACAGAAGTGATCCCCGGAGTGAATTTCCTATTACCCATCCAATCATCAAGATTTTTCTTGAAGAGTGCTAATGAGGAGCTCTGTTTGACATAGATAGGTAGTCTGTTCCAGAGTATGGGAAGTCTCTGGGACAGGAATCTATCCCTCCAGCATGTTCTGTTTATTGTGGTGACAAGGTTTAGGTCCCTAGAGCATGTAGCTCGGAGGGATTGGGATTTCTTTAAGTGGAGCATGTCCAACAGCTCTGGATTTGACATAGGTTTGTATGTTAGGCAGAGATCGCCTCTGAGTAGGCAATATGCGGCAGAGTAAAGCTGGAGTTTTTTGAGATGGTCTGCATAAGGCATCTGTTTGAGATCCTCTTTGTGAGGTATTTTTGCGGCCTTTCCAGTTGTTGTGGATGTCTTGTGAGGTACATACCAAAAGGGGCATTGTACTCTATAATGGGTCTAATGAGTGATGAGTAGAGGGGAACAATGACCTCTTTTTTTCTGGATGAGAAACATTTTGTGATGAGGTGTGCCACGTAGAAGGATTTCCTGACCACTTTGGCGATGTGATTATCAAAGGAGAGACTACTGTCAACCTGTGTCCCAAGGTCTCTTATCACACTTTCGGTGTTAAGTAGACTACCGCCTATGTGGTAGTTCATGGGTACAGAATTTTTACCAAGGGGGATGACAATGCACTTTTTGGCACTGAGCTTGAGACCATGTCTTTGAGACCAGGCATCTGTCTCAGTGAGGCCCTTTTGTAGGATGTCCACATCGTTAGGAGTTTCAATTAAGGCTCCAAGTTTGCAGTCATCTGCGAATTTAGTTAGCCAAAGACCTTCTGTGTTAGCCTGTACGTCAGAGAAGTAGATACCAAACAGGAGAGGACCCAGGACTGAACCCTGTGGTACTCCACTTGTCACTGGTCTGAAGTCTGATTTGGAGTCTGCTACTTTCACAGTGTGGGTTCTTTCAGTAAGCCAGTTAGCAACCCATCTTGTGACATAGGGATTTATACCTAGTTTAGTGAGTTTATCTATAATTCCAGAGTGGGGGACGGTGTCGAACACCTTGCCGAGATCTATATAGTCTGTGTGAACCACCTTACCCTCATCTATGGCTTTGGTGACTACTTCAAAGAAGTCTATCAGGTTTAGGAGACATGATCAGCCTTTTACAAACTCAAACTGTGTGGGGTCCAGGGTTTGGAGATCTCCAATGTCTTTGTTTATGAGTTCCATGATGATACGTTCCATGGCCTTGCAGACGAGGCTCGTCAGGCTAATGGGGCAGTAGTTCCCGGGGTCTGTTGTGCCGCCCCCCCCTTTGTGGAGTCGGATAACTGCCGCGGTGCACCATTCAATGGGCACAAAGCCTGAGGTGAGGCTATGATTGAACATGGTACTTAGGTGGGGGTGCCAGTTCATTCTGTAGTTCATGTAGAAGGCAGCCTGGGATGTTGTCAGGTCCCATGGATGCTGTGTTCTTGGCTTTGGAGAGTGAAGTTTTTACCTGTGCAGCCGTGATTACAGGAACTTTGCATTCTTCCAGTATAAAGATGTGCCCTTTAGGGGGTAAAGTTAGCACTGAACCTATCTGCCAGGATGTTGGCAATATCAGTTGGTTCTGTATATTTAGTGTCATTGTGCTGTAACTCAGAGCAGATCTGAGTGTTGCCATTGAGATTTTTTGACATAGCTATAGAATGCTTTGTGGTTGTCTTTAGAATCAGTGGCAATTTTGTTTTCATAATTAGCTTTGGAGGATTTTATGAGGGATCTCAGCTTCTTTCTGAGGCTGACCAGGGAGTTCCTCCAATCGTGGGATTTTACTCTTTTTTGCAACAGTTTCTTTCTTCTGTTGTATAGTTTGTTTATGGCAGAAGACCACCAGATTGGCTTCCCTTTTTTGGAGGATAGCATCTTGGTTCTGTTAGGGATAGCACGATCCATGCACTCGTGTAAGTGCTTATAAAGTGCATTTGTGTAGGATTCAGCAGTCGTACCGCTATTGTCCATCTGCATGGGTGTCATGAAGTTTGCCACTTCTGTCTTAAGAAGCGTGAAGTTGGCTTTGGAGAAATTTTTTACGGTTGTTTTCCTAATGGGGGGTGGGAGCAGGATGTGGATGTCTAGGGTGATTAGCATGTGGTCGGATCTGACCAACGAAGAGCTGACCTCTGGTGTGGAACACTGGTCACCCATGTTGGTGATGACCAGGTCTAGGATATTCCTGCCTCTGGTGGGGGTGTGGATAAGTTGATCCAAAGCGTTGGAATTGATGATTTCCAGAAAACGTTGAGCAAAAGAGTTGGTACATGAGTAGTTTTCCCAGTTAATGGTAAGGTAGTTGAAATCACACATTATTAGAGTGTTGGGTTGTACCTTAATATTTTCCAGTGTATCAAGAAAAGAGGAGTGGGAATCCTGGGACATGGTGGGGGGTCTGCAGCAAGCTACAATCTGGATTGCGGTTTTGTCCAGAGTTAGTTGAACTTGGATAATCTCAGATGCATTATGCTGAGCAACTAGCTTGGAGGTGTGGATATCCTTAATGAATATGGACACACCTCCACCTTTAGTGTTTCGGTCCGGGTTTGGTGGCCGAAAAGGTGTGGTATGAATTATAGCCTGGTAATGCAGGGGTATTCTCTGGAGCTTTGAGCCAGGTCTCTCTCACTGCACAGATGTCAATGTTCTCCATTTTAAGGAGTGCCTCGAGTGAGTGCATTTTGAGGTTTAGACTTCTAGCATTGAGTAGCACTACCATCAGATTTTGCTTGCTTGTACCTGTTACGGTGGTGAATTTGTCATTTGAACCTTGCCTAAAAAAGGCACTATAGGGGTGGCAAGAGCCTTTGCCAGTATCCAGAATCCCAAGGGTGACAGGTGCAGGCCATCTCTAGCAAAGCAGCGTGGTCTGTTGATCATGTCATCCCAAGCAGACAGATACTGGATTCCCTTAGAATGACACCAGAAGCTTAGCCAATTGTTAAAGTCAATCATTTTGTCCTTGTACTGCGGTGTCATTCTGGGTGACAGCAGGATGCTACTCAGGGCTAGGGCTATACCAGCCTGGGCTACAAGATCAGAGAGCTCCTCCATGTCTCTTTTCATGTAGTCCAGGGAGGTACATCTCAGGTCATACTTGTATTTGTTGTGGAGTGACCTGAGTGCGTGCGTTATGTGGCAGATCCTGGCACCTGACAGGCAGCTGACAGTAGCTTTTTCCTTGTTTAGCCTGGTGAGTGGAACATCAGTGTGCCTAACTATAGAGTCACCTATTACTAGAGTGTTGGGTACGTTATGCCTTATGGGCTGTAGTTGAGTGGCACACTGAGTATGTGGGCTATGTGTCATTTGGGTTGTGTTGGGGGGGTGGAGGTTGCTTGCATTTCTGCTTTGGAGGTCTCTGTTGTTTGGGCAGATTACTACTGAAAGCCTCCGCGAATGTAGGTGTGTGTTTTGTGGTTCTGTGTGCATGTTTTGGTGGTTTAGGTTTTGAGGGACTATGTGATGAGTGTGGTGCGGTGCAAGTGTTCACCTTCTCCTCTTGACTGTCTAGGCCAGTCTTTGGTAAAGAGAGTTTTGCTTCCAGTTTGGCTATATAAGTGCATCTCTCACAGATCGTAGTGTTGGGTGGTAGGAGGAGAGGGTTGTCTGTGTACATGAGGCAATTGCTGCATTGTCCCAAGATGCCCAGATTCATCAGGTAGACAGGAGAAACCACCGGGAGTTGACCTTTAGACATGCCTGAATAGGTGCTTATTTATTAAGTACTAAAAACTGTTTTCCTCTAGACAAGTGAGGAAAGTTGAGTGCTGTAGTAATTTGTAACTTATTTAGTGCTTACAATGAGTTCTGAACAAGTGCTGAGATCAAAGAAACAGATGAGTGCTAAAACTAAAAAGCTGGCTAGTTGCAAGGGAAATTTTGAAAAACAGACTTTATGGAGCCAGGAATAGTTTAACCCCGGTTAAGTGGGGGGGGGGGGCTTAGGAGCTCACAAACAGTCCTGGACACAGCAAATCCGTATCTGACCTGCCACAGGAAAGGGGGGAAGCAAGCTTAGAATTTTTTTTCCAGTAAAGTGGAAATGGAGAAAGTTGGAACGGAAGTTAGTTCAATGTTAAGAATCTGAGTGGGTTGGCACTCACAAATTTTCTCTATTAGATTGAGTGAACTAATGATACTAGACTGGGAGGAGTGTCACAGATCAAATATACAGTATGGGCGGGCAACTGCAAGGCCACCAAGTATAAGAACACACAACACTAGGGTGGGTGGAAAATAATTACAGTTTCTAGCTGTAGCCACTAAATGAAAGTTTTAAACAGATTAAGGAGCAGACTCGAAAATGCTTTTAACAGACAGAAATGCACAGAAAAGTTCGGACAGAGCACTCACAAACAGAAAATACAACTCTCAGTATGAAAAAGCAGTTTACAGTTAAGTAATGTTAAAACAGTTTAAAACAGTACATAAATGCAGTGAAACAATAAAAAAGCTTTATAACAGTGCAAACATATAGTAGATCAACTGTATAGCACAATTATAAGCGTTTCAGAAGTGCAATTCAGTGAAATAAGTGTAAGAAATAACTTATCCTGCTCTTGGAATCTTAAGGAATTTCCACTTATGCAATGCAATCCAGAGCCTGACAATACAAGAAGAACCTTTATAAGACACAGGATTTATATAGCAGTAAGAATGGAAGAGTTGAAAGATCAGATTACTACTCAGCCCCTGCTATTACCCAATCACTAGTACTACAGAAGGTCAGGAGGCCTTGTTAGCCTCAATAATAATGAAGACAATCAACAGAAAATGGCTGCCAGAAACACAAGCAAAACTTCCAGCCTACACAACAGGCCTCTATCAAGATTATGCCACCTGAGCAGACACAGAAACCTCACTTTAAAAGCATAGAAAGTTCACCCACAAAGAGAATATCCAAGTCTCAGTATGAAAAAGCAGTTTACAATTTAGTAATTTAAATAAAAAGAGCAATTATAGTAATGCACACTATTACAGTTCCTAGCTGTAGCCACTAAATGAAAGTTTTAAACAGATCAAGGAGCAGACTCGAGAATGCTTTTAACAGACAAAAATGCACAAAAAAGTTTGGATAGAGCACTCACAAATAGAAAATACAACTCTCAGTATGAAAAAGCAGTTTACAGTTTAGTAATGTTAAAACTGTTTAAAACGGTAAATAAATGCAGTGAAAAAATAAAAAAGCTTTATAACAGTGCAACAATATAGTTCAACTGTACAGCACAATTATAAGCATTTCAGAAGTGCAATTCAGTGAAATAAGTGTAAGAACAATTCAGTGAAATAAGTGTAAGAAATAACTTAGCCTGCTCTTGGAATCTTAAGGAATTTCCACTTATGCAATGCAATCCCGAGCCTGACAATACAGCAGAACATTTATAAGACACAGGGTTTATATAGTAGTAAGAATGGAAAAGTTGAAAGATCAGATTACTACTCAGCCCCTGCTATTACCCAATCACTCGTACTACAGAAGATCAGGAGGCCTTGTTAGTCTCAATAATAATGAAGACAATCAACAGAAAATGGCTGCCAGAAACACAAACAAAATTTCCAGCCTACACAACAGGCCTCTATCAAGATTATGCCACCTGAGCAGAACACAGAAATCTCACTTTAAAAGCATAGAAAGAACACCCACAAAGAGAAAATCCAAGTCTCAGTGTGAAAAACAGGTTTACAATTTGGTAATTTAAATAAAAAGAGCAATTATAGTAATGCACACTATTACAGTTCCTAGCCGTAGCCACTAAATGAAAGTTTTAAACAGATCAAGGAGCAGACTCGAGAATGCTTTTAACAGACAAAAATGCACAGAAAAGTTAGGATAGAGCAATCACAAACAGACAATACAACTCTCAGTATGAAAAAGCAGTTTACAGTTAAGTAATGTTAAAACAGTTTAAAACAGTACATAAATGCAGTGAAACAATAAAAAAGCTTTATAACAGTGCAAAAATATAGTAGATCAACTGTATAGCACAATTATAAGCGTTTCAGAAGTGCAATTCAGTGAAATAAGTGTAAGAAATAACTTAGCCTGCAAATATTAATCTGAAAAGGTTTAAAATAGGTACAGTTTGTAAGAAGGAATGAGTTAGAGATATACTGAGTGAGGTGGAGAAAAAAAAGGAAATATTAAACTCTCAAAGTTTAACTAACTACAGTCTGTAAGATGAAATGAGTGAAGCAAGACAAAGTGAGGTGAATGACTAAATGAGAGACAAAATATACCCTCATTTCATACTATTCAACATCCAGTGTTATTAATCTTTTAGACTGAACATTACTGAACTGTTATCTATAGCCTGTTTTTCACATTACACAGTAACAACTTGTTACAGACACACCACCCACAATATTAAACAGAATGGTAGAATAAGCATGCACATCTCAAAGTGTAAACTGTGACCTCAGTGACAAAAAGTCTAAGCACAGACCCTATGCATAAAAGCAAATAAAGAGTTAGTCAGTGAAGCATTCATACTGACTCATTTCTGCATGGTAAGATGAATATGTCAGTGTTAATCTAAAAGCATCTCTTGGTGCAGATGAAAAGATAATGCAAATTGTCCCATTTCAAGAACACTATCTTGGATGCATGTATGATGCAGGTATTCAGCATGGCTCAACAAAGTGCAGAAGGGACTTTCAAGATGGCTGCACATTGACTGACAGCTTAATTCTATCTCTCCCATTGTGAAAACAAAAAACTTGGCAGAGAAAGCCAGTGGACCTAAATTTCTGGGTACATTTCAGTAACTGGCTAGTAAGTACACTGCCTGTATGCTAGGAAAAAATAAACAGAGGACCTGAAGGAAAATCAGATTCAAAGGGGGATGAAGAAACACTGACTGGGAAAAGTACTGTAGCTGTTCAGCAAAAAGCAGTGCAAGCTCCAGACATGACATCCAGTAACCAAGAGGAATGTACAAGCCAACTGCACAAAGACCTCATTAAAATAAATGAAACACTGATGGAATATATCAACTCAAACAATAAAAGGCTGAAAAAAAATGGAAGAAGCTCTAGACAAATATGCAGATAAGATGATAAAACTGCAAAACTTAGAGGTCAAAATGAATTAAAGGCTGGCTGAATATGAGACTGCAAAATAAAAGATGTTTCAAAAAATAATGGAATTAGAGGTCAAAGCAAGTAGGGAAAATTATAAGTTATTTATTCACCATACCTTGGCATCTGTGCTGTCCATTTACATTCTTCCTCACAAACAGGTTTGGATCCAAACCTTGGATCCAACTTGGCCACATACACTAGTCTTTGGATCCAGTTCTTGAGCTCCCCCCTCTACCTATAATGCCCTATTCCAATCTGATCACCTCAGATCATGTTTGCTGCTAAACTTCCAACTTGTCAAAGAAAGATAAATACAGACAGAAGAAAAGACAGGGCTCAAACTTGGAATTGAATGATTACAAACATAGTCTAACAGGTACTTCCAGGAGCGACAGGGAGGGGAGACAGACGGGAGGGAAGGGGAGGAAAAATAAAAATGGACAGCATAGGCTCCAAGTTATGGTGAGTACATAACTTATAAATCTGATGTTGACCTTTTCATTCTTTCTCACAAATGGGACAGAGTCCCTGGCTACTTAGCCCTTGGGAGGCCCTCATGTAAGGACATGCCAGAGCACTGTCAAATCAAATGAAGCTCTGCTTCTAGATATGATGCCAAACTTATAATGTTTAACAAATGTATGAGGCTTTGACCTTGTAGCTGCACCTCAAATGTCGTCAATGGTGGTCCTTGACCAAAAAGGCGGATGAAGTAGCCATGGACCAAGTTAAATGAGTTTGAGGTGGTTTTGGTAAATTTAGTCCATTTTGAGAATAAACCAAAGAAATGCAG
The DNA here is from genome assembly GCF_019279795.1 of Protopterus annectens. Classification (NCBI taxonomy): domain Eukaryota; kingdom Metazoa; phylum Chordata; order Ceratodontiformes; family Protopteridae; genus Protopterus; species Protopterus annectens. The sequence continues at coordinate 796,534,281 of NC_056739.1, read as the reverse complement.
TCTGTAAACCATTTAACTAGAGTAACTTCAGATACTCCTTGACCCAGGTGATTAGGGGAAAAAGAAAAAGCTGAACTGTTTTGTTCTGTGAAGATAAAAATGTAGTTGTCTGTGCACATCAAGGAGATGAAGCATGTAACCTCCTTTAGTAGAAAAATCTGAAAAAAAAGACTATTTACTGTATGGGCTGCTTGCTGTTATTTTCTGACACCACTTTAGACAGAAAGGAAAGGTTAGTCCATACTGAAACCCTGTCCTTATGAAAAACAATGTAAGGTGGTTTAGCTGATAGAGCCTGGAGTTCAGAAATTCTTTTTGCTGAAGTTAGAGCTACCAAGATCATTTTCCATGAAAGAAATTTCAGAACACATTTGTTTGCCAGTTCAAAGGACTTCTGGGTTAAACCTTGAAGGACCACAGTAAGGTCCCAAGGAGAACAGGGGTCCTTTATCGGGGGTCTGAGAACAAAACTGCCTTTCATGAAGGCCTTACACAATCTGGAGGAAGCCAGAGAAAAAGATTTATTTCCTGAATGGAAATTAGAAATTGTTGCCAACTGAAGTTTAATTACTGAGGAAACTGGCTCCTTTTTTAAAAGAGTTGTTAGAAAGAGAAGAATGTCAGAAGTTGGGACTGAAAAATGGTCGCTATTCTAGCTAGAAGCCCAACTACAAAATATTTTCCATTTGCTTCTGTAGACTTTCTTGGTAGAAGATTTCTGGAGGCTAAAATAATATCACAAACTGGGGAAGAAAGCCTGGACTGTCTAGCTACTACTAGAAGTGAAGAAACCATGTAGTTAGGTTGAGGGTATGGAGGTTGGGATGCTGAATTTCTGACAGCTGAGACAGAAGATCATGAGTAGGCTCCAGTATCCATGGAGGATATCGCAAGTGAGACCGTAGGAAGAGGAACCATACTTGCCGAGGCCAGAAGTGGGCAATGAAGATGACTAAGCTTTTCAGCCTGTTTGCTTTCTGTAAGAATTTTGGAATCAGGGGAAGAGAAGGGTACTCATAAAGGAGATCCGAAGGCCAACTGTGAATCAGGGTGTGTCTCAGTGACTCCCCCTAGGGGGGGGGGGGAAATAGAGCAAAGTACTTGCTGCACTTCTTGTTGAAGGGATGGAAAATAGGTTGCAGCAAGGTTGGCCCCAACTGCTGAAAATCATAATCGTTACTAACTGACTGACAGACCATTAAGTGAGGCATCAGAATGGATCTGCATAGCCTATCCACTAGTATATTGGTTTTCCATGAGATGTGCACCACCTTAAGAAAGCAGTCTGATGACATCGCCCATTCCCAAACCTCATGGCCTCTGTGCACAGGGAGTAAGCTTGGGTTCCTCCTTGCTTGTTGATATACCAGACTACCAACATGTTGCCCATCTGAACTGCAACAGTCCAGTCCACAGTGGTAGAGCATCTTGAAAGGCCTCCAATGCTAGAAGGACTGCTCTAATCTCTAGAACACTGAAATGCAAACTGGTCTCTAGAAAGAACCACATGCCTTGGACTGTCCTTCCTAGGAAATGCCACACCACCCCAGTTGGGAAGCGTACATAGTCGGTGTCAACTGGGGGCAGAAGAACAAACGTTCTGCCCAGAAAAAGACTGTTGGACTTAATCCAGCAACTAATATGATGTTTGCAAACTGGAGTGAGTCATACAGGAAAGGATAGGAGATGAAAAAGAATGGACCATTGTACAGCTAAAGTCCATTGGAGAATTTGCATAAAGAAGCGTGCTAAGGGAACCAGTAGTTTGGCAGCTGACAATAACCCCAGATCTTACAGCACTAATCTTGCTGGAGTGGAAGAGTGAGAAAGTATAGTCTGAACCTAATTTCTTAAAGATGTAATGCAGTGCTGAGGGAGGGAAGCTATCCAAATTGTAGTATTCAAAAGAGTCCCTATGAATTCTGGGCTATGTACTGGAAATAGTTTTGATTTAGCAAAATCTAATCAAGATACCCAAGGGGCTGCAAATCTGGAGCAAATATTCCCTGGCTTGTAGAAGTTGATGCTTGGATGGGACAGTGAGAAGCCAATCGTCTAGATATGGAAACACCTGGAATGCGTTGAGCCTCAAGTGAGCTGTTACTACTGCCATGCATTTAGTAAACACCCTGGGCGTTGTGGTGAGTCCAAAGGGCAGAGCTCTAAACTGGTAATGGTTGGCTCCCTGCTGAAAGCATAGATGTCTTCTGGAATATCTATTATTATGTGATAGTATGCATCTTGAATATCTACAGATCATATCCAATTGTCCTTGTGCAGAAAAGGCAGGACAGAGTGGACCTTGACCTTTCAGAACTTTGCCTTCTTTACATACTGGTTTAACTTGTCTATATCCAAAATGGTTCTGAGGTCCCCTGTTTTGTTTGGCACTAAAAAGAAGTATGAATAAGTCCTGAATCCTATCTGGTTGGGTGAGACCTTTTGAATGACTCTTTTCTCCAGCAGCTTTTCAATTTCTTGTGCTGCATCTTTCCTCTGACTGAGTGGAACATCAGGAAGTTTATTCTTTTGAGGAGGAAGAAGGGAAAATGGTATGTAGTAACCACCAGATATTATTCTTAGCACCCAAGAATCTTTTGTGATATCTGTCCAGGCATCTAGATGCAAAGAGAAATGACCCCAGATTGCCTCCAGAGTTGGACAGTCAGGCAGCACTTCAGGAGCGCTGATAGGACCTATCTGAAAAGGAACCTCTAAAGCCCTGGTTCTGCTGACCCCCTCTGCCTCCAGGGCGATGCCTACTATTAACACTTCCTCCTCTGCCTCTGGTGGAATTTTCTCCAAGTGAATCTGGGAACCACATCTTCTTACCATCACATTGGTTTCTTAAGAATGTCTATTTGGAATGGTAGAAAACTTGATTCCTATGACAGACAGTGTCTTTCCTTCTTGTTTGCTGCGGGTAAGTATGTCCTTAACTGATGGCCTGAACAAGTGAAGTGCCATCAAATGGGGCATTAACAAAGGATGTCTTGAAAGGCTCTGCAAAATCACATAGCTGCATTCTGGCATGTCTCCTTATGGCTATCCCTGAACCAGTTGCTTGTGAGGTACCTTCCTCTGTATGGGAGATCAACCTCATTGAAGCATTTGAAATGGGCAACAGAGTGGCCAGTTGAAAAAAAGTCTTTCTGAAATCCTTAGCAGACATGGACTCAGACAGAGCATTTGATAATTTCTTAGTCAAATCTCTCTGTAGTCTAGTAAAAAGTGCCAGATAATTTTAGAGACCTCAGCTCGAAGGTAGCTCAGGTAAACACTCACTTTCCAAATCTGTCCAATGCTCTGGACTCTTTGTTCAGTGGATAGACAGACGAGTTCTGCTCTGCCAACTCTTTCTTGATGGTTGCCACCACCACCATAGCATCAGCTGGGACTCCATTGCTACAGTAGGGTCTATCAGCAGGAGCAGCTAAAAATTTGCCTGGGTGCTTGGGGATGGGTTTGATAGTGTCTAGTTCCTTCCATGTCCAGTGGGAAACCAAATCCATCAGTTCATCTGCTGGTGGGGGGGGGGGTGTCACACAAGACGAGGAGAAGGAGAATGGGACCACCTTTCTGCTAGAGGACCTTGAGAATATCTCCAAAAAAAGATGTCATGAGGTGGTGATATGGGGGATCCATCTCACTCATCAACATTATTGTCTTTTGTGACAAACTCCATCTGGGAGTCTGTGTGTCTCCTCTTACACATCCTCTTCTGAGGAACCTCCTCCGTGGGATGTTCAGGGGAGGTGTCGGAAGGGAGGGGAAACTCTTCTAGTGGAACTGCCTGTCCATGTGGAATAGGTCTGATGGGCTCAGAGCTTGAAACCGAAGAGGGGAAGGATCTGAGACAAGAGATGAACATTCTCTATAGACAGAAAAATCCCTTTCTACCACCATAAAAGCAAAAGGACCAAGGGGAAACTCTTTCCACCCTTCTCAGAGCTGAGGCCTCTGAAGAAGGTAGGTTGAGGCCATCCCCAGATCCGAGCCTCAAGGGGAGAACCAGATCTGAGCTGTCCAGGGCCGAAGCTCCACATTGGAGGGATAGATCTGACAAAATTGGAGCAGAATCCAACCCCTCAGATCCGGCATCAACATCACGGCTCAGAGACCTGCTCTGATCCAAGGGTATCAGAGCAGAACTGGAGAATGTTGGAGTTGAGGAAGAAAGTTTCCTTGGACCTGATGCCAAACCTCTTGGGGATCTCGGATCCTGGGACTCCAAAACCACAGGTTGGATCTGAGAGAGAGACAGTATGGACTTTGTAGGTGCATTCACGGATCCAGGAGGGGACGGAGCTGGCAGGAACCCCATCTTTTTTCTTTCTCCCTTCTTTTCTCTTTCCCCTTGTTCAGTTTTAAGAAATGTAAGCACTGCAATGTAAAAAATAAATAAATAAATATATAAAAATGAAGAGAAGAAAAATCTTGTTAAAAGAGCATGAAAATGGAAAATTAGTGTGCTTCTTCTCATTCATGCGTGGTGGAATGACTGGAATAAGTCTATTAGCTTAATCTATTAACACCTTTTAATAGACAAAAAGTAAATGAAAACGAATATTGAATATCGTAAGGCTTTTTTTCCAGTAAACAAATGTATGCTTGGCAGTTTTGTATCTGGTTCTCATGTCTCTAGGAGACAATCTGATAAAGAGAAATGGCTTGGAGAAAATGTTTTCTGAAAGCATTCAAGTGTTTTGCCAGCTGAAAGAGCTATAAAGATAGGACAAAGCCAGACAGTACCATGGATAACCTTTCTTTTAGGTTATCTCAAGTGTGTGTGTGTGTGTGTGTGTGTGTGTGTGTGTGTGTGTGTGTGTGCGCGCGCGTCTGTGTGGCAGTTAGTTTGGAACATTTGTTCCTATTAGGTGAGTAAAACTTCAATATTTGAAGATGTACATAGTTTTGTGTCTCATAGGTTCATAGGTGTTTACTAGGCTAATGACCACAAGGGCTTTTTTAAGCCTAGCCATGCATCCCAAATCTCTGACAACTTCTGATACCCTTGATAGGTGTAAGCATGGGCCTGGATGTACCACTTACAGGTTACCTGCTTGCATCAGATGCATAGGTGTCAAACCAGGGATGAATTTCCGGTTTCTCATCCAATTGTCCAAGTTGCACTTAAATTGGGTTAAGGAGGAACTCTGCTTCACATGGACGGGGAGCCTGTTCCATAGATGGAGTAGTCTCTGGGATACATACCTATATCTCTAGCAGGTCCTATTTATATCACAGGCAAGGTTTAAGTATTCAGAATGGGTAATTCTGGCACTGTTTGTTTTGTGGATATGCAGAAGGTCCATCAGAGTGGGGTCTGACAATACCCTGCATGCCAGGCATAGATCTCCCCTCAAAAGCCTGTAGGAGAGAGAACACAGGGATAGGGCCTTGAGGTGGTCTGCATATGACATATCACTTACGCCCTGTATTCTTTTAGTGAGGATCCTCTCTGGACGTTCTAGTTGTTGGCTATGCCTGGTTAGGTACATACCAAAGGGTGCATTGTACTCAATGACAGGTCTGATGAATGCAAAATACAGTGGAACAATGACTTTCTTGGACTTAGATGTCATAGCTTTGTTTATAAGCTACACAACATAGAATGATTTCTTCACCACTGCAGACATATGATTATCGAAGGCTAGATTATTATCTGTGTGTGTCTCCAAGTCTCTGACTACTGGGTCAGCTCTAAGGGGTGTGTTGTCAATATTATAGTTACCAGGGATAGATGACTTCCCAAAGGATACTATTATGCATTTCTTGGCATTTAGTTTTAGTCCATGGATCTGACACCAATTGTTTGTCTTTGTCAGCTCCTCCTGGAGAACATTTGCGTCAGTATGAGATTCAATGACAGCTCATAATTTGCAATCATCTGCAAATTTAGTCAGCCAGAGACCAATGACATTGGCCTTGAATTCTGAGAAGTAAATGTCAGGTGTAACTAAGGAAATTATTTTTTTTTTGAAATATGACACAGAATTGGAACTGCCTAGACATAGTGGAGCCTTGCTGAGTCTAATTATGGTGGCTGCCAAAAAAGCAATTACTAGGAACTGGAAGCCAGTCTAAACCAACCTTACTAGAAGCAGCGAATATAGTAACAGATAAAATAATTGGAACTGGTAACTTTAGAAAAGGGTAGGAGCAAATTACTTAGGAAACAATATGAACTGTGGGAACAATGCATGCAGAGGAGGAACAAGGTTTAAAAGAAGGCAGGATTAAAATGAGCTATGTAATGTTTGACTGACAATGACTTGATATATTATAAATAATGTATAATGTTTGCAACTATAATTTGGTCATCATGATTTGCAGTGTATAATTCCGCAGCTGAAATTGTGTCAGTTTGGTTTGTTTTCAATCATATAAGTGTAAGACTGCCTATGTCATACGTGATAATTTAATAAAGATGTTTCTTGTTTAAAGAAAAAAAAAGTGGAGAAAGTCTGCACTAAGCACTCTACAGGCTACCCTGTGACAGTCCACCAAAGGGAACAAAACATGAACATGGACATCCTACTTCAAGCTGTGTAGTGTTACTGTAGATCCCTGCCTTTCTGGCATCAGTGGGGAAGTACCTGGTAAATCTAAGCCAGTCCTGCCTGTACTACATAAAAAAGAGGTCTACTGCAACATTTAGAAAGTACATATAAGTTTGTCTGGTGGAGTCAATTTTGTGGATGACCATAAATGAATACAAAGAGTGTGAAGAAACGCACAAAAACAGTGCTTTAACAGAGGTAAATAATTACTCTAGTTCGTTTTCAGGTTGTCCATTCCCAAGGCGCGCACACACACACACACACACATATATATATATATATAATATATATATATATATATGTTTGTGTGTGTGTGTGTGTGTGTGTGTGTGTATGTAAAAAAAAAAGAATGAACATGCCAGCTCTTGCTCTCAAATATTTAAATAACTTAAACACTCAGTACAAACCGCAGTTTAGATGGAAGCTTGGTAGCTCTTACAAGAACTGTTCAGCTGTTACAAACAGCAGTTTAAACTGAAGCTTGCTAAACTGTTGAGCTGTTAATAGCAACTGAAACACTCTTGATACAAACAGCAGTTAGTGTGGATGTTTACTAGCTCTTACAAGAACCATTGGGCTGGTAAGAACAGCTGAAGCACTACTGATATAAACAGCAGTTTAAATTGAAACTTGCTAGCTCTTCACGAACTGTTGAGCTGTTAAAAACAGCTAAAGCACTCTTGATACAAGCAGTGATCCAAGTAGGAGTTTCCCAGTTCTAATTAGACTGTTAAAAACTCTATTATATAAAACAAATAGTAAAACAAACAATAAAAATACAGGATAAGCGCTTTCAGTTATGCTTAACCTTCTTCAGATCCTTTTAGAAGTAAGAAAAACTTCCTTTTTATATATAAAGCAGTTGCCACTCCCATTGTGAAGACATCATTCCTTAAAGTGAAAGCTTACATTGTATTTACTTTTTATTTCTCAGGCCTCACTCTTTTAATATAGGTTTTAGGGGTACTACCCCATTCAGTCCTGGGGGATGATCTGCTCTCTGATCCATAATCCACCTTGCTTCTTCAGCTTCCGTTTTATGCATTATATACTTTCTTTAATGTTTGATAAAGCCATAAATCTAAAAGAATGGTTCTCAAATCTAGAGATATGTTGGTAGAGAGAATTAGTTTCTACCTTGTTTCTTGTATCACATAGGTGGCGAAGAATACATTCCTTGAATTTTCTGTTCGTTTTACCTATATAAGCTGTGCAGATACTAAAGGTTGCAACATATACTAGGTTCCTGCTATTGCAATTCACTAGCTCTTGGAAAGTATATATCTTATTTGTTACAGGATGTATAAATGTATCTTGTGTGTTAATCCAAGCACATGCTTTACAGAAACCACATTTGTGTGTACCTCTGTTATGCCTTGTAGGAGCAGCCTGAGTGATATCATTTCTCATCTCTATTCCATCTTTTTGGCATAAAAGCCTCTTTAGATTATTTTTGTTCTTAAATGCAAAGCTGGGTTTTTCTTCTACTAGTTCTTTAATTCTAATATCTGATGTTAAAATTGGCCAATATTTCCTAATAGTGCCACATATAGCTGCACTGTCTGTGCTATATGTGATCGTACACCTTACTTTGTGTTCTTTGGAGCAGCTTTCTTTATTCTGCTTCATCTCTTGATACTCGTACTGCCTGATTGTTCACTATATTGTGGAAAATATGTCTGAGATGCATATTTGAGTAGTGTAGCATATAGTGGACAATCAAGCAGTACGGGTATCTAAACTTTGCACAAACTAAGATGTTTATTTCTTGGAACATGAGAAACTGTTGAATAACTTTATGAAAAGAGGGTATAAAGAAAAAACTTTTAGTTATGTACTCACCATAACTTCAGATGTTTGGGATCCATTGCTGCAGTCCTGACTGATGGGTTAGTCCGATCCAGTCGGCCCGAATACCAGAGTATGCTATAGAGCTGGCCTCTAATTGGCTGAGCTATCTTTATCCCAGGATGCACCACCACTAATCCCCAGATCTTGTTTGTCCACATTCATGCAGACATGTCCCACAGCTTGTTTATATAACATTGTTAGATGTTTCAAGATGAAACAACAGGTAAATTCGGACCTTCTGATATCCTCTGATGTCCAAGGAAGGGGAAGGAGGGAGGGTTATTGGAATGCAGCAATGGATCCCAAACATCTACATTTATGGTAGGTACAAAACTAAAAGATGTTATGTGATCCTATCTGCTACATTCTGACTGATGGGACAGAATCCCTAGCACCTAAGGTGGCTCAAATTATAAAGTAGTGGAACAACATGCCTGTAAGCACTGTGGAACCAAATGAAGCTCAGCCCTCTAGATGCCACATCTAATTTGTAGGAAGGTGATAATGAGAAAAAGTGTGCACTGAAGACCATGTAGCTGCAGCACAAATGTCACCAATAGCCAGCTTAGAATGAAATGCTGTTGAAGTAGCCATAGCCCTTGTAGAATGAGCCTTGACAGAGCTGGAATCTCTTTGTTAGAATAACAAAATGCTTGAGTAATACAGTCCCTGATCCATTTGGCAATAGTGACCTTTGTGACACAGGCTTGCCCAATTTGAACTCTGCAAAGGATACAAACAACTGATCTGACTTTCTTGATTGTTTAGTCCTATCTAAATAAAACGCGTAACTGTCTGTTGATATCTAAAGTGTGGAAAATCTTTTCCGCTTTATTTTGAGGATCTTGGGAAAAACTGGAAGCTGAATAGTTTGTTGCAAGCATAAAGTAGAACAAACTTTAGGCATAAAAGAAGGATTTGGTCTGAGGGATACCCTGTCTGTATGGAAAACCAAAAGGGCTCTACTGACAAAGCCTGAAGTTCTGAAACCCTTCTGGCAGAAGTAATAGCCAACAGAAAGGCTGTCTTCCATGACAGAAACTTTAGATCAGCAGTAGCTGCGGTTCAAAGGGAAGAAGTCAAGGCACGCAACACTATATCGAGATCCCATGGAGGTGCAGGATGAGAAATCGGAGGTCTTAATAGAGCAGCACCTTTCAAGAAGGTCTTACACAATCTGTTGCTCATTAAAGGTGGGTCTATGGATTCATGAAAATTAGAAATTGCTGCCAATTGTACTTTGATGGTAGAAACTGAAGAGCCTTGATTGAAAAGAGAGGTCAGGAATTTTAGTACTTCTGCCACGGGAGTAGAAATGGGGTCCAGGCCCCGGAGTTGAGCCCAAATAGCAAACCTTTTCCATTTGCTAGAATACAGTTTCTTTGTAGCAGACTTGTGGGCTGAAGATAATATGTGCACAACATCTGGATCCAGTGTATGACTCCTGAGTATCGTCGGAAGAGGAGGAGCCAGGCCGTCAATTTTAAGGTGTGTAGGGACTGGTGTAATAGTCCCGACTGATGAATCAGTAGGTCTGGGATCTGGTCCAGGAACCATGGACCTTCCAGAGCATGTTTCCGAAGATAGGGAAACCACACTTGACGAGGCCAGTAAGGAGCAATTAAGATCATCTTGCTCCCTAAGAGAGATGCCTTTTGAATCATCCTGGGGAGGAGAGGAAGAGGAGGGAAGGCATAAAGCAGGCCGGTGGGCCAAGGATGGACTAATGCGTCCATGGGGCTCTTCCCCGGAGCCGGGGTTAGGGAGAAAAATTCTTTGCACTTCGCATTCAGATGAGTCGCGAAGAGGTTGCAACACGGAACTCCCCATTCGCTGAAAATCTGCCTTGTAACTGTCATATTCAGAGACCATTCGTGAGGAGAGAGGATGGTTCTGCTCAACCTGTCGGCTATGACATTGGACTTGCCCGGTATGTGAGTAGCCACTAGGAAGCGTTTGGTCGAGACTGCCCATTCCCAAACTCTCATGGCTTCTCTGCAAAGAGGGTAGGATCTGGTCCCTCCCTGTTTGTTCAGGTACCAGACAACTGACATGTTGTCTGAGTGAACAGCAATTATGCCCTGAGGGAGATTATCGTGAAGGGCTTGAAGGGACAGGAGTACTGCCCTCATTTCTAGGATGTTGATGTGAAGAGGGGTCTCTTCCGGGTGCCATTTGCCTTGGACTGACCTGCCCAGGGAATGCCCCCCCCACCCCATCTGGGAGGCGTCCGTGGTCAAAGTGGCCACCGGAGGAGGAAGAACAAAGGGTCGTCCCTGATCCAAATTGGAGGACACTAGCCACCAGCGAAGGTCCCGTTTGCAAGATTCCGTGATCCATATGAGGTGATTGAGAGGGAGTTCCTGAAAGGACCACTGAGTTGAAAGAAGCCACTGGAGGATTCTCATGTGCAACCTTGCCAAAGGAACTAGCAGAACCGTGGCAGACATGGATCCCAATAGCTGCAGGACCATTCTGGCTGGGGCTTTGGACCTGGGGAGTAAGGCTCGAACTTGATTTTGAATGGTTTGAATTCTGTCTGTAGGTAGATAGACCCGCATCTGGTTTGAACCTATCTCTACCCCTATGAATCTTATTCTTTGAGATGGCCGCAACACAGACTTTGGCCAATTGAAGGTGATTCCAAGGGAACTGCCCAGTGATATAGTGGCTTGTAGGCTCAATGAAGTAGATGCTTGGAGGTGGCAGTTAGGAGCCATTCGTCTAGGCACGGAAACACCTGGAATCCTAGACTTCTCAGGTGAGCAGTCACTACTGCCAAGCATTTGGTGAACACCCTGGGGCTGTGGTGAGACCAAAGGGCAGCACACGGAACTGAAAATGACTGCCTCCTAGGCTGAAGCGCAGATGTCTCCTGGACGCTTGATGTATTCTGATATGATAATATGCGTCCTTGAGATCTATGGAGCACATCCAAACACCCTTCTCCAACAATGGGAGAATGGTTTGTAGAGTGACCATTCGAACTTGGACTTCTTGACTGAACGGTTTAGGATGCTTAGGTCCAAATGGGCCTCAAGTCTCGGTCTTTTGGCACCAAAAGAATCTTGAGTAAGTCCCTAATCCGATCTGGTCTGCGGGACCAGTTGGATGACTCCTTTTGCAGCAGCTTTGAAATTTCTGAGGCTAAAGTTACCATCCAGTGATCTTTGCCCAGCAGAGGTAAAAGCTGTTGTAACGTCAACATCTTGAACTTGGGAATGTCCAGATAAGTGTTGAGGATAGATAGATCCAAAATTGGTCTCCACGTGTTTCCCTTCTTTGGAACCAGGAACAGGCGAGAGAATAAAATCCTAGGCCCCTTTCTGATACAGGGACTGGCTGAATGGCCCCTATGTGAAGTAACTGTAAAACTTGCTTGTGAGCCTCTTTTCTTTGTTGAGGAGGAACGTCTGGCATGCGTTTGAAAGAGGGCATTGTATGGAAATAAAATCTGTAACCTTGGTGAATGATATCCAACACCCATTTGTCTTGAGTAATTAAATCCCAATTTTCTTTGAAAAGAGACAGTCTTCCTCCTAAAAGGAGCTGCCAAGCGTGAATCTGCTGGCAGCTGAAAACAGATCATTGGGTCTGTTTACGAAAGGACTGACCTGCCCCTCACCAGAAGTCTGAGCAGGTGAACTCCTGTTCTAGGCCTAAAAGAACCTTGAGCCCTGCTCCCTACCACGTCTAGACCTACCCTAGACTGAGAATCATAAGCAGGATATGTCCACCTTAGCAGGCCAATTTCTACTAAACCCGGTGGCTGCACCTGCAAAAATCTTTAACAGTTTGCATAGACTTAGCTTTGTCCTCCATTTTCTTTAAAACTGCTTCCACAGGCGAACCAAACAACACATCAGACTGTAAAGGAGCATCCAAAATCCTTGTCTTAACATGCTCAGCTAAATTCTGATCCTTCAACCAGGCATGCCTGCGAAGAACAGAACTGGTAGCAGCCACCCTCGAGGAGGCCTGTACAGCATCAAAACCACATTGCAAAGAATGCTTACCCACTTGTTCAGACACATGAACCAAATCCAGCAACTCTTTACACTCAATACCTTCCGCCAAAGTATCCACCTTACATTTCAATTGTGAAAGGAGATAATTCTGATATTTTAGCATGTGAAACTGACAATTCAAAGCTCTCATGGCTAGAGTGGAAGAAGTATACACTTTCTTTCCCCACCTATCCAAAGCCCTTGCCTCTTTATCAGTGGGAACAGGATTTTTAACCACAGAAGCCTTTACACCCTTAGGCCCTTGAGAAATAGTTTCTGGGTCCGCCCTAGGACTCTTAAACAAATATTTATGAGCTTGGGGCACCCTATAATACCTATCAGGCTTAACAGGAGCAGGAGGCAAAGAGTCAGGGTTCAGGGAAGCCTCTGCAAAAACATCTTCCACCACATTCAACACAGGAGGAATAGCTAAAGGCCTATGCTGGGGTAAAACAAGAACTCCCTAAGCCGTTTCCTGGAGTCAGAGTAATCCTGGCCTTCCCATTTAAAGTGCTCCCTCATGGAATGCAAAGTCTCTGAAAATGAGAAATCCTCAGGTGGAGAAGCTGTAGGAGTGGAATCATCCACATCAGAATCAGAATAAGTAGGATACTCCTGCATACCTTCCAGAAGATTCTGAAGCCTCTGAACACTGTTCAAAACTATCAAACTCGGTTCCACCCTAGGCCTCTTATCAGGAGGGCATAGAGCCCCCAATCATAGTAATCAAATCTTCTGCCATTTTAAGCATATGTTTCTTAGGTACAGAACCCGAAATGCTAGGAGAAGCCCCCACTGCTGAAGAAGCTGGGCCTACCTCTTAAAAGTTTGGCAACAGAAGGAGGCCCTAACTACCTTGGGAAGAGGGAAGAACAGTCACCTGAGAAGCCCCTCAGCCTGGCCTACCTCCTGAGAAGGCACATCCTGTAAGAGTATAGTTTCTGCCTGGGACTCCATGGAAACTCCTGGCAAAACCTCCGGCTCCACTGAGCCTTCTAAAGAACCGGCGTCGGGACTGCCGGTTCCTCAACCCTAGGCTTCACTGTTTTATCCTTGCGCTTCTTGGAGAAGCGTCGGAGCATCCGGCGGCATTTATAATTACAACGCTTCCAAACACTAACCTGGCACAGTCTAACCTCCTCTTAATAGTGCGTTTGTTAAACCTAGCACAAGAGCGCAACCAACAACGTCGTGCTCAGGCCCTAGACAAGGTATACACAAGGTCTGGTAATCACTATGAGGTATCTGTTTCCCACAAGAAATACAGTTATTCACTTTTTCTGACATCCGGTACAATACTGAGGCAAGAAAAAACTAAAATGTTCCCCAGCGGGTACTTAGCCAACTCTGTTTGTCTGAAACTCCGGTTTGAAATATTTCAGTACGCCAACCTGCACTCGCAAAATTGCTTCTGCATCGGACCATGCGGCAAAAGACTGAGGATATGGCGTTGGTCATGCGCGTATTAACCCTGGCGTACTGGCGTCAGTCTAATGCGCCCTGACCGACGTCAGCCTTATACTCTGGTATTCGGGCCGACTGGACGCGGACTATACCCAATAGTCAGGACTGCAGCAATGGAAGACGAAGAACATCTTTTAGTTATGTACTCACCATAACTTCAGATGTTTGGGATCCATCTAGCCTACATTCTGACTGATGGGTTTGGAGCGATCCTCGGCTCCGACTCATGCACGCTTATGCTATAGAGCGAGGCCTCTAATTGGCTGAGCTATCTTTATCCCAGGATGCACCACCACTAATCCCCCAGATCTTGTTTGTCCGCATTCATGCACACATGCACAGCTTGTTTATATAACATTGTTAGATGTTTCAAGATGAAACAACAGGATTCGGACCTTCTGATATCCTCTGATGTCCAAGGAAGGGGGAAGGAGTGTGGGTTATTAGAATGTATGCGAGATGGATCCCAAACATCTGAAGTTATGGTGAGTACATAACTAAAAGATGTTATGTGATCCTATCTGCCTACATTCTGACTGATGGGACAGCATCCTAGCACCTAAATCCCGGGTGGCTCATTGGAAAACACTCCTGAGCACTGTGGAACCAAATGAAGCTTCGTCCTCTAGATGCCACATCTAATTTGTAGTGGGAAATGAAGGTGCGGGGAAGACCATGTAGCCGCAGCACAAATGTCACCAATAGCAAGCTTAGAATGAAATGCTACCGAAGTAGCCATAGCCCTTGTAGAATGAGCCTTGACAGAGGTGGTAAGCTCTTTGTTAGAATAAGTATAAGCTTGAGTAATACAGTCCCTGATCCATTTGGCAATAGTGACCTTTGTGACAGCGTTGCCCAATTTGTTTTCTGCAAAGGATACAAACAACTGATCTGTTTTTCTTGATTGTTTGGTCCTATCTAAATAAAAACGTAACTGTCTGTTGATATCTAGTGTGTGGAAAATAAACTCCGCTTTATTGGAGTATTTTGGGAAAAAAACTGGAAGCTCTAACGATTGTTGCAAGCATAAAGTAGAATAAACTTTAGGAACAAAAGAAGGATTTGGTCTGAGGGATACCCTGTCTGTATGAAAAACCAAGTACGGGGGTTTCACTGACAAAGCTTGAAGTTCTGAAACCCTTCTGGCTGAAGTAATCGCCACTAGAAAGGCTGTCTTCCATGATAGAAACTTTAGATCACAGGTAGCTGCCGGTTCAAAGGGAAAAGAAGTCAATATCGAGATCCCATGGAGGTGCAGGATGAGAAATCGGAGGTCTTAATAGAGCAGCACCTTTCAAGAAGGTCTTACACAATCTGTTGCTCATTAAAGGTGGGTCTATGGATTCATGAAAATTAGAAATTGCTGCCAATTGTACTTTGATGGTAGAAACTGAAGAGCCTTGATTGAAAAGAGAGGTCAGGAATTTTAGTACTTCTGCCACGGGAGTAGAAATGGGGTCCAGGCCCGGAGTTGAGCCCAAATAGCAAACTTTTCCATTTGCTAGAATACAGTTTCTTTGTAGCAGACTTGTGGGCTGAAGATAATATGTGCACAACATCTGGATCCAGTGTATGACTCCTGAGTATCGTCGGAAGAGGAGGAGCCAGGCCGTCAATTTTAAGGTGTGTAGGGACTGGTGTAATAGTCCCGACTGATGAATCAGTAGGTCTGGGATCTGGTCCAGGAACCATGGACCTTCAGAGCATGTTTCGAAGATAGGAAACCACACTTGGCGAGGCCAGTAAGGAGCAATTAAGATCATCTTGCTCCCTAAGAGATGCCTTTGAATCATCCTGGGGAGGAGAGGAAGAGGAGGGAAGGCATAAAGCAGGCGGTGGGCCAAGGATGGACTAATCGTCCATGGGGCTCTTCCCGGAGCCGGGTTAGGGAGAAAAATTCTTTGCACTGCATTCAGAGGTCAGCGAAGAGGTTGCAACACGGAACTCCCCATTCGCTGAAAATCTGCCTTGTAACTGTCATATTCAGAGACCATTCGTGAGGAGAGAGGATGGTTCTGCTCAACCTGTCGGCTATGACATTGGACTTGCCCGGTATGTGAGTAGCCACTAGGAAGCGTTTGGTCGAGACTGCCCATTCCCAAACTCTCATGGCTTCTCTGCAAAGAGGGTAGGATCTGGTCCCTCCCTGTTTGTTCAGGTACCAGACAACTGACATGTTGTCTGAGTGAACAGCAATTATGCCCTGAGGGAGATTATCGTGAAGGGCTTGAAGGGACAGGAGTACTGCCCTCATTTCTAGGATGTTGATGTGAAGAGGGGTCTCTTCCGGGTGCCATTTGCCTTGGACTGACCTGCCCAGGGAATGCCCCCACCCCATCTGGGAGGCGTCCGTGGTCAAAGTGGCCACCGAGGAGGAAGAACAAAGGGTCGTCCCTGATCCAAATTGGAGGACACTAGCCACCAGCGAAGGTCCCGTTTGCAAGATTCCGTGATCCTGAAAGGACCACTGAGTTGAAAGAAGCCACTGGAGGATTCTCATGTGCAACCTTGCCAAGGGAACTAGCAGAACCATGGCAGACATGGATCCCAATAGCTGCAGGACCATTCTGGCTGGGGCTTTGGACCCTGGGAGTAAGGCTCGAACTTGACTTTGAATGGTTTGAATTCTGTCTGTAGGTAGATAGACTCGCATCTGGTTTAAATCTATCTCTCTACCCCTATGAATCTTATTCTTTGAGATGGCCGCAACACAGACTTTGGCCAATTGAAGGTGATTCCAAGGGAACTGCCCAGTGATATAGTGGCTTGTAGGCTCCATGAAGTAGATGCTTGGAGGTGGCAGTTAGGAGCCAGTCGTCTGGTACGGAAACACCTGGAATCCTAGACTTCTCAGGTGAGCAGTCACTACTGCCAAGCATTTGGTGAACACCCTGGGGGCTGTGGTGAGACCAAAGGGCAGCACACGGAACTGAAAATGACTGCCTCCTAGGCTGAAGCGCAGATGTCTCCTGGACGTTTGATGTATTCTGATATGATAATACGCGTCCTTGAGATCTATGGAGCACATCCAAACACCCTTCTCCAACAATGGGAGAATGGTTTGTAGAGTGACCATTCGGAACTTGGACTTCTTGACTGAACGGTTTAGGATGCTTAGGTCCAAAATGGGCCTCAAGTCTCGGTCTTTTTTGGCACCAAAAAGAATCTTGAGTAAGTCCCTAATCCGATCTGGTCTGCGGGGACCAGTTGGATGACTCCTTTTTGCAGCAGCTTTGAAATTTCTGAGGCTGCGGTATCCCGTTGACTGGGTGGCGGGTCCGGGATTTTTTGGACTGGGGCGAGAATGGGATGGAGTAACCTCCGGCGATAATCCGAAGCACCCATCGGTCCTGAGTGATCCCTTCGCAGGCCTTCAGGTGCTTGAACGGCCCCCGACTGGCTCCGGAGCAGCACAGCCGGGCAATCCCTCAGGGACTATGAAAGGCTGAAGAGCCACGAAAGGACTCGCGGTCTCCAGTGTTGTGAGGGCCTCTGCCGCCTCTGGGACGGCGTCTTCCGAATGAATTTCCCCCTCCTCTGCCTCTGGAGGGGGAACCTTCCTGCTGAGAGGGGTAAGACTTCTGAGATCTACGGAACCACATCTTCCCTCCTCTTTTAGCCTTGGAATAAGGCCGAAAGGGAGTGGAAAATCATGCCCCTACGGCAGTCAGAGTCTTACCCTCCTGTTCACAGCGGGTAAGTGTGTCTTTTACCTTGGGTCCAAACAGGGAGGACCCATCAAAGGGGGCGTCGGCAAATGAAGACTTAAAGGCCTCCGTGAAATGACACAGGTGGAGCCAGGCTTGTCTCCGTAGAGCAATGCCTGTACCTGCCGCTCTACTCGCCCCTTCGGCCGCATACGAAATGAGCCTCATGGACGAGTTTGAAATGGACGACATTGTAGCCAGCTGAGATCCAACCGTCTGGGCCAGCTCCTCAGGCAGGTTACCCAAGAGGGTATCGGATAGCTCCTTAATCAGATCCCTCTGAAATCTCGTAAAGTGCGTCAGGTAGTTCAAAGACCTCAGTGTAAAGGCCGCTGAACTAAGGGTGCGCTTACCGTACCGATCCATGCTCCTAGACTCCTTATTAGGAGGATGGACGGACGTAGAAGCCTCTTCTACATCTTGCTGGGTGGCAGATGCCACCACCATAGCATCTACAGCCACACCTTTCGTAAGGAACTCTCTATCCGGGGGTGCCGAGAGAAATTTGTTCGGACGAGCGGGCACCGGTTCCACAGAGTCTGGGTGTTCCCACGCCCTTCGACAGATCAAATCCAAGAGCTCGTCGAAGGGCAGAGACACCCAG
Organism: Protopterus annectens; assembly: GCF_019279795.1. NCBI lineage: Eukaryota > Metazoa > Chordata > Ceratodontiformes > Protopteridae > Protopterus > Protopterus annectens. The sequence goes on along the minus strand of NC_056739.1, from coordinate 796,516,085 downwards.
GAGGCGGAGGCTGAGCCCCGAAGGCCTTCAGGAACACCGACTCATCAGCAGAGGGAGGTTTGGACTGCCAGCCGCCTCGTTGTTTTAGGGCTTCTAGGATGTCTGCAAAGGAGACATCATCCGAGGACGACTTGGGGGACCCCTCTGCATCATCGAGATCAGTGTCAGATGTCAAAGACTCGTCAGGGGAGTCAACGTGCTTCCTCTTGCACGTTCTCTTCCTGGGAGGTTCCTCCGAAGAGGCTTCAGAAGGACCTCCAGGAGGAGAAACCCCAGCGGGGTAACCTGAGGCCCAGGGGCTCCGCTGTCTACGGACAGGGGTCTGCCAACGTCCCAGTCTCCAAATGTAGCGAAGGAGCTGCGGAAACTGTGGAGGTAGCCAAGGAAGATTTGGCTAAAGCACTCCTCATAGCCCTGAAGGCGGGACCACCAGAATCCTGGGAGGGTCCCCCCTCCGTGGCCACGACAGTGGATGGTACTCCCGCCGCCGACGCACCAAGAGGGAGACTTGGGACCGAAAGCATCAATCCCGAAGCCTCCCCCCCAGGGCCGAAGGAAGAAGTCCGTGCACTGAACTCCGACCCAAGAGCCGGAGTAGGAGCAAGGGTCGGGCCCGACCCTAACACCTCCACTGGTTCCACCAGCACCTGCTCCAACGGTGCCGAAGCTGTTGGAGGAGGAAATACAGTAGGGGGGTGGACCATCGGCTCCGAAGCCAAATGGGCTGGAGCCGAAACCATCTTTTGGAACACCGGAGACTGGAAGAGTCGAAGGAGCACCCTGTCGATGTCCGAATCAGACATCTTGGATGATCTCGAGGATACCGATCGGGCCCGAACCGATTTCTCCATCAGCTCTGAAGGGCTCGGGGACCGGCTCCGAAATGACTCAACAATTATCGGCTCCGAGGAAACTTTTAAGGAAATTTCCCTCGGTGCCGATAAGGACTTTGGCTCCGAGGGGGAAGAGTCTGAGCCGATGACCCTTATCGGCTCCAATATCAGTGGAGCCGATGAGGGTGACCCGCCCCTCGATGCCCCAGATCTTGGCTCCGAAACCAGAGGGGTCGAGGCTGGAGGCATCGAGGCAGACCATTCCGACCTCGGCTCTGAAGTCCGTGGAGCCGATGGAGAAGTCTGCTTAGTTTTCTTAGCGGTCTGTTCCGACTGACTGGTCAGAGCCTACACTTTCCTCTTTTTAGAAGGAGACGGAGAGGAAGATAAAGCCTCCTCGAAGGAAGGCTTGATTAATCCTTTGAGGATTAATTTGTTTTTCCTCTCCTGGAGGACTCTGGAAGAAAATGCATGGCATACACTGCACGATTCTTGCAGATGTTTTGCACCTAGACAATAGACGCACGAGGAGTGGTCGTCCGTAATGGACATTTTGAAGCCACACCTCGTGCACTTTTTAAACCCGGAGGGTTTATGCTCTTTAGACATAATCAGGCTAAAATAGATAACCACAAGTAAACAGCAAAGGGTTTGACACACAAGAACCAAAATATATACACTGGATTAGTGTTAAATATTTAAACTAAAGAACTTTTTTTTTTTTTTACACACAAGATTGAAAGAGAAAGAGAAAGGGAGAAAAAGAGGGTCAAGACCCTCTAACTTAAACGGGTACTTGACCCACACACTACTAAGGTAGCAGTAACCACAGGGGAAGGCCCCTCTAACTTAAACGGGAACCTTCTCTGACAGGAAAAAACACGAAAATTTCAACCAATTTCCACAAAAAACACTCGTACACAAAGAATAGCCGTTAAAACAGCTTTTGGTTTTAAATGAAGCAAATACTGACAGGAAAAAAGCCTAATAATAGTACTTAGCCCAGCCAATGTTGAGACCATGTCCAAGCTCTGTAAGCGGCAAACGAGATCTGGGGGATTAGTGGTGGTGCATCCTGGGATAAAGATAGCTCAGCCAATTAGAGGCCTCGCTCTATAGCATAAGCGTGCCGAGTCGGAGCCGAGGGATCGGCTCCGAACCCATCAGTCAGAATGTAGGCGAGATAGGATCACATAACATCAAGATTACTAAAGGCAAACAGCAAATATTGAGAATATGCGAACATAAAGGTAGACCTCATTATTCTAAGAGGACTGACCAAGAGATGAAGCAGAATAAAGAAAGCTGCTCCAAAGAGCACAAAGTAAGGTGTATTATCACATACAGCACAGACAATCAGACAATGCAGCTATATGTGGCACTATTAGGAAATAATGGCTGATTTTAACTTCAGACATTAGAATTAAAGAACTGGTAGGAGAAAACCCCAGCTTTGCATTTAAGAACAAAAAGAATCTAAAGAGGCTTTTATGCCAAAAAGATGGAATAGAGATGAGAAATTAGATCACTCAGGCTTCTCCTACAAGGCATAACAGAGGTACACACAAATGTGGTTTCTGTAAAGCATGTGCTTATATTAACACACAAGATAGATTTATACATCCTGTAACAAATAAGATATATACTTTCCAAGGGCTAGTGAACTGCAACAGCAGGAACCTAGTATATGTTGCAACCTGTAGTATCTGAACAGCTTATTATATAGGTAAAACGAACAGAAAATTCAAGGAACGTATTCTTCAGCACCTATGTGATATAAGAAACAAGGTAGAAACGAATTCTCTCTACCAACATATCTCTAGATTTGAGAACCATTCTTTTAAATTTATGGCTTTATCAAACATCAAAGAAAGTATACGAGGTGGTGACCTAATGAATAAAATGGAAGCAGAAGAAGCAACGTGGATTATGGATCTGAGAGCAGATCATCCCCCAGGACTGAATGGGGTAGTACCCCTAAAACCTATATTTAAAGAGCGAGGCCTGAGAAATAAAAAGTAAATACAATCTAAGCTTTCACTTTAAGGAATTATGTCTTCACAATGGGAGTGGCAACTGCTTTGTATATAAAAAGGAAGATTTTCTTACTTCTAACAGGATCTGAAGAAGGTTAAGAATAACCAAAAGCGCTTATCCTGTATTATTACTATTTGTTTTATATAATAAAGAGTTTTTAACAATAATTAGAACTGGGAAGCTCCTACTTGGATCATTGTTTGTATCAAGAGTGCTTTAGCTGTTTTTAACAGCTCAGCAATTCTTGTAAGAGCTGGTAAGCTTCAACTT